>NC_050580.1:180355196-180659705 GCF_011100635.1 Trichosurus vulpecula | reverse complement strand
TCCTTATTCACTCCTTTCCTGCCTTCCTCTTTGGTATTGGTTTGATGATATTAAACAACTAAGTCTGTTCTCTGTCCTCATCTTTTTTGACCACTCTTCTGTCTTCAAGACAGCTGACCACCATATTCTTGATACTCTCTCCTTTTTTTAGGGTTTTCTAACGTTTCTCTCTCATACTTGTCTGACCTTTTCTTCTCAGCCTCATTTGTTGGATCTCCATTCAAGCCATACCTGCTTACTGTAGGTGCCTCCCAGTGTTCTGTCCCGGGTCATTTTCTCTTCTTCTTTTGTAATATCTTGGTTGGTGATCTCAGGAGCTCCCATGGATTCCATTATTAATTCAATGGAAGTGATTCTGAGATCAAATTATTTCTCTAGCTTCTTACCTCTCTCTTGACCTCTAGTCTCACATCTATAACTGCCTATTGCACATCTCAAACTGGATGTCCCATAGCCATCTGAACAGAATATCCAAAACAGAACTCATTATATTTCTCCCCCCAAAACCCTCCCTTTTTCCGAACTTCCCTATTACTGTCAAGGATATCACCATCCTCCTAGTTCCCAGATTTGCAACCTAAGTGACATCCTTAACCTGCCCCCCTTCTCTTTCACGCTCTGTCTCCCTATATTTCTCTCCCTTCCTCTCCCCCTCCCCCTCATTTCTCCTACCCTCTCATTTCCTCCCTCCCTCCCCATCCCATATCAAGTTATTGCCAAATTTTGTCAATTATATCTTTACAACATCTCTCATCTATAACACCTTCTCTTCTCTGACACAGTTGCCACCCTCTTAGAGGCCCTCATTACCTCACAGATGAATATTGACAATAGCCTCCTCCTTGGTTTCCTTTTCTCAAGACTCTTTCCATCCCATTCCATCTTCCACTCAGCGGCCAAAATGATTTTCCTGAGTAAAGGTCTGAATTTGTCATCCCTCTCCACTTCCACTCATTAAATACATGTGGCCCCTATCACCTCTAAGATGAAATAATAAGAATAACAAAAATCCCATTTATCTTCTAAAGCCCTTCAAAACCTGGACGCTTCCTACCTCTCCAGTATTCTTATACTGTGCTATCCTCCAGGTGCTCCACGACCCAGTAACACTGGCCTCCTCTCTATTCCTCACAAAAGACATCCCAAATCCAGACTAGATGCCTTTTCAGGGGCTGTCTTTCACACCTAGTATTTGCTCCTTCCTCATTTCTGCTTCCTGGCTTCCCTGATGTTCTTCAAGTCTCAGCTAAAATTGAGCTTGTACTCTAATTGGAGGAGACAATATATCTATAATGAATTTCAGCTGCAGAGTAGAGGGCAAGACCTAGAAGTCTTAAGAGTTTGCTAGTAGGACAGAGGTATAGGCCTAGAAATTTTAGAAGGAAGTACCAGCAGGTCTGGTGACAATGTTGGGAGTGGAGATGGGGTGGAGAGGGGGCTGAAGGGTATAGCAGCAGGTGATAATGTAAGAACTAAAGCAAATAAAGACCCAGTTGGAGAACAAATGGTTAGGCATGGTCATCATCCATCTCATCAGAAATATTGTAGGTGATGACACTCAGCTCATACAAGAGACTTGAGAAGTCATATAGTTCATGTCACCTGGCTTCCTCTAGGTGGCCCAGAGTTGGGGGAAGGATGAAGGGATGGCAAAGGTTCATGGGAATCCAGTTTTGTCCTAGTTTCTAGGAGAGGCCCTCCTATAGCTCCTCCAATAATTGTCATTTTCCTTCTTTGTCTTATTTTACAGTTTTATGTATATGAGCCAGAACCTCCGAATTGTCTCAATTTTCTTGTCTTTTATTAGTGACATGTAACATTTTTTCTTAATTTTATTTTTTCTTATTTATTTTGAGTTTTCAACATTCACTTTTATAAGATTTTGAGTTCCAAATTTTCCCTCTTTTACCCTGCACCCATATGGTCTGATATAGGCTATACAGGTAAAATAGTATTAAACATATTTCCACATTAGTGATGTTGTGAAAGAAGCATCAGAACAGAAGGGGAAAAAAAAACAAAAGAAAGAAAAAGCAAATAAAAAAGAGAATAGCTCCCTTCAATCTGCATCCAGACTCCATACTTCTTTCTCTGGATGTGGATACCATTTTCCATTATGAGTCTTTTGGAAGTGTCTTAGATCACTGTGTTACTGAGATGAGCTAAGTCTATCAAAGTTGGTTGTGGCACAATGTTTCTGTTACTGTGTACATTGTGCTCCTAGTTCTGCTCACTTCACTGAGCATCAGTTCATCCAAGTATTTCCAGGTTTTTTTCTGAAATCTGCCTGCTCTTCATTTGTTGTGGAGCAATAATATTCCTCAATTGATGGGCATCCCCTCAATTTCTAATTCTTTGCCACCACAAAAAGAACTGGTATAAATATTTTTGTACATGTGCATCTGTTTCCATTTTGTATGATCTCTTTGGGATATAGACCTAATAGTGCTATTTCTGGATCAAAGGGTATGCACAGTTTTATAGCTCTTTGGGCATAGTTCCAAATTGCTCTCCAGAATTGTTGGATCAGTTCACAACTCCAGCAGCAATGCATCAGTGTTACAATTTTCTCACATCTTCTCCAACATTTATTATTTTCCTCTTTTGTCATATTAGCCAATCTGATAGGTGTGAGGTGGTAGCTGAGTTGTTTTAATGTGCATTTCTCTAATCAATAGTGATTCAGAGTATTTTTCATATGGCTATAGATAGCTTTAATTTTTTCCTCTGAAAACTGCCTATGCACATCCTTTGACCATTTATCAGTTGTGAATGACTTATATTCTTATATATTTGACTTAGCTTTCTATATATTTTAGAAATGCCTTTAGTAGGGACATTGGTTGCAAAAATTGTTTCCCAGCTTTTTGCTTCCTTTCTACTCTTGGTTGCATTGGCTTTGTTTATGCAAAACTTCTAAAATTTAATGTAATTGAAGTAATCAATTGTGCATTTCATAATGTTCCCTATCTGTTATTTGGTCATAAAGTCTTCCATTCTCTGTAGATCTGACAGGCAATCTATTTCTTGCTCTCCTAATTTGCTTACACTATCATCCTTAATGTCTAAATCATGTACCCATTTTGATCTTATCTTGGTATGCAGCATAAGATATCAGTATATGCCTAGTTTCTGCCGTACTATTTTCCAGTCTTACCAACAGTTTTGTGGGTTCTTGTCATATGTTTAATGATAGTTGTTGGAATACTGCCTGCTCATAAACTTTGACCAGTTACCTAGTGGGAAATAAAGAACTCTTCTTACATATTTGCATCAATTCCCTATACATCATGGATACTAGACTTTATCAGAGAAATTTGTTACAAAGATTTTTTCCAGTTAAATTTTTCTTCAAAATTCTGATTGCATTGATTTTATTTGTGTAAAATCTTTTTGTTTTCCCATAGTCAAAATTGTCATTTTTATCTTCTGTAAGCCTCCTTTTGCTGACTTGTTAGTCCATAATTATTTGCACGCATGGGATAGCTAGGTGATACAGTGGATAGAGTGTCAGGCCTGGAGTGAGGAAGACTCATCTTCCTGTGTTCAAATCAGGCCACAGACACTTATTAGCTATGTGACCCCAGGCAAGTCACTTAACTGTGTTTGCCTCAGTTTCTTCATCTGTAAAATGAGCTGGAGAAGGAAATGGCAAACCACTGCAGTATCTTTGATAAGAAAACCCCAAATGGGGCCACAAGGGATCAGATGTGACTGAAAAACGACTGAACAACAAGAAAGCCTTTTGTCTGGTCAAGAACTCTTCCCCTTATCCATAACTGTGAAAGATATCAACTTCTTTGTTCCTTTCATATATGATATGATTTTTTTATGTCTAAGTCATGTGTCTATTTGAATCTTATTTTTTTTACATAGAGAAATACTTGTCTAAACTTAATTTGCATTAGAATGTCTTTTAGTTTTCTCAGCAATTTCTGGTGAATAGAGATTCTTTGCTCTAGTAGTTAGAGTCTTTGAATTCATGGAAGCCTGCTTCTAGGTTCTCTTGAGCCTAATTTCTTCCACTAATAAACTTTTTGATTATTTAACTATTGTCACATAGTTTTGATAACTACTTTACAGTGTTGTTTAAGAGCCGGTAACTCTAGGTCCTCCTCCTTCCCATTTTCTCTGTTATTTAATTTAAATACTTGTTCTTTTGTTTTTCTAGGTGAATTTTCTTATTATTTTTTATCTAGTTGCACAATTGCCAGATTGAGTTCCATTGTCTAGTATGTTCCATTGAGCTACTTCTCTATTTTTTAACAAATACCGGACATTTTTGATGACTGCTGATTTATAAGATAGTTTGAGATCTGGAGGTGCTATACCCACTTTGTCCCTTCTACCTATTTTCACAATTTCTTTACTATTATATATCTTTTGTTTTTTTAAAATGAATTGTGAAGTTATTTTCTCAAATCTTGTAAAGTATCCCTTTAATAATATAATTGGTTTGGAACATTAATGCATTGTCGGTGGAGTTGTGAACTGATCCAACCATTCTGGAGAGTAATTTGGAGCTATGCCCAAAGGACTATAATAATATTTATACCCTTTGATTCAGCAGTACCACTTCTAGGACTGTACCCCAAAGAGATCATAAAAGTGGGAAAAGACTGACATGTACAAAAATATTTAGAGCAGCTCTTTTTGTGGAGGCAAAGAATTGGAGATTGAGGGGAAGCTCATCAATTGGGAAATAGCTAAACAAGTTGTGGTATATGGCTGTAATGGAATACCATTGTGCTATAAGAAATAATGAGCAGATGTATTTCAAAAAAACCTGGAAAGACTTATATGAACTCAAGTTAAGTGAGGGGAGCAGAACCAGGAGAACATTGTACACAGCTACAGACGTATTGTATGATGACTAGCTTTGAAAGACTTGGCTCTTCTCAGAAATGCAAGGTTCTAAGATAACACCAAATGACTAATGTTGGAAAATGCTATCCACATGCAGAGAAAGAATTATGGAGTCTGAATACAGATTGAAGCAAACTATTTGCTCCCTCTTTTTGGCTTTGTTTCTTCACTCTCACGGTTCATTCCATTGGTTAAAATTCTTCCTTGCAACAAGACTATTGTGAAAATGTGATTAATGTGAATGCATATGTAGAACCTATATAGGATTGCATACTATCTTGGGGAGGGGGTTGGGAGGGTGGAGGAGAGAGAGGGAGAGAAAATTTGGAACTCAAAAACTTACGGAACTAATGTTGTGAACTAAAAATAAACTAATTAAATAATATAATTGGGATAGCATTAACACTGTAAAATAGCTTTGGTAATTTTGTCATTTTTATTGTAATGGTATGACACAACAGTGAGCACTGAATCTTTCTCCAGGTATTTACATTTTCTTTATTTCTTTAATTAGCATTTTGTAATTTAATTTATAAAAATATTTTGTGTGCTTTGGTTGATTGATCCCCAGCTACTTTATGCATTTTGTTGTTATTTTGAATGAGATTTCCCTTTCTATTATTGCTTCCTGAATTTTCATATTATTATGGAGAAATGTTGCTTACTTTTGAAGGTTAATTTTTCATTTTGGAAATTTGATTTTCCTATCAGTTTTTAATATCATGTTAGAAAATGATTCTACATGACTTCTTCTTCTGAGTTTTTATGACTTGTTAATTTGTTGATTTGTTAGTTTTTAAATATTGTTTTCTCAGTTCATTTATTTTTGTTTTTTGTATGAGTTTTATATATTTTTCAGGGAAAAACTGTAAAGGCATAGTGGATAGAGAGCTGGCTTCAGAGTCAAGAAAACATAAGTTCAAGTCCTGCCCTTTATGCACCAGCTGTGAGACCCTGGGAAAATCTCTTCACCTCTTAGCATCCTGACTAACTCTCCAAGTCTATGAATTGCAGAGAAGGTCTGACCTGTATGAATAGACATAGTTTACTCAACTTGTATTCCCTATACCTGTGAAATCACAGATCTAGTCCCTATTCCAATGTCTTCAGAAATATAAATTTTTTATGTGTATGGGGGGGACTGCTTTATCTGGTAAAAATGTTTGAGGTTGACATTTTCTTTCACATACTTATTCATTGTTTTCTTTGTCCTTTGATTAACTCATTTTTAAAAAGAATGTTTAAGATTGTTGTGTTGTCTCCGTTTAAGTTTGTATCTGGCTTATATTCTCTGTGCTAACAGCTAGTTTTATTGAGGTATATGGTCTGTAATAGATTTATTTAATATTTCTGCATTTGCATTTTTGATTTCCTTTTGATCTAACACATAATCAGTTTTTTTAAATAGTTACCAATGAATATTGTGAAATATGTATATTCTTCAATGTTTTCATTCATAAGATATGATAAGACTTTTAAAATAATTTGTTTTTTATTATGAATTTCAAAAACATCAATAAACACAAACACTTCAATGTACAAAAAAGAACAGAAAGAGGATTTTATAAGAAACCATGAGTTACTATTAAAGATGGATTATTTTTAAGGTGTATTTCAATTTCACACTCTAATAGCCACACTGTTCTGTTTGTCTGTGCTCCCTCCTGTTCTTCCTCCTTCGGTCTTCTCTATAACTTTTGATGTTTAATTGACACTCTTCTTTTTCATCACTATCACTACCAGTCAATTCCTAGCACCATACATTTCTTAAATCTAATTTTTCCAACAGCCTGTTCATCTCTATGCTTTCCTTTTGGTTTATCTGTTAGATTTTTTGAACTCTGAAAGAACATTAGAGTCTTCTACAATTATTGTTGCTATTTATGTCTTTTGTAATGCTATTAGCTTTTCTTCTTAGTAATTTGCATACCCAATGTACTTTGTTGCATATATATTTAAGAATTATATTTTTTCAGTTTCTGTGGTTCTTTTTTTAAAAAAAGAATAATGTAGCTTCCCTCTATAACTGTGCTCATATTTTTACCTTTAGTCAAATTTCATCTTCTCTTTTCCAGAGTATCATTAGCTATAGCAAAGTTTGTTTTAGTCCCTTATTTAAAATCTGTATATGTCCTTATTTTTAAAGTGTTTCCTCTATGTAGTACATTTTGTTTTTTCTTATTTAATCCATTACTATTTAAGATTGTAATTATTATTATGTACTTTCCTCCATTTAAATATTTTATATTGATTTTCTCCCATTTCTATTAAATCTGTACATGGTCTCTGCACTTAGTTTTCTTTATCCATTTTTTAAAATTACATAGGTTTCACTTCCTCTTTCCTTTCCTTGCTTCCTCTATGCCTCCCTCTCTTCCTCACTTTCTTTTTTTTCCTTTCTCATTTCTCATTTTTCTCATGTCTTTGTGAATCTCCTTTTTTCTTCTGAGGGATATTTCTTATCCTCTGACTTTTGTGAGCTGGCCTTTTAGAACTCTTTTGCTTCCCTTATTTGCCTTATGATAAGAAGGATACTACCACATTTTACTGATGATTTTCCTCAATCTCTGGCCTCTCCCAAGACATAGTTGGTGACTTATTGCTAAACTCTCTCTGTTGGCCGCCTTCTGTTAAAGTGTCATTGGATCTGGTGGCTATACTTCCTGTTCCCCTTCTAACCACAATTT
Organism: Trichosurus vulpecula; assembly: GCF_011100635.1. NCBI lineage: Eukaryota > Metazoa > Chordata > Mammalia > Diprotodontia > Phalangeridae > Trichosurus > Trichosurus vulpecula. The sequence goes on along the minus strand of NC_050580.1, from coordinate 180,652,152 downwards.
CTCTATTTTCTACTGCCCCAACCACCAGCATCAGATAATTTCAAAGTTCACTTTAGGTTGGGCAATGGAGGGTGTTTGATTAGCTTCTTTTGGGCCATATTAAAGACTCCATTGGACCAACTGAAGCTGGATTTCAAATTCACCCCTTCAGTCCACAAGGATTGGATCTGTTGCTGGGCCTCCCACTCAGTTATTTACCTTCCTCAATAGGGTTAGGTGAGTATGTTGCTCCTGGAGGAAGGCTACAAACAGTAAGACTAGCTAAATGCCAGGGGGGAAATGATAGAAACAATATTAACCCTCCAAAAAGAAACTGGTATGGTCGTTCAGGATGTGGGTCTGAAGCAGAAAAGAGGAGGGGAGTGGTGGTGAAAGTTTTGAATCATTCTTACACTCTTACTTCAGCTTAGAAAACTTTAATATTTTTGTAGAGTTGGTTCCCTTTGTCTTCTCTCTTTGTGTTAAAGTTTTATTATCTCTAGATCTGGTGCCTTCGTTGATTATTTGGGTTGTTGGATTGGGGAAGATATCCAGAGATCTTGCTTATTCCACCATCTTCACCATCCTTTCTTTTACAGCAACTTCCTTTTGTCTTGGTTTCATTTCTCACGCAACAACTAGCAATGCATAAATAGGTTGCTGGACAGGATCTGTAACCTTCACTCTGGTTTTACAGCTTTGGGGTTGCCTCTCTCCTTAGTAGGAGAACCTAGCTCCCAGGGTTTCAATTCTATCCCAACCTCATATTACTGAGGAATGATTTCATTTTGGCTCTAGTCTAAAGGAGTCCTGCGTAGCAAGGGAGAAGGTAGGAAAAAGATACCTAGTACCTAGATGAGGATCTCACACTTACAGTGCTAACATTTAAATTGAATTTTATAGACTATCTGAAATGTGTAATTCTTTTTTTTAGTATTTTATTCTTCCCCAGTTACAAGTAAAAACAATCTTTAACATTCATTTTCAAAACTTGAGTTCCAAATTCTCTCCCTTCCCCACCATACCCCCTTTTCATTGAGAAGACAAACAATTCAATATAAGTTATCCATGTGCAGTCATGTAAAACACTTCCATGATAGTCATGTCGTGAAAGAAAATATAGCCTTTATCAGAGACTATCTCTCCCCCCCTTTATTCTATTCTCTCTCTCCTTTTACCTTGTCCCTCCTCAAAAGTGTATTGCTTCTGACTTCTAACTTTCTCAATTTGCCCCCTTCTATCACCGCATCTTTTATTATCCCCTTCCCCCCTACTTTGCTATAGGGTAAGATGGAATTGTATACCCATTTGGGTATGTATGCTATTCCCTCTTTGAGCCAATTCTGTTGAGAGTAAGGTTTACTAATTTCCCTTCCCCTTCTTCCCTTCCTTTGTAAAAGCTTTTTCTTGCCTCTTTTATGTCAGATAATTTGCACCATTCTACCTCCCCCTTTCTCTTTCTCTGAGTACATTCCTTTCTTATGCCTTAATTTTATTTTTCAGATATCATTCCCTCATATTCAACTCATACCTGTGCCATCTATCTATCCATCTATCCATCCATCTATCTATCTATCTAAATACGATCTATTTATACTCCTTCTAACTACTCTAATAATGAGAAAGGTCTTATGAGTTACAAATATCATCTTCCCATGTAGGAATGTAAACTGAAATTTGTAATTCTTAATAACCACTCTCTCACCACCCTATCATCCTGACTGCAGAGGGAGAAGTGGGCTTCACAGGAAGGATGATGATTTTGTCTTTTTTCTTTCCTTCTTGACTTGCTAGTAGTAAATGACTAATCACCTAGTTGCCAGCTTTCTGGTCATCAGTCTCTTTGTAATTAGCTAGATTGTTCCAAGGAAAGTAGATATGGCTTATTTCTGGGTCTGTGCTGTGATTATTATTACATAGATATATGAGAACACAACTAGCAATGAGAATTACAGAGCAGAATGATTACCAAAACATTGAAAAAACAGGTGGTTCTTGGTTGCCCCTGTCTCCTTGCTCTCATTTAATGCCTTTCCCCTTCAAATTCCATAATGATGCATCATGATATGCAGGGAATCTTTTGAAGACTATATTAGCAGATCATAATTTCCAGCAGGTTCTATCATCTTGGAGAGGTTTTGTGTATGGTCTCTGTGAGATGTACTCAGTAGTCCTCTTTAAATGCTCTTCTTTCTCTGCTGAGCAAAATTTGGGGTATCTATTTAGTACCATTTGGCTTCCAAGAGGTTGCCAGGGTGTCTAGTGGGTACTGCCAATATGGATCACTGGGTAAAAAGAGGACTGGCCCTAACACATTTGGGTGTGACTTCAGCCTTGCTAACAGTTACTGATGGAGGGTTTCAGGCAAACACCAAACCAACACAAACCTAAAAACTAAGAACCAAAGAAACCAAACAACTACCCAATCTTTTTTAACATTAGTCTTTTTTTAAATAATATTTTATTTTTCCCCAATTACATGCATAAACCTTTCTTGAACATTTGTTGTTTTTTTATGTTCTGAGTTCCAAATTCTATCTTTCCCTTCCCCTGTCTCCCCCCTCCTTGAGATGGTAAGCAATCTTATATAAGGTATACATGTGCTATCATGTAAAACATTTTCATGTTAAACACTAGTCTTTTAAATTATTTGCTCAGTCCCTTGATATTTAAAACTGTTTGCAAACATAAGTATTCATAGATAGAAATTTTCCTCTGAGGAATTATTATCTGCATTCCATGAATTTTTGTGGTGAATGGTTAATATTGTATTTAATTATTTGTTGTTTCTACATGTTTGTATAATTCATCAGTGACGATATCATTTGGTAGTCTTTCTTTTGAGGATGTAGTCAGACCTGGTCTTTTCTTTCCTTATGGATTCATCACAAATCTCCCTCTTTAGAAACACTACACGGGTTGCTCAGCTAGGCTCTCAGGGTCTGCTCCTTTCGGAAGCATGGCTCTCAGCTGTCCAGATTAGCTTTGTTTTCATCTGGATCTCATTTGTTTTGAGTTGGATCTCATTTCTGCTGCTTGTGGGTCCTCTGCTGGAAGCTGCTTCCTCCTTCAATTATTGCTCCTTTTTATCAGTGTGTTTCTGGAAACTATCTTTGGTCAATAGTCCGTTGAACACTTTTATTTTTTTTTTTTAATTTTTTTTTTACTTTTTTTTTTTGTTTTGTTTTTTTTTTTTTGATTTTTTTGTTGAACACTTTTCATTTCTAGTTTTGTTTATTCTCAACTTAGACATCAGACAGAGGGGGAGAGAGAGGAGAGAGGAGAGAGGAGAGAGGAGAGAGGAGAGAGAATATCGCCTTACACACAGCAGGACATTTCATTCTATATGAAGTCGTGAATCTGCATTTCTCACCATTTTTAAAAGTATATAAAACATTCATACTTTCGAAATTTCACTCATTTTATAAATGTATTACTTTCAAAATTGTCCTACTTTTACGTAATTCCTTCTGAACATTCTTTTTTCCTCTTTTTTATTTATACTTGATCTTAGGGGCAATAAGACAACAGAATTTATTGCATAAGGAAAGTACATGGTCAGAACTGTTTCTAAGGAAAACCACTTTGGCTCTTGTGTGGAAGACCTATTGGAAAGAGGAAAGACTTAAGGCAGGGAGGCCATTGAAATAACACTGGAGAGAGGTGATGAGGGCCTGAACCAAGGTAGTAGTCATGTAAACGGTAAGAAAGTGCCAGATGTGAGAGATGTGTAGAAGTGGAAATGACTACATTTATTAATTGATTGGATATGGAGTGTGGAGGAAAGCAAAGGATGAAGAATAATTGAGAGTTCAAGCTTAGGAGACTGAAAGGACAATGGTGTCTCCTATAGAAATATGGGATTTCAGAAGAGGCATACATTTTGGGATGGGGCTATGAGAGAGAAGATAAACTCTGGTTTGAACTTCTTTTTAAACACAAATTTATTACTTGCTTAATTTTAAATTTTGAGTTCCATATTCTCTCTGTCCCTCCTTTCTCTCCCCCACTCCTTAGATGGCAAGCAATATGATATTATGCATGTAAAATCATGCAAAACACATTTCCATATTAGCCATATTTCAAAAAAAGGAAGAAAAATAAAATGAGAAAATGATATTCAATTTGCATTCAGCATTCAACTGTTGTCTTTCAGGAGGAGTCTGAAAAGGACATGAATGAGAGCTAGAAATTGAGCTAAGCCTTGAAAGATGTAAGAGATTATAATAATAATTATGATAACAATAACTAGAAATTATATGGAGCATTCAGGTTTGCACAGTGCTTTATATGTTAGCTCATAATCCTGTGAAGTTGGTGGTATTATTATCCTAATTTTGCAGATAAGGTCATTGGAGTCCAGAGACTTATCCTGGGTCACACAGCTAGTAAGCATCTGAGGTAATGTTTGAACTAAGTCTGCGTGACCCAACATCCAATGTTTTATCCAGTGCCCCAGCAAAGTTCTTTAAGAAGTAAAAGTGAGGAGGGAATGTACTACAGGTATGGGGAACAGCCTCTGCAAATGCATGGAGATGGGAGATGGCGTGTCATATAGGAGGAATAGCAAATAGGATGATTTGGCCAGAATGCAGAGCATTTGAGGGTGGGAAATGCGCAATTGGTACAGCTTTTGAGGTTGGAGTCCAATTATGAAGGACTTTAAGTGGTCTAGAAAGGTCTTCCAGGTCAGAGTTGCATAGATCCAGGTTTGTTCAACTAATGAATCTGCCTTATGCAATTACATAATGTTTTTGATTTAGAGAATGATTGCTATGCGTCTTCTAAGACCGAACAGGTAGAATGAACTACTATAAGTACTTTTGCTTATGTCACATCATAATTATTTCATTTTTAAAATGTTTTTATCAAAAATAGTTAGAGTCTGGCAAAGTCCATCACAATCAAATGTAATGTCTGGTTTTTCAATGACCAGTGGGCCTACACAAATGAGAGTGATCATGTTGCCAATGGTCCTCATTAACACAACGTTTACAGTTCTTTACCTGTACAATAGCCATTTTCAGCAGATAGTTTCCATGACTTGCTCATCATACTATAGCTACGGATAGAGCCAAGAAATAAATCTGGATTTTCTGTTGCCCAGCTCAGTATTCCTCCCTCCCCACTGCCACCCACCATAGCTGTCTCTTGACAGAAATCTTTGTCTACATTTCAAGACTTGTTTTGAAGGAAATTATCTCAGGAATCATTTGGAGGTAGGACTAAGAATGCTAAAAAGGACTATGGTATTATAATGATATGAAATATTTTTCAGGATGTCACTAAGAAAGGGCTCCTGATAATTGCCCCTTCCCTTCCCAAAACCTAATTACTTTTATTGTGCATGCCCTCAGAACATATAGAACTTGTAGCATCCAAGTATCAGACTTGGAACTGGAAGGTACATTAGATGGCATTTAGTTCAACTTAATAATGTGACAGATGGAGAAACTGAGTCTGAGAGGTTAAGTGACCTGAACAAATTCAACTTAGGTGGCAGGAAGCAGATGCAGGATTTGCATAAATATTCTCTGATGTCAAACCAGGATTTTTGCCCATTTTATCATATGACTTCATTGTACATCATCAGTTTAGAATAATGATCTATTCATACATACTTTGGTAATACTTTTAAAATTTTTGTAAGATATATGTTCTACCCTCCCCTACCCCCTAGGCAATTAAACTTCCTGTGAAGAGAAAACAGCACAATGATTCCCTTACCACTGTTGGATTATGTTTTGATTTTTGTACCTGTCACTACTGTAATTTTGTGGTACCATTAACCACAAGCCAGTTTTAAAGTGAAAACCTCTTGGGAGAAAAGAATAATCAGACAGATGTTGTCTCCATTATGTGGAGACAGTGAAGTAGGTAGGAAAAATGGCACTTAGGAACACCTTAATACCTGAACTTGGTGGGAAGAATATGAAAGGATTCCATCTTTAAAAAATAAAAGAGGTAAGCATTGGTTGTTCTTCCTGGTACAGAGTCATCATGCTCTGGCCCTCTCCGGAACCGTCATCATTGGCTTAGAAATGTCAAGCCTCAATATTTCTTATATAAAAATGGGTAGTATGTACCCCAGGAAGCCATGCTAATCTAGTACTAGAGTCAAGATGATTTAGGACACAATCTTCATCTTTTATAAGGCACCAGTCCTGTGATTTTTAGGTTTTATTTTATAATTTCCTTCAAGTTACTAGCCAAGACTTTACAAAAAATTAAAAGGCTTTATTCAGGTCCACTATGGGAAAGAATGTACTGTTCCAGTCAGTCAACAAACATTTATTAAGTTCTTACTGTATGACAGGTATTGTACAAAGCACTGAGAATAGAAAGAAAGGCAGAGAGGCAGGATCTCTATCCTTCAAGAGCTCATGTTCCCATGAGAGAGACATCACAAAAATACGTATGTTCATTTAGAATATGTCCAGCATAAATGGAAGGCAATCTCAAAGGGAGAGTACCAGCAGCAGCATATTGGGTGTGAGAAGGAGAGGACTGGAAAAGGCCTCTTGCAGAAGGTGGAATTTGAAACAAATTTTGAAGGAGGCCAGGGAAAAAAACAGGTGGAGATGAGTATGAAAAGCAGTGACATGCTTATTAAATTTGGAATAGTGGGTTACCAACCCTGGCAGGGAACATTAACAACTCTGGTTAAAAGAATCCTCATCCAAAGAGATCTTGGCACCTTGGAACACAAGTACAAGAAATATGAAGGGAATATGGAGAGAAGCATGAAGCCAGCAGTCAGATTCAAAACATCAGGTACAAAAGTTCAGAAAGAAGGACAGTTCATGGGGGAAAGTCTTGGTGGCATTCCATTTTTATGACACAGTAGACAACAAATTTTCATATCCATTTCCATGTTGGGAGTTATCAGATAATCAATGAATTTTAGAGTTGGAAGAGGCTTCTGGATCAACTAGTCCCATTCAGACCACCAAAGAAGATCCGAATTTAATATATATAACAAAAGGTCATCCAGTCCTTGCTTGAAGATCTCCAGTTAGAGCTAAACCAGTATTTTCTGAGGCAGCCCATTTGACTTTTAGATAATTTTAATTGTTGCTGCCATTGAGCCTGAATCTGCTTATTTTCAACTTCTATCCATTTCTATTTATTCTTCCCTTTGGAGCCAAAGTTTAATACTTCTTCCATCTTACAAAACTTGAAATACTTGAGTACAGCTGTCATGTCTCCCCTGACCAAGGGGATGGTCTAAATGGCGCTTTCTGAGGTCCCATTCAGTTTTATATTTCTGACCCCATGACCTGTCTCTCCAATGTGACATGAACTCATCATCCTTCACAGCCACAGTTGCCCTGCTCCGGATGTTCTCCATCTTGCTCTTCTATTCCCTAAGTTAGGGAACCCAGAATTAAACATCATATTCCAGATGTGGTCTACCTAGAATATGGTCTACAGAACACTTACATTCTGTCTTGGTATCTGGAGAATTTGAGGTGGGGGGGGAATCCAACCAATGTCCAACAAGACCTCTTGACATCAGTAGGCAGAAAGGGCCTAGCTTTGAAGCACCTCTGGAACATATGCCATCACAATTAAGAGAGAAAAGAAAAGACATCCTGAAGTAAAAAGGGGTCTGTAGTCTCATTTTAAGTGATGCCCTCTTTCTGCTTTGCAGTAGCTTCTTTATAATCTTGTCTACCTTTTCCCATTAATTCTCCCTACACTGCCTCAGATGATGCTCTGCATACAGGGTGATCAAATTGATGGTCAACTGACCAAATGGAGAGACAGGGATGACAGAGGATAGTAATATAGTACCTTGGGAGTCACATACTAACAAGGGCAAGTGGATATTTTGTTCCCTCTTCCTCATGTTCTTTATCCTTCTGTTTACTAAACCTCTACAGGAGAGACAGCTCACTCTGATGGCAACTTCCCACCTGTTGCTGCTGGGACTTTGTGTGACTATGTTCTTGGTCACTGAAGGGATTCCTCCTGGTTTCACTCCAGCTCAGTGGTTCAATGAGCAGCATGTGCAGTATCCCAAGACGGATGCCTCCAGTGACAATGCATATTGCAACAGTGAGATGAGACGACTCAATCAGCATTTCACTCTGTGCAAAGACTTCAACAGCTTCCTGCACTACCCACTTAACAATGTCATCATGGTTTGTTACGGGTACAACATCACCTGTAAGAATGGAGTGGATAAGAACTGCTATAATAGTACAACAGCTGTTTCCATCACAGACTGTCGATGGACCAGTGGTGCTCATCCTAACTGCCGCTACAGTGGAGGATCTAAACAGGCATACTTTGTTGTTGCCTGTAGGCGCCCCTTGCCAGCAGACCATAGTAGAAGAAGATTGCTTCCAGTGCATTTGGATAGCACTTAGGGGTGATACCCCATACTTGTATCTCCTTGATTTCTAATCTCTCAGTGTTTTGCCCTTTCATTTCAAGATGCACTATGGAAATCTGCTCTCTTGCTTTTTTTCCTGCACAAATTTCAGCAATCCTATCCTACCCATGAGTTTTTCAGGAATTCTTCAGGAAAAGGTTTTTATGGGGCTGAGCTTACCTTTCTGGGTGGCTTTACCAGGGCATGAGACTCTCCTATTACTCTTTAGCCTGATGCTTATAGATGAAATTGACCTCTCTTATTCTCCACCCCAGCAATGATGTGGAATAGAATACTCTATTTCTCTCACTTCTCCCTATTTCTTCACCTTTCTTACCTTACTTAACACCTTAGATCCAAGCAGAGGGTAAAGGAGGAGATAGATAAGTATGCTTTCATTCTGGCTTCTTGCCATCTCTTCACTCTGCTGCTTCCATTCTTTTTTCATTCTTCAGCAATATCTTTTTCCATCTCTGGGTATTCTGATTCTGGGTACCACTCCCCCATATTTCCTGCATTAAGCTTTTCCCTCTTTAAAATGTAAGCTCCTTGAGGGCAGAGATTATCCTCCTTGTTTATACTTTTATCCTCAGTGAGTGGTACCTAGTAATTGCTCAATAATTGCTTTTCTAAACCTGGAAAGAGTTATATGGACTGATGCAGAGTGAAGGAAACAGAACCAAGAGAACATTGTACACAGTAACAGCAATACTGCATGATGAGCAACAGTGAATGACTTTTCTCTGTAACACAATAATCCAAGAGAATCTCAAAGGATTCATGATAAAAATGCTATCCACCACCATAGAAAGAACTGATGGCATCTGAATACAGACCGAAGTATACTATTTTTCTTCTTTCCTTGCTTCCTTCCCTCCTTGCTTCCTTCCTTCTTCAAGTTTCCTTCTACAAAATGACTAACATGGAAATATGTTTTACATTATTGCAAATCTATAACCTAGATCACATTACTTGATGTCTTGAGGGGGGAGGGCAAAAATGGTGATGGAAGGATAGAATTTGGAACTTAAAATGAATGTTAAAGTTATTTTTACATCTAATTTGGGAAAAAATGAAATATTTTAAAATTGCTTTTCTAACTGCACATCTACTTCTCAATCTATTTAAATCTATGTTGAATCTATCAATCTATGTAAAATCTATCTGGCTATCTAATCCTGAGAATGGAAGAAATAATGTTGAGAAGGGAATTCGTAATTTTCATACCAATCCATATGATATGTGTAATGAATATAATAATAATTTGTTTTCCTGAAAGCTGCCACTCTGGCTTGGGAGTCAGAGCTCACAATGCAGCTTAAACTGATTAATGCAAACTCCAACAACACTCACAATCACTGGATCTTAAGTGAAGTGAATCAAAGATTGTAGAACCTGTTCCCATCACAGAACTCTGGTTCTGTACTCTGGGAGGAGTGGTCCTGACCCCCAAACACTTGACTCCAGAACTGCTGCATTGTGGGATTGATAGGTTTCTTGTGGGAAACCACTAAATGTCTGTTTGTAGTCCACCTTCCCTCCTCCTTCCCCACTTGTGATTTAGGTATGTAACCTGTGCTTTTACTTCAGCTAAGAGAACATTCCTCACTCTGAAATTGATTAATTAAATTACTTGATTCCTGGCACTCCTGTCTCTAGGCTTGCTTTGGGCCACTGGGAGCATTCTCAGGTTAGAAACTGGCTCAGTAGAAATCCTGTTAACGGTGTCTTTGCTGACTAATATTCCACAGATGTAAGTGAGAAATAGGCTTATCCTCTATGAGCTGTACTGCAAGAGCTGGACTGAACTAGATGTGTTGTGCTGATTTCAATAAAGTCCTTTTTGCATACAACTGTGGGGAATCTTCTGTCATAAGCAAAGGGATGATTTCACCTATGATTTCTTTAGCATAGGCAACTAACTCCTGGTTAAGGGAACTCCCTCTGCCAATGAAGGAACTCCTTCCACCTCAACTTCTCTGCAATTTATTGGCTTAGAGAGTTGCCTAGATCACTAAGAAGTTAAGTGACTTGCCCAGGGCCTCATAGTCATTGTGTGTCAGAGATTGAACTTGATTCCAGGTCTTCATGGTTTCCCCACTAGTTTTCTATCCATTGCACCAAGTTTGTTACCTAATTATTGCAAAAAGGTCTAAAAGAGAAAAGAAGCTGGGGCATAAGGAGCAGGAAATAGATTATCTTCTCTTTCCAATCAGTTGGGGGTTTTCCCAAAGGGAGGTTTTAATAGTGGCATGACCCTGAAGCCAAGGTGAGAGGATTTGGTGACAAATATTATAGCTCCAGAATCCAGATAAGGTGGTCTCATGGAAAGGCTACTTGTTAGATGGGAGTGATAATTTAGAGGAGTAAATGACTCTATTATTTGGAGACTAAATATTTAGGAAACTGAGATGACCCAGAAATATGCTCATATAATACCTCGGTTGGAAGAATGAGAAGAGTTGCTTTCATCAAGGAAACATTCAACCAGTAAGTACTTACTAAGAACCTATGTGCCACCTCATGCTGGGTGCTAGGAACACAATAACAAAAGTGCAGTCTTGTAGTGTATCTAGGGAAGGCAGCAAGTGTATCTATAGATCTATTTTGAGTGTGATTGCAGAGAAAGATGACTATATTTTTCTCTTTCTGGACCTGACAAATACCATTTTAGAATAAGCCTCCCGTTCAAGTGTAGATGTATTTTAGCTTCTTTTATCCTAGTTTTCCTGAAAAGCCCATCAGAAGAGAAAAGCAGTTTACCCTGCCTCTGACATTGAGGCTAATGGCATACTAGGAGAGTAGAAAGTCACAACCAACTGCCTCTAAGAGCAATACTTGACCTGCATGACTACATGGTTTCTGTTTGCTGAGTAACTGTGGGAAATGCCTTGTATTCAGAAGCACATGTGTCCTTCAGAGATACATTCATCTGCATATCAATAATGATTTTCCAATGGAAGGCTTGTAAGAAAGTACAGAAAAAAACTTTTCTGTCTTGCACTCTAAATTGAAAGAAAAATAGCATAGCAAAGGTGTCTTCCACATGAGAAATGGGTGTTTTGTGTAGTTTGAAAGGAGCAGACGTCTCTAAATGCTTCTACTGCCACCCCCCTCCCCCCCCCGCCCCGCAACAGCCTTTTGCCTTCTCCAAGGGTGTATTAGGAGGGCAGAGTTTATAATCTCAAAGAGGATCATATATATGTCTGAAAGGTTCGAAACCACTGGATATAAGAAATTCTCAAGATAAGAGGCAGAAGAATCAAAGCATATATTTAGGCTCCACAGTAACCAACCCATGAACCAGCATCCCCATTTTGACATATTGATCAAAAGCTTCCAGGCCCAATAAGTACGCCTTACAAGAGTAACCAGGAGGCTACAGAGAAGCATGATGGTGTAAAACAAAATCATGCTTCCCCCTCTATGGTAAAAAGATTACCCACTGGACTCAAGTCCTTGTTCAGCTTCCTCCCGTAGGTCAGCTCTGCTACCAGCAGCTCCTGCTTCGGCTGTGGCTGTGGCTGTGGCAGTCTCTGGCTCCAACGGAAGCTGCTTTTAACCATCCGGCTTCTGCGGGGGGGGGGGGGGGGGGGGGGGGGGGGGGGGTGTAAGGTACACCGGGGAAAGCACAGGTTCTTTCAATCTGCTTAAGCAAGGTGAAGGGGTTGACCAGGAAAGCACAGGTTCTTTCCATCAGCTTAAGCAAGGGAAGCAAGGTGAAGGGGCCGACAAGCTTACTCCAGTCCAACAAACAGCATTCAGTTCAGGGGAAAAAGCCAAACTAGTCAAGGGCACTTGTTGACTAAGTGCTAAGGAGCCCATTTTTGGTTGCCAACACAAAGGGAGACTTTGTTTCCTGCTAGGAAGGGAAGAAGGAAGTTGGGGCCAGATGCTTGACCTCTCATCTCTCCTTCAGAGAGTATGGGTATTGGGCTAGAATTATATCTATCTGCTCATTCGTGGAGTAGAGATTTAGGGGATATGATTTTCAGGTTGAAGCTAAACTTCTGTTCACTATTTCATAATAAGGAAAGGAAGACCCAAACTATATATGCAAGACTTCACTTCCTTCCCCCCAAATGTCACAATGAACACACATAATAAGTGGCAAAGAAATCTATTTCTCCAAGTAGATTGCTCAGAAATCAGACAAAGAGCACACAGCAGAATGTAATCTAGACAATACAGAGTGATGGCACTCTCTCATTGGGACTAAGGTAAGTCAGTTCAACCAAAAGAGAAAGAGTCCCAGATTTTATCCAAAGGAAAATTTCCTAATGTCTCTCTTGTAGCAAGCTAAGTATGGAGATGTGACCAAAATTGCTAGTTCTTATGTTGGCTTCTTTCCAGAGTCTTGTCCTGCCCTCAGGAAGCAGAAGTTGGATTGGCACCAACCTTTTCTCTCAAAGCTGGAAGCCAGAGGCACCTGAAGCCACTGCTACTCTCAAGAGACAGAAGAGAGATCTGAAGAGAGTGAAGAGCCAGAAGAGAGTGAAAAGAGTTGTTAGAATTACGCTTGGCACAGAGATTTAAGTATCAAGGACAATTTATTATTATTGAGGCATCCAAGGGAGTTGTGCTCATGTTCCTGGCCAGAAGTGGACTCAGCCACTCTTTAGGAAGAGGGAGTACTGCCTACAAAAATGAGATCATATTTATAGTGTTAGACCACTGCAGATTGATGCAGCATCAGCTCGGTACCATCCTTAAGAGAACAGATTGGTTTGCTCCCTTCTGGGTTACAATCTTCCCTATACGCCCCTCACATGGACCTCCTTGGTATGTTCCCCCTCCCCTGCCAACAAATGTCCCATGTTCAAAAATGGCAGAAAACTCCTCCCTGTGGGTGTGTGAGGTAATACTCAATTAGCCAATTAAGCATGTATAATACCAATTTGACCCTGTTCTCTGTTCAACCCTGACTGTTATCTGGCTGGTTTAAGCCCATGTTCCTAACATCCTGGTTTTGTTGTTTTCAGAAAACCATTAGCCCTTCTTTGATTTGCAGGGTCCACCTAGCTTAGTTAATTTTTATTCCCTTCTTTGTTCAAGCTGATGCTTCCTTCAAAACTTAACTTTCTCCAATTTTTACTAATTTCTTACAGAGTGAAGAGATTTGGAGAGAGTGGAGCTCTTCTTTTCCTACTCTCTTTTTCCTAACTCTGCTCCTTCTCTCCACACCCCTCTTGCCATGCAGAGCATTGATATCTACCAATAAGAAGAGCATCCTATACCATTGAGCTTTGGTCCTGGGGTTACATTTCTCCCCAGATTTGAACTCTTTGCAGTCCCTTGCAAAGATCACCTGGGAGAATTCCAAAACCTGTAACTATACAGTATAAACAGAAGCATCAGCCCTTTAAAACAAGAAGGGTGATTTTCTCGGCATCCCATGTAACCAACTTACAAAACTATTAAAACTAAAATAAATACATGCACATTAATAGCACAAAGTACAGTATATATTGCAATAAACAAAGCATAACGTGGCAGGATACTATGGTGAAAACATGCCTAATGAAACACAGTACATATCACATGCACATATCAAAAGTACATGCATGTCTGTAGGACGAAGCAATTAAACAAAAGCAGGAAACTTGGCCCACAAAGGAAAGCTAGCCAGCTGCAACCACAACACCCTCTATTGGCTTATACATAAAATGCAAGTTAATTGTTAGCAGTGATGTATATGGAAAACAACAAACAGGCATCAATATGGCAGAAACAAAACACAAAATACAGCAAAACAAAAAAATAAGCACAATCATCCTGCGGTAATTCACGTATACAGCAGCAATAGACAATTGTATTGGTTGTTCTTGTCATTGTTGTTCGGTCATTTCAGATGTGTCTGTCCCTTCTGGCATGTTTGATGGAATTCGCTGGAATCTGTCCTGGAGTTTTCTTCTTTGGAAATTCATTTATGGCTTGTTCCCAGTATCATATTGTTGTGAAAATATTCATTTATTTCATTTAAAATGATGACCTTATTGGTACATAGTTGGGCAAAATAATTTCTAACAATACACTTCTTGTTCATTTGTTGTAAATTCTCCTTTTCTATTTTTTGATACTGGTGGTTTGATTTTCTTCTTCTTTTTAATCAAATTAGCCGATGATTTCATTTTTTTAATTCAACTCTACTTTTATTAACTGTTTGTTTTCAAATTTGCTAATTTTTTCTTTAATTTTCAGGATTTATATTTTGGCATTTAATTTGGAATTTAAAATTTTGTTGGCCATCTAGTATTTTTAGTTACCTTCTCAGTTTACTGATGTGTTCCTTTTCTTTTTTGTTAGAAGTGTTTAGAGATATAACATTTTTCCTTAGGATTATCTTTTTTAAATGAAATTTTCATTTTTATTATTTATTCTTTGAACCAAAAATTATTTGGGATTAAATTATTTATTTTCTAGCAGCTTTTAATATTTGAATATTTTTTCAGTGGCCCTTCAAAATAATTTTAATTATATTGTGATAAAAAGGATTATGTACGGTACCTCTGTTTTTATACATTTGTTTGTGAGGTTTGTTTTTAATATCCTAAGACACGATCAATGTTCATAGAGGTGCCATGCACAGTTGAAAAGATGTATATTTCTTCTTATCTGTTGAATAATCACCTGACATCCATCATATCTATTTTCTCCTCTGGAAAAACCAACATTTCAATTCTAGTGAAAAATCAGTCATCAGTCTATAAACATTCATTAAGTGTCTACTAGGGATTCAAAAATGGCAAAAGACAGTCCTTGTTCTCAAAAGTTGACAGTCTAATGGGCGGGAGAACAAGCAAACAATGATATACAATCAAGATAGATATGGGATACATGTAAAATAATAAACCAAGGGAAAGAACTAGAATTAAGGAGGATCAGGAAAGGCTTTCTATAGAAAGTGAGATTTTAGTTGGAATTTGAAGCCAGCAAAGCCATTATTATTAAGGTTTTTGGTGCACTTCTTTGAACTCTAGACATTTAGACTATAAATGAAGACAGGAAATTATCATTTGAAAGAGATGAGGTTGATCTAGACAAATCCTCAGAAGTCTCAACTGATTTCTAAATCAATTAAGTTAAAGAAAACATATTTATTCTTCCAATTCAAACTAACTTCTGTTATGAGCCAGGCCAGCCAGTTTCAGTGTAGTCCAGTGGTCCAGGCTTGGGATTGGAATAAAATGAGACAAGCATAGAGCACAGAGAATTTTACAAAAGGAGTTTATTTAACAATGGCATGGGAAGGAAATTTAGTAGGTAATAGTTCCAGGCAGAGTTCTCCTAATCTCCATAGCAATACTGGTCCTTATCATATATTACCTTATATTGTTATTTCTTTCCATGCAGTTGTCTCTCAGAATAAACTAGGGACAACAACTGAATTGTTAACATTTCCCACAGTATCTCACTAACATAGTCGTTTCTCAATCAATGCTTATGGATGAATTTTTGACCTTCAAACTTCCCCTTCCACCTATGCTAAATGAACATCAGACTAACATCAGGCTCAGGCTGGTTGTGGATCTTCCCTCTTATGCCTTTCTACCTGTTGGCACTCTACAGTGTCTCATCATTTTGGATAGAGCTGCCCCACTCTCCCAGCTTCCATTCAGCACATAAGAAGGCCATGGCCCACCTTCAGGGATCAGTCATAGTCAGCCAGCCCCTAAACCTCCTCTTTCTGTCCTGCCAAATCCAGAGACTGTCCAACTACAGTAAGAGAGTCTTGATCTCGGGAAGAGCTTCAGGAAGTCAGAGAGGCTGCCCAGAAACCTGGGAGAAAAGAGAAAAAAAAAAAAGGAATTCTTTAAGCTACTGCATAGAACTCCGACTCCAAGGGATTCATTATAATAATGAAAGCCTAAATGGATAACAAGGAGTTTATCAAATTGGGTAAAATTCCTAGATAGTTTCAGCAAAATATTTGTTCCTTGCTATAGCATTCTCCACTTGTTTATGGTAGTTTTCAATAGTCATACCTTGCAACTTTAAAGTAATGTTCCTGTCAGTTCCTGAGAGATGGCGCCAATGGTGATGCAACACTCTTCTAACCCCTTCTGCTCCCTAAATTGAGGCCTCCTGGCAAACTGGTCCTTCCTGACCTTTCCCTACCTGGGTGTCAGGTTCCTTTGGAAGAGATATAAGATCTGCTTCCCAGTCAGAGTTACTAAGTGTGCTGTGATAGTCCCTCCATCCAAGAGTTTGCAGAAACCAGTGTAAGGAAAGCTGTGGAGAGGTGGACATAGTTCTATGTTTCAGAGACTGGAGGTAAAGGGGATTAGGAACAATATATCTAACAATAGGAGAGACTTTAGGATAGGTGACTCCCCCCCCCCCACTGACAGAAAGTAGAACAAAAAAACGAGTCAGAGATCACTATTAGACTGAATTCTTTGAAAGAGGGGACAAGCTTTTGTCTTTCTTTGTATCTCTACTGCTCAGCCCAATGCCTGACAGATGGTTGGCTCTTAATCAATGCTTTCTGAGTGACTTATTGACTGAAACTGAGAAAAGAAATGGGAAAGCAACCAAGTTGGGGGAGAGGGACAGCTTTCTTTGTTGAAATATGTAGGGAAACATAGAGTGGGGTGAAAAGATATACTGAAACCCTAATGATTCTGCTATCAGGGCAGGACCATCTACTTTCCACATGACAAATTTTGCTTAGTCAGGTATGTTCTCAGAAAATTGTTTCTGTGTTCCTAAGGACAAGGTTTTGTACCTCTTGTGCTAAGCTTTTAATTTACCTTTCTAGTTCTTTCTTTGACAACTTTCTTTTTTTTTCCTCAAGTACTCTCATTCCATGGCAAACTATTTTATAACTCTTTAAAAAAAACTTTTGGTTAATCACTTCCAGGAATTCTTGTTGAGTATGTACCCAAACAAGGTTCTTTTTCTTTTTTTTTTTTTTGAGGATTTAGTTATAGGTGTTTTGGAGTCATTATCTTCTTCTGCATTATCTTCTTCTGTTTTGAGTTTCTTTGCCAACACAATATCTCGTTATGGTAAGTTTTTTTTTTTTTTTTTTTTTTTTTTTTAGCTCTGAAAAATTTATTGAGAATCCAGCAGCTCCAAGTTGGGTCTGGAAACATTAGGCAGCTTCTTCCTTTGCGACTCGGTCTTTTTTGAGTGGTCCCATGAAAGCTTTCTTCTCTTCCACAGTCTGGAACCGACCATGGCCAAATTTGGAGGTGGTGTCAATAAATTTCAGGTCAATCTTCTCCAGGGCGCGACGTTTGGTCTGTACCAGCAGAGACTTTCGCAGGGTGAGGACACGCTTCTTGGTCCTGACGACACAGCCTTTTAGCATGATAAAGTCATTGGTCACCTCACCATAGTGGACAAAGCCTCCCAGAGGGTTGATGCTCTTGTCAGAAAGATCATAATCAGTGGAGGCATTGTTCTTGATCAGCTTGCCATCCTTTATCTGGTAGCCCTGGCCAATCTTGTAGATCTTTTTGTTGATCTCGGTGCGATGGTGGTAGCCCTTCTGACCGGCTCGAGCCACAGAGAAGGCTACACGGGCCGGATGCCAAGCTCCAATACATGCCACCTTACGCAGTCCTCGGTGGGTTTTTCGGGGAAGTTTCTTTGTGTGCCAGCGGCTGGTGACACCTTTGTAACCCTTGCCCTTGGTCACTCCAATGACATCAATCATCTCATCCTGCCCAAACACAGTGGACACTGGCACCTGCTGCTCCAGCTTCTCGCGGGCCCAGTCAAGTTTCTCAGCCACACTGCCGCCATTCACCTGGATCTCCATCAGGTGAGACTTTTTCTGCCTCAGAGGGAGCAGCCGCATCTGGGTGTGGGCAATGACGCGGATCACCTGGCAGTACTTCTTCATGCTGTTGAAGTCTTTCTCCAACTGCTTTTTGCCATCATCATCCTGCCACTTTTTGCAGTACTTGGTGAAGGCCTTCTTCTTGGACTTATGCCAGTTCTTATAGAACCGCCTCTTACACTCATCATTGATGTGCTCAGCAAAGATGGTTTTGAAGCTCCGCAGGCCTCGTGGGGTTTGCACATAGCCCACAATGCCTACAATGACCATGGGGGGCGTTTCCACGATGGTGACGGCCTCAACCACTTCCTTTTTGTTGACCTTTGAGCCAGGCCTGTCCACCTCTCGAACGATGTGGGTCATGCCTGCCTTATATCCCAGAAAGGCCGTCAGGTGGATGGGTTTGGTGGGGTCATCTTTAGGGAAGCTCTTCACCTTTCCCCAGTGCCTGCTGCTTCTCTTCTGAGGCAGGAAGCCCAGAGACCCATGCCTGGGAGCAGAGAACTTCCTGTGGGACATGACACCCCAGCACCCGCCACCGCCGCCAAAGCGAGGAAGAGAGTATGGTAAGTTTTTTTCTATATTTGCTTAGTCTTCTAGCCCACTTTCTAACTTCAGACCTGATGTTAAGCCTCTCCTCTCTTTACTTCTGGAGGCAAGCTCTGGGGTAGTCCCATTGTTGCTTTCTTGGGGATTGCCTTTTGTGTTATTCCAGGATCTCAGGGAAATTCTGGGGACCTTTAGGTTTTAAGAGCTCCCAAAATCATCTGATACAGGACAAAATCTAATTTCTGACTTCCCACACCCACCTTTCCCCACCCCTTCTGAGCTTTTCAAACTCCTGGTCTGAATTTGAGTCTGAACAACAGTAGAATGCTACTCACTCAGGCCTCATCAGCTAGCTGGAAGGCTCTTTTGATTCAGAGTGGCAGAATTATAGACTCCCCTTTGGTCTTGGATCCCTGCCCTGCTTATTCCTCTGTAGTCTGTGCTAGCCACAGTGCTGTTGCTGGCTTCTAAACATCCTTCTTTCTTGGTACACTGCTTATGGAGTCCCAGTCTGGGAGCATCATCTCCAGTGTAGTCTCCTCAGTCCATTATGAATTTGTGCCCCAGAACTAGGCAGTGAGCAACAAAGCTTCTCGTTGGTACCTATCCCTGTCACAGTGCTTCAGTATGAGTCTGGTGGTGCTCTAATATGAGTCTGGAACTTCATCTTGACCCATTTACCGACCCTGTTTTCAGTGTCTGCAGAATTGTCTGTCTCCCAATGCTGACCTGACTTTGGAAAATGATCTACTATGACCTTTTTCTTGGATTTCCCCATCAGGATTTGGCCTGGTGCATTTTCTAGATCTGTTTGGAAGAATTTTTTAGGTGAAAGCTTCCTGCTTCCTGCCTCTCTGCCCTGTTACTCTGACCCAGAGGTTTTGATTATTGAGAGAGAGGAAAAAGCAAGGGAGTGGAGTGTGGGATGACTGATGTGTATGAATGATTGAATAAAGGGAGGAAAGGAATAGAAAGCTGAGTATGTGATTCCAGAGACTGACTTCATCACTTTCACAAGTTTGATTAAGGTTTGCGTTATTTTCAGTCCATCTAAGATTCCTATTTGATGTAATTAACTTTTTCATTTCTAAATTAGTTATTTAATGGGGAAAATGTAGTATAGTGGGCTGAAGTACAGGAATCTGATGCCTTTGGTTCTAGTTCCAGTTCCCTGAACAGGAGCAGTCAGAGACCTTGTTTCAAGTTCAAATCCTGCCATTTATGAGCTGGTTATGTTACCTTGAACAAAGCACTTAATCTCTTTGAACCTCAATTTCTCCCTCTTTAAGAGACAGATTGGACTAGATTTGGATGGGGAAGCTGTGGCCCTCTAGGTCCTTGGGTGTGGCCTTTTGCCTGAGACTAAGTTTTACAGAATGAATCCTTTTATTAAGGGGATTTGTTCTGTGATGTTTGGATTCAGTCAAAGGGCCACTCTTGAGGGCCTAGAGGACACATTTGGCCTCAAAACAACAGATTCCCCACCCCTGGACTAGATAATCTAATTTAAAGTACCTTTCAGCTCTCTTACTCAATGTTTTTGCCACTTAATTGCTATGTACTTTGAGGAAGTTCCAGCTTTTTCTCATCTATAAAATGAAGACAATATTATTTGTGTGGCTTTCAGGCTTAAATTGATTTCACTGAAGATTAGATGAGATAACATCATGTAAAGTGTTTTAGTTTAAACATTTATATTCACATAAGCTCATATTTTTTATTTGAGCCACTAGGGGCATTGCTTCTCATTGTCTGATTTTGTTGAATAATAAGGAACAGGTTCTGGTCATCTCATGCTCATACAAGCTGTGCCCTTCACCCAACACCAGAGAATCCTGTGGAATAGCCATTAAGCTATCTGTTGCTTTCAGAGAGATGGCTAACCCAGTGCCCTAGTGCTGCCCATTTTCAGCCAGTTGAGCTGTGAAGATCTTAAGGGTGCCATGGAATTTCTGAAGGCAAAAGCCTCCCATACCTTGATCTATGCCAGTTGGAGCCAGACAGAAGATACGTGCTGTAGGACTGGGTTAGATCACTATAAGAATGTGCAGGTGTGGAGTAAAAAACCTTTCAAAATCCTTACCTGTGAGCAGTTGTAGTCTGGTCAAGGCTAGAGGGGCACCAGAAGGTATAGCTATGTAGAGCTCCACTGTGGCCTGAATGGACCCCCTGTGAACCTGGAGGACACCAAGGTGAAAAAGAAAATTTCAAATTAGGGTCCTGTCTCTACTTATGCCACAAGCTTAGGCATTTGAAGCTATTGGCCACTCGAGCTTATGTTTTCTTGTCCAGCCCAAGAACTGAACACTGAATGAGTTTGCTGAAGTTTATTGCTTCTTAACAATGGAGAGAATCTGAGCCACCACATTGCCCTACTCCCTAACCTATTTCCCCCTCCACACACACACACATACACCACTTACCTTCACTCCCAGGCACCAAAGGCAGAGAAGATTGAAAGGCTAGGAAACTGGAAGAGGGATTTCAGATACCAGAAGGACAGAAATTTATTCCTTGGGTCTTTAGCCTAATAAAGGTGGTGTAGGGAAGAGATATTCATAAATGAAAAAGCTGCAGCAAGTTCTTATCAAGTCTTTCTCCCTGGGAGATATAAAGGCAGGAGAAGGACTTAGGATGGTTGAGGGAGAAAGCAAAATGATTAGGAGAGAAGAGAATTTTTCTTCAAATTGGCTCTCCCAATGTCTTCATAAATTGACAATTCCTCCTTTCACTGAATAAATGTTGTTTCACTTCAAGGTTTGAAGGTGTAAATGTATTTAAATGTGTTTGAATTAAATGCTTACACTCAAGGTGGTGTTGTACATGGAAAGAACATTGACCTTGTAGTCTGGATTTGAATTCCAGATCTGTTATTTACTAGCTCTGTGTCTTTGGGCAGTTCTCTCATTTTCTCTTGTTTTCAGTTTCCTTCTCTGTAAAATGAGGAGTTGGACTAGATGTCTTGTGATTTCTCCACCAGCCCCATCTCTAGGGTCCTTCAACCTCTGTGACCTTGGGCAAGTCACTAATCTATTTAGGACTTGATTTCCTCATATGTAAGATGAGAGGGTTGGACCAGATGACCTCTAAGGACAACTTCCATCTTTTTATCTCTCATCCTATATTCCCATGAGAATAGAAGGAGATGGGACATGCACACAGATATATAAAATG
This sequence comes from Trichosurus vulpecula, assembly GCF_011100635.1. Taxonomy (NCBI): domain Eukaryota; kingdom Metazoa; phylum Chordata; class Mammalia; order Diprotodontia; family Phalangeridae; genus Trichosurus; species Trichosurus vulpecula. The sequence goes on along the minus strand of NC_050580.1, from coordinate 180,630,280 downwards.
CAAATTAAAATATCATAATTTTATAAAAAAGTGTATAAAATGCTGTTGCTCAAGAGATATGACTAGCTGCAGGAATAAGAGGAGGTTTCGCAGAAGAGAAGGCATTTGAACTGGGTCTTGAAGGATGTATTAGATGCCAATGAGAGGGGAAGAGGAGAGGTGGTGGATGGGTGAGGGAGGGGAGAGGGAAAGAAGGATGTTGCTATTCCAGATTAGTAAAAAGCCCTGTCACAGAAGCAGGAAATTGCAGGGTGTATTTTAGAAATATCAAAAGCAATCCAGTTTTTATCGCAACATAGACAAGGGAGAGTTGGTGTGGTGTGAGACAAAGCAAGAAGGATTAATTAAAGCCACAAAGGGGGCCTAAGGAATTTGTTTTCAAGAGACAATAGAAGTCCATCAGCATATATTGATGGAATTAATTGACAGCACTGACTCATTCTATGTGATTGCAACCTCTTTGCCTCTGTTTTTTTTTTGTCCATGAAAGGAAAGATTTGAGCTACATAATAATTTTCTGCAGAACTGTATTGGGAATGAAGGTGGGCTCTTAGCACTTATTCGGCCAAGTGCCCTTGAAGAGTTTGGTCTTTGTTTCCTTGATTAAATTAGGAGTCTTTGATGATCTCCTTGCCTCAAGGGAAAGCCTAGTTTACATGGGTTTGAGTGACATGTTTGTGACATCAGAGGCTTTTAGACCACGTGGTTTTAAGTTGCATTTTTTGACAACTTTATGTCACATGGGTGAGTCGCATGTGTGATTCACCTTTGACCCTGAACAAGATATAAAAAGACAGAGGTTGGCTTTCTTTTTTCAGAGCTTGAGCCACAGCAGGCATGGCACATGACTCTAGGCCAGTCATCATTATGAGCTCCTTGGCTTTGGAGAAAACCTGGATGTTTGGACTTTGTTAAACCCTGGTAACTGTGCATTGAGATTTGAATTAGACGAGTTCTGTCTGTTGATGTTTGTAATTTGTTTGTGTTTGCTCTGAAGTTCAGGATCCTGGTTTTTCCCCTGGACCAAGTGAATGATATTTGCTAGATTAAAATAAGATTGTTAACCCCTTAACGTTGCTTTCCTTAATAAAGAAGATCAAAAGAACTTGGGCCTACAGCGTTCTGTGTGCTGATTGTTGTTGGTTTTACACCCCCACAGCAGCTGCTAGCCAGATTGTTGCAACAAGAACTTTCAAGACTATGTAAACTGGGCAGCAGTGCTGTACAGGTGTCATTCTGAGCCTTGAATGTACATGCTAGGGTTCTACCTGAGGATGACATTGTGGCTTTTTTTAAGCATACAGTTATCTTGGACACATTAAAGATTACTCTCCACCCCCAATTCGGTACCTCAATTCAGCCATCAATAACATATAACAAAAAATTGAGACTGAGTAACCCTCCTTTTTATCTAAATCATGATCTTGTGGGCATAGAAAGGACTTCAAAATTCATGTAGGCCAGCCTTCTCATTTACACATGAAGACAACAAAGTCTAGAAAAATAAAAGTAAAATAGTTTGCCATAGGCTCAAGGTAAGTAGACTAGGTGATTGTATCCAGGCGTTATCCAAAGTCTCCAGAACCAGAAATGCATTTCCATACATTGACATTTTCATAGGTCCTCAAGGGAACATGTACTTTTTCAATGCATTTGTTCATTATGATTCTCCACTAAAAGGCTAAACTAATTCTGATCCTCATTGAGTCATTGAGCTGACCCTGAGTCTAGAAAGTTATGTTACCAGAATGCAGACTTTTAGCTCTCTTATCATACTGGAAACAATCAAGTAAGTCACTGATGAAGAATGGCACATCAACCAAAAAGGACTAGATTACACAGCTTTGGAGGGTCTACTTAGCAACAGGTGGCTACCAAGTGATAAATTCTGACTTTGGTGAGATGGCAAGATTGATGGACTTGGAGTCAGGAATGCCTGGGTATGAATCCTGCCTCATATACTTACCAGTTGGGAAAATGTCCATCTCAGTTTCCTAATCTGTGAAATGAAGGAGTTGGATTTGATAGCCTTTAAGTTAGCTTCCAAATATAAATCTATGATCCCATGAGACAGAGCTAGTTCACAATTAGGGCAAATATTCTGTGAAATGTTTGCATTATTTGAATTAACACTGCATTTCCATCGAACTAGAATCAATTATGATATTTTTTTATAATTGTAATTCAAATAATGCAAATTCAAATACATGTAACTACTTCACAACATTCATTGTTGCAAGTAATTGGGTCTTCACTCTACCATTTACTAAGGTGGAAGAATCTACATCAGTGTGGGGAATATTCACACTAGTAAATTTATGAACATTTCTGAATTATTGAAGTTGAAGAAGAAGAGGTCATGTTGATTGGATGGTTGACACGTTAGCAAGGTACATGTTCACATAAATCACTTTATCCCATGTGGACCTTGTTCCCTGTCAAATCGCTTGGGGTACTTAATAATCTTAGCCCTATTTAAATGGCTGTTGGACAAAAAGAGCTATGAAAACCTTAAAGGACCGTAGAAGTGAAAGCCATTATTGTTAAAATAACCGTACTTAAAAAAAAAACAAAAACATAAAGGTACTGTGTGCTAAAGGTAAAGAACTCAAAGGAGAGATGACAAAGACAAATTTCAAGTATTTCATTACTTTTCTTAGGAGAATGTTGTTTGTTCACACTAAATAGCCAAAAAATGAGCAGTCTTTGGCAAAGGGCAGTATGGTATTATATTTGAAGTGTTTAAGAAGAAAACACAGACATATAGACTCATGTAATACCCAAACTGACAGGTACATTAGAAGTCACTCAGCAACTCCAACCTCTCCCTAAGACAAACCGCTTTCGATAAGTTTTCATGTAGCCTTTATTTGATGATCTGCATCATCAAATAAAGCATCTGGTAGATGCTTACTACCTGATAAGGAAGTGCATTGTGCTTTTGGGTATCGAATTTAGATCTGATTGGGACCTTAGAGAGTCCAACTGCATTAATTGACAGATGAAGAAATTGAGGCCCAGAGAAATAAAAGTCAAGGTCATATAGGTACAAAGTAGCTAAGATCTGAACTTAGAAACTCTGATTTCAAATCTTTGCCTTGTATTTTTCCTGTTGAGCACTATTCTATTGTGTTATGATTTGTACAGGTGGTGTTTATTTCTGCCTCCTGGAATTTATGTGGAATTTCGTTCTGTCTTATGATAATATACATTTTTAGCATATCCTGTTATATTTGAAAAAAATCCCCACTTTTCCCATTTATCTTTTTCTATATATTTATAAAATTCAATTTTTCAATACTCTCTTCAATTCTCTATCATTCATATTTTGGTTTCTTTAAATATTCATTAGTTGGGTATTAAAATCTCCCATTTTCTAGCTAATTCTTTTCACTTTGGTTGACTTTTCTTTTGCATATTTAATTTCTATGCCATGAGACACATCTTTAATTTAAATAAATTATAAATACTTACATTGCCAAAGGTATCTATGGGCATGATATAGCTTTCTTTTTTATTTCTTAGTGATTTTTAATTTCAATTGACTTTGTCTAAAATCTTCACAATTTCAGATTTTCCAGTGTCATCAATTGGAACATATCAAGTCCATCTTCTTATTTTTTTATTAAGATTTTCTATTTTTAGTTTACAACACTCAGTTCTGCATGTTTTTGAGTTTGAAATCTTCTTCCCCTTCCTCCTCTTACGCCTTCCCCCCCCCCCAAGATGGCATGAAGTTCAATATATATTCTACATATATTTTCGCATTAAACTTATGTGCACAATAGTAAGTTGTAAAGAAGAATTATGACCAATGGAATGAATCATGAGAAAGAAGAAACAAAACAAACAAAAAAAGAGCAAATAGTTTGTCCCAATGTGCATTCAGGCTCCATAGTTCTTTCTCTGGATGTAGATAGCTCTTTCCATCATGAGTCCTTTGGAGTTGTCTTTGAACCTTGTATTGCTTAGAAGAGCCAAGTCTATCAAAGTTAATCATCACAGAAGCAATATATTTTTGGTGATGTACAATGTTCTCAATTAGCATCAGATCATGTAGGTCTTTCCAGGTTATTATGAAGTCCGTATCTTCCCCATTTCTTATAGCACAATGCTATTCCTTTACATTCATATGCCACAACTTGTTTAGCCATTCCCCAATTGATGGGCATCCCCTTGACTTCCAATTCTTTGCTACCACAAAAAGAGCTGCTCTAAATATTTTTGTACACAAGGGTATCTTTCCCACTTGTGTGATCTCTTTGGGATACAGCCCTAGAAATGGTCTTGCTGGGTCAAATGGGATGCACATTTTCTAGCCCTTTGTGCATAGTTCCAAATTGCTCTTGAGAATGACTGGATTTGTTCACAAGTCCACCAACAATGTAACAGTGTTCCAATTTTCCCACATGCTCTATAGCATTTATAATTTCATGTTAGCTAATCTGACAGGAGAAATGTGGTACCTAAGTGTTGTTTTGATTTGCATTTCTCTAATCAGTAGTGATTTAGAGCATTTTTCATATGCCTATAGATATCTTTAATTTCTTCCTCTGAAAACTGCATGTTCATGTCTTTTGACCATTTCTCAATTGGGGAATGACTTGTATTCCTATAAATTTGACTCAGTTCCCTGTATATTTTAGATATGAGGCTTTTATCAGAGGAACTGGTTGTAAAGATTTTCTCTTAATTTTCTTCTTCCCTCCTAATTTTTGTCACATTGGTTTTGCTTATACAAAACCTTTTCAATTTAACATAATCAAAATTATCCATCTTTCATTTTGTAATGCTCTCTATCTCTTGTTGAGTCATGAATTCTTCCCTCTCCCATAAATCTGAGAGGTAAACTATTCCTTGCTCTCACAAATGCTTCTAGTATCAGGCTTCATTCTTAGATAATGAATCCATTTTGACTTTATTTTGGTATATGATATAAGACATTGGTCTATTCCCGGTTTCTGCCATACTATTTTCCAATTTTCCCAGCAGTTTTTTTTGAAATAGTGAATTCTTAACCCAGAAGCTGGATTCTTTGGGTTTACCAAAGAGCAGATTGCTATAGTCATTGACTACTGTGTCCTGTATACCTAACCTATTCCACTGATCCACCACTCTGTTTCTTAGCCAGTACCAGGTAGTTTTGATGACTGCTGCTTTATAGTACAGTTTAATATCTGGTATGGCTAGGCCACCTTCCCTAGCATTTCTTTTCATTAATTCCCTTGCTATTTTGGACCTTTTATTATTCCAGATGAATTTTGTTATCCTTTTATCTAGCTCTGTAATATTTTTTTGGTAGTTTGATTGGTATGGCACTGAATAAGTAAATTAGATTAGGTAAAATTTTTATTTTTTTTTATCATATTAGCTTAGCTTAACTATGAACAACTGATGTTTTTCCATTTTTTTAGATCTGACTTTATTCGTGTTAAAATTGTTTCATAATTATTTTCATTTAGCCCGTGGGTTTGTCTTGGCAGGTAGACTCTCAAATATTTTATAGTGTCTATAATAACTTTAAATGGAATTTCTCTTTCTATCTCTTGTTGTTGGGCTTTGTTAGTAATGTATAGGAATGTCAAGAATTTCTATGGGTTTATTTTATATCCTGCAACTTTGCTAAAGTTGTTTATTATTTCAAATATTTTTACCTATTTTCATAATTTCCTGTAATATTGAATATCTTTTGTTTTTTAAATGAATTTTGTAGTTATTTTGTCAAGTCTTGTAAAGTATCCCTTTAATAATAATATAATTATTAACACTAATGCATTGTTGGTGGAGCTGTGAACTGATCCAACCATTTTGGAGAGTAATTTGGAACTATGCCCAAAGGGCTATAAAAATGTTTATACCCTTTGACCCAGCAATACCACTTCTAGGGCTGTACCCCAAAGAAATCATAAAAGTGGGAAAAGGACTGATATGTACAAAAATATTTATAGCAGCTTTTTCTTGGAGGCAAAGTATTGGAGGTTGAGGGGATGCTCATCACTTGGGGAATGGCTAAACAAGTCATGGTATAAGACTGTAATGGAATACTATTTTGCTATAAAAAATGATGAGCAGATGGCTTTCAGAAAAACTTGGAGATACTTATGTGAACTGATGTTAATTGATGGGAGCAGAATCAGGAGAACATTGTACACAGCTACATATATATTGTGTGATGACTAATTTTGAAAGACTTGGCTCTTCTCAGCAATGCAAGGTTGTAAGACAACTCCAAAAGACTCATGTTGGAAAATGCTATCCACATTCAGAGAAAGAATTATAGAATCTGAATGCAGATTGAAACAAACTATTTGCTCCCTCTTTTTTGCTTTTTTTTCCTTCACTCTCATGGTTTATTCCGTTGGTTAAAATTCTTCCTTGCAACATGACTAATGTGAAAATGTGTTTAATGTGAATGTATATGTAGAACCTATATAGGATTGCATACTATCTTGGGGAGGGGTTTGGGAGGGTGGAGGAGAGAGAGGGAGAGAAAATTTGGAACTCAAATACTTGTGGAACTAATGTTGTGAACTAAAAATAAACTAATTAAATAATATAATTGGGATTACATTAACACTGTAAAATAGCTTTGGTAGTTTTGTCATTTTTGTTGTAATGGTATGACACAACAGTGAGCACTGAATCTTTCTCCAGGTATTTACATTTTCTTTATTTCTTTAATTAGCATTTTGTAATTTAATTTATAAAAATATGGCTTTTGAACGGCGCTGCCTGGGGGCCGCACTCTGGGGGCCGCGGAGATGCTCTAGGCCATCGGGGCTGCAGCTGAGGAGGCGCCGCTGTACCATGAGCCATCGGGATTTAAGAGATTATGGCATCTGAAGCCCACAATGATAGAAAACGGAACCTTTTGCATATTGAGGGCCATCCCATTCATCTTCCTAGGAAAAGAATCTCTCATTTCACTAATAAGAACATGAAGGAGGGTAAGAAATCTCCAAAACAGTTGGCTGCTTATACAAATAGAACAGTTGGATATGCTGTGAAAAGTCCAGACAAATTGCACAAAGAAGTATATTACAGAAAGAAAGTTCATCATTATTTTCCAAATCCTTGTTACAAAAGAAAACACTTCCCTAGAAGCAGGGGCTGTGACATGGCAAATAAAGAAAATGAACTGGCTTGTGCAGGCCACCTGCCTGAAAAATTACGCCATGAAGGTCGTACATTTTTACTTAATGCCAGTGATTCTAGTTCTTCACAAACGGAAAGCCCATCATCAAAATATAGTGGATTTTTTACTGAGGTTTCTCAGGACCATGAGACAATGGCACAAGTCCTTTTCAGTAGAAATCTGAGGTTGAATGTAGCTTTAACTTTTTGGAGAAAACGAAGTATAAGTATAAGCGAACTGGTGGCCTATTTGGTGAGGATAGAAGACCTTGGAGTGGTGGTAGATTGCCTTCCTGTGCTCACTAGCAGTTTACAGGAAGAAAAGCAGTACATTTCACTCGGCTGCTGTGTAGATCTGCTGCCTCTAGTAAAATCACTGCTTAAAAGCAAATTTGAAGAATATGTGATAGTTGGTTTGAACTGGATTCAAGCAGTCATAAAAAGATGGTAGTCAGAACTGTCTGCTAATACAGAAATTGCAAAAGATAGTGGATTGTGGAAACAAGAAAACCATCTTACATTGGTTCCAGGATACACTGGTAATATAGCTAAGGATGTAGATGCTTATTTATTACAATTACATTGAGAAGTATCATCACCTGAAGAAGACTTCCTTATTCAGAATATTCCTGGACTTTGTAGCTTCCAGAAAGAGGTCTCTTCTGAGAACTATGAACCAAGGAAGGAAGTGGAATCTTCCAAAAATGCCATTTAATGAAACCACTAATGAAATCCTAACAATCTACTTCACATTGAAGTGGAAAAATATCCATAAGGAGTATCTTTGACTTCAATGAGGAGAAAGTGCACTATGAAAATTGTACGCCTTTGCTGTGTTTAGGATTTGATGGTTATTTGGGGAAAAGTTGTTTAAGTGCTTCAGTGTCTTATTGCAGTCCTTCACATTGCATAAAAATATAATTTATACTGACGTGAAAAGATAAAATGGGCAAGACATTTTGCTAGGAGCCACAAAGACCAATCACCATTAATATATTTTTAAGACTGTGTTTTATAAAAAAACCAAACAAACCACTAAATGTGTGCAGCTACTTTGTGATCATATTGAAAAGACTTTAAAGATGTTTAAAACAACATAGCAAATAATGGATAATTTTTCACACTGAGATACTGTATAAAGCAAGATGCCTTAATTATTAGTATGTTTGAAAACGCCAATAATGTTACTTATATCTTTTAAAACAGCCATGCATACAGGCATAAAATCAGGGGTTTTACAGTCATGTAGAATATTGATTTTGGAACCTATTTCACACAGTTTGGAAAAATTGACATTTTTCTCTGATTTTTGCCAGAATCTCTGTGAGTGTGTGTGTGTGCGTGTATGTGTGTGAGTGTATGTGTATCTGTGGATATAAAAAACAAAATATTAATTGGATGGATGCTTAACTGGAAATGTCCTTGGAGTTAGCTAATTTATATTCACTTTTTAAAAATTATATTTGAATTTCTATTATTTTCAGTTCTGAATCATTTAAACTCATTTTTATTTGAGTAAATATACTAAATGTTTCTCTTTTTTGATTTTTTTGAATTCATATAATGTCATACATGTTCTAAATTCTTTCTCATCACTTGTGTTTTGGATAGTAGTGTCTAATGCTTTAGAAATGTTTACAGCTAGAGTTGACCTTATGTTCTCTATCCAAATAATTGATATACTACCTCCTCTAATGGTTGCTTTGAAATAGGGTTCATATATACTCTTGGTGTGTACAAACCCAACTTTGGTATGATTAAACAGTGGTATGTGTTAAAAAAATTTATAAAAATATTTTGTGTGCTTTGGTTGATTGATCCCCAGGTACTTTATGCATTTTGTTGTTATTTTGAATGATTGCCCTTTCTGTTATTGCTTCCTGCATTTTCATATTATTATGGAGAAATGTTGCTTACTTTTGAAGGTTAATTTTTCATTTTGGAAATTTGATTTTCCTATCAGTTTTTAAAATTATGTTAGAAAATAGTTCTACATGATTTCTTTTTATGACTTGTTAATGTGTTGATTTGTTAGTTTTTAAATATTGTTTTCTCAGTTCATTTATTCATGTTTCTTCTATTTGGTTTATATATGTTTTCAGGGGAAAAATATAAAGGCATAGTGGATAGAGAGCTGGCTTCAGAGTCAAGAAAACCTAAGTTCAAGTCCTGCCCTTTATGTACCAGTTGTGAGACCCTGGAAAAATCTCTTAACCTCTCAGGATCCTGAATAACTCTCCAAGTCTATGAATTGCAGAGAAGGTCTGACCTGTATGAATAGACATAGTTTACTCAACTTGTAGTCCCTATACCTGTGAAATCACAGATCTAGTCCCTATTCCAATGTCTTCAGAAATATAAATTTTTATGTACATGGGGGGACATCTTTATCTACCAAAAAAGTTTGAGGTTGACATTTTCTTTCACATACTTACTCGTTGTTTTTGTTTGTCCTTTGATTAACTCATTTTTAAAAAGAATGTTTAAGATTGTTGTGTTGTTTCCATTTAAGTTTGTATCTGGCTTATATTCTCTGTGTTAACAACTAGTTTTATTGAGGTATATGGTCTGTAATAGATTTATTAAATATTTCTGCATTTTACATGTTTTATTTCCCTTTGATCTAGCACATAGTTTTTTAAAAAAGCTACCAAAGAATATTGTGAAATATGTATATTCTTCAATGTGTTCATTCATAAGACATGATAAGACTTTTAAAACAATTTGTTTTTTGCTATGAATTTCAAATTTCAATTAACACAAACACTTCAATGTACAAAAAAGAACAGAAAGAGGATTTTATAGGAAACCATGAGTTACTATTAAAGATGGATTATTTCTAAAGTATATTTCAATTTCACGCTTTAATAACAAAACTGATCTGTTTGTCTGTGCTCCCTCCTGTTCTTCCTCTTGCTGTCTTCTGTATATCTTTTGATGTTTAATTGACAATCTTTTCTTTTTCATCACTATCACTACCAGTCAATTCCCAACACCATACATTTTTTAAATCTAATTTTTCCAATAGCCTGTTCATCTCTATGCTTTCCTTTTGGTGTATCTATTAGATTATTTTGAACTCTGAAAGGACATTAGAGTCTTCTACAATTATTGTTGCTATTTATGTCTTTGGTAATGCTATTAGCTTTTCTTCTTAGTAATTTGCATACCCAATGTACTTTGTTGCATATATATTTAAGAATTATATTATTTTACTTTCTGTCATTCTTTTTTAAAAAAAAGAATAATGTGGCTTCCCTCTTTAAGCTGTGCTCATATTTTTACCTTTAGTCATATTTCATCATCTCTTTTCCAGAGTACCATTAGCTAAGTTCCAGTGCCTTATTTAAAATCTGTGTATGTCCTTACTTTTTAATGTGTTTCTTCTGTGTAGCAAATTTTGTTTTTTCTTATTTAATCCATTATTACTTAAGGTTGTATTGTTATTATGTACTTTCCTCTATTTAAACATTTTATGTTGATTTTCTCCCTTCTCTATTAAATCTGTATGTGATCTCTGCACTTACTTTTGCTTACCCATTTTTTTTAATTACATAGGCTTCCCTTCCTCCTTTCTTTCCTTGCTTCCTCTCTGCCTCCCTCTCTTCCTCACTTTCATTTTTTCTTTCTCATTTCTCATTTTTCTCCTTTCTTTGTGAATCTCCTTCTTTCTTCTGAGGAATATTTCTTATCCTCTGACTTTGTGAGCTGGCCTTTTAGAACTCTTGCTTGCCTTATTTGCCTTATGATAAGAAGGATAGTACCAGATTTTGCTGATTTTCCTCACTCCCTGGCCCAGACATAGCTGGGGACTTATTGCTAATCTCTCTCTGTTGGCCTTCTGTTAAAGTGTTGTTGAATCTGGTGACTATACTCCCTGTTTTCCTCCTCACCCCAACTTCTCTATTTTCTACTGTCCCAAACACCAGGATCAGATAATTTTAAAGTTCACTTTAGGTTGGGCAGTGGAGGGTGTTTGATTAATTTCTTTTGGGCCATTTTAAAGACTCCACTGAAGCTGGATTTCAAACTCACCTCTTCAGTCCACAAGGATTGGATCTGTTGCTGGGTCTCCCACTCAGTTATTTACCTTCCTCAACAGGGTTAGGTGAGTATGTTGCTCCTGGGGGAAGGGTATAAACAGTAAGACTAGCTAAATGCCCAGCGGGGAATGATAGAAGCCATCTTAACCCTCCAAAAGGAAATTGTATGGTCGTTCAGGATGTGGGTCTGAGGCAGAAAAGAGGAGGGGGGTGGTGGTGAAAGTTTTGAATCATTCCCATAGTGTTACTTGAGTTTAGAAAGCTTTAACATTTTTGTAGAGCTGGTTCTCATTGTATTCTCTCTTTATGTTAAACTTTTATTATCTCTAGATTTGGAGCATTAGTTGATTTTTTGGGTTGTTGGATTTGGGAAGATATTCAGAGACCTTGCTTATTCCAACATCTTCACCATCTTTTCTTTCACAGCAACTTCCTTTTGTCTTGGTTTCATTTCTCACGCAATAACTAGCAATGCATAAATAGGTTGCTGGACAGGATCTACAACCTTCACTCTGGGTTTATAGCTTTGGGGTTTCCTATCTCCTCAGTAGGGGAACATAGCTCCCAGCGCTTCAATTCTATTTCAACCTCATATTACTGAGGAATGATTTCATGTTTGTCTCTAGTCTAAAGGAGTCCTCCATAGCAAGGGAGAAGTTAGGAAAAAGATACCTAGTACCAAGATAAGGATGTCACACTTACAGTAATAACATTTAAATTGAATTTTATAGATTATCTGAAATCTGCAATTCTTTTTTTTAGTATTTTATTCTTCCCCAGTTACATGTAAAAACCATTTTTAACATTCATTTTTAAAACTTTGAGTTCCAAATTCTCTCCCCTCCACACCATACCCCTTCTCATTGAGAAGGCAAACAATTCAATATAAGTTGTACATGTGTAGTCATGTAAAACACTTCCATAATAGTCATGTTGTGAAAGAAAACATTGCCTGTATCAGACACCATCACGCCCCCCCCTTTGTTCTATTCTCTCCTTTCACTTTGTCCCTCCTCAGAAGTGTATTGCTTCTGACTTCCCACTTTCCCAATTTGTCCCACCTTCTATCACCCCACATTTTCTTATCCCCTTCCCCCCTACTTTGCTATAGGGTAATATAGATTTCTACACCCATTTGGGTATGTATGTTATTCCCTCTTCGAGCCAATTCAGTTGAGAGTAAGGTTTACTCCTTTCCCCTCACCTCCCCTTCTTCCCTTCCACTGTAAATGCTTTTTCTTCCCTCTTTTATGTCAGACAATTTGCACCATTCTACCTCCCCTTTTCTCTTTCTCCAAGTACATTCCTTTCTTATCCCTTAATTTTATTTTGTAGATATCATCCCTTCATATTCAACTCATACCTGTGTCATCTATCTGTCTATCTATCTAAATATGATCTATTTTTACTCCTTCTAACTGTTCTAATAATGAGAAAGATCTTATGAGTTACCAATATCATCTTCCCATGTAGGAATGTAAACTGAAATCTGTAATTCTTAATAACCACCCTCTCACCACCCTATCATCCTGACTGCAGAGGGAGAAGTGGGCTTCACAGGAATAATGATGATTTTGTCTTTTTTCTTTCCTTCTTGATTTGTTAGTATTAAATAACTAATCACCTAGTTGCCAGCTTCCTGGTGGTCAGTCTCATTGTAATCAGCTAGATTGTTCCAAGGAAAGTAGGTATGGCCTATTTCTGGTTCTGTGCTGTAATTATTGTTACATAGATATATGAGAACACAACTAGCAATGAGAATTACAGGACAGAATGATTACCAAAGCATTGAAAAAATAGGTGGTTCTTGGTTGCCCCTGTTTCTTTGCTGTCATTTAATGCCTTTCCCCTTCAAATTCCATAATGATGCATCATGATATGCAGGGAATCTCTTGAAGACTATATTAGCAGATCATAATTTCCAGCAGGTTCTATCATCTTGGAGAGGTTTTGTGTATGGTTTCTGTGAGATGTATTCAGTAGCCCTCTTTAAATGCTCTTCTTTCTCTGTTGAGCAAAATTTTGGGTATTTATTTAGTACCATTTGGCTTCCAAGAGGTTGCCAGGATGTCTAGTGGGTACTGCCAATATGGATCACTGGGAGAAAAGAGGACTGGCGCTAACACATTTGAGTGTGACTGTAGCCTTGCTAATGGTTACTGATGGAAAGGTTCAGGCAAAAACCAAACCAAATGAATACAAACCTAAAAACTAAAACCCAAAGAAACCAAACAACTACCCAATCTTTTTAACATTAGTCTTTTATTTTTTAAATACTATTTTATTTTTCCCCAATTACATGCAAACCTTTTTTTTTAAACATTTCTTGCTTTTTATGTTCTGAGTCCCAAATTCTATCCTCCCCTTCCCCTGTCTCCCCCCTCCTTGAGATAGTAAGCAATCTTATATAGGGTATACATGTGCAATCATGTAAAACATGTCCATTTTAAACACTAATACTTTAAGTTATATGCTCAGTTAGTTCCTTGATATTTAAAACTGTTTGCAAACATAAATATTCACAGATAGAAATTTTCCTCTGAGGAATTATTAGCTGTATTCCATGAATTTTTGTGGTGAATGGTTAATATTGTATTTAATTATTTGTTGTTTCTACCTGTTTGTATAATTCAACAATCAGGATGTTATTTGCTAGTCTTTCTTTTGAGGATGTAGTCAGACCTGATCTTTTCTTTCTTTATGGATTCCTACCAAATCTCCCTCTTTAGAAACACTACACAGGTTGCTCAGCTAGGCTCTCAGGATCTGTTCTGTTTGGAAGCATGGCTCTCGACTGTCCAGATTAGTTTTGTTTTCATCTGGATCTCATTTGTTTTGAGCTGGATCTCATTTCTGCTGCTTGTGGGTCCTCTGCTGGAAGCTGCTTCCTCCTTCAATTATTGCCCCATTTTATCAGCGTATTTATGGAGACTGTCTTTGATCAATTGTCCCTTGAACACTTTTTATTTCTAGTTTTGTTTATTCTAAACTTAGACATCAGACAGAGAGAGAGAGAAGAGAGAGAGAGAGAGAGAGAGAGAGAGAGAGAGAGAGCGAGAGAGAGCGAAAGAAAGAGAGAGAGAGAGAGAGAGGCAGAGAGAGACAATATTGTCATACACATACACACAGCAGGATATTTCTTTCTATATGAAGTCAGGAATCTTTATTTCCCGCCACTTTTAAAAGTACATAAAACATTCACATTTTCAAAATTTCACTCATTTTATAAATTTATTTCAAAATTGTCCTACTTGTATACAATTCCTTCTGAATATTCTTCTTTCCTTTTTTTTTATTTATACTTGATCTTAGGGGCAATGAGTCAACAGAATTTACGGCATAATGAAACTACATTGTCAGAACTATTTCTAAGGAAAACCACTTTGGCTCCTGTGTGGAGCACAGATTGGAAAGAGAAAAGACTTAAGCCAGGGAGGCCATTGAAATACCACTGGAGAGAGGTGATGAGGGCCTGAACTAAGGTAGTAGTCATGTAAACGGTAAGAAAGTGCCAGATGTGAGAGATGTGTAGAAGTGAAAATGACTAGATTTATTAATTGATTGGATATGGAGTGTGAAGGAAAGTAAGGGATGAAGAATAATTGAGATTTCAAGCTTGGGAGACTGGAAGGACAGTGCTGTCTTCTATAGATATATGGGAATTCAGAAGTGGCATACATTTTGGGATGTGGATAGGGGAGGGAAGACAAACTCTGGTTTGCACATTTTTTTAAACACAATTTATTACTTATTTATTTTCAAATTTTGAGTTCCATATTCTCTCTGTCCCTCCTTTCTGTCCCCTACTCCTTAGAAGGTAAGCAATATGATATTATGCATGTAAAATTATGCAAAACATGTTTCCATATTAGCCATATTTCAAAAAAAGGCAAGAAAAATAAAATGAGAAAATGATATTCAATTTGCACTCAGCATTCACCAGCTCTCTTTCTAGAGGTAGACAGCAATTTTTCATCATGAGCCCTTTGGAATAGTCTTGAATCATTGTATTGATCAGAGTAGCCAAATCTTTCACACTCGATCATCATTACATCATTGCGGTTTCTGTGCACAACGATTTTCCCATTCTTCTCCCTTCATTTGTATCCATTCATATAGGTCTTGCCATGTTTTTCTGAAACTATCCCCCTCATCATTTCTTATAGCACAATAGTGCTCCACCACAATCATATGCCACAATTTGTTCAGCCATTCCCCAGTTGATGAGCATCCTCTTGATTTCCAAATATTTGCCAACACAAAAAGAACTACTGTAAGTATTGTTATACAAAAAGGTCCATTTCCTTTTGCTTTGATCTCTGAGATACAGACCTAATAGTGGCATTGCTGGGTCAACGGGTATGCACAGTTTTATAGCCCTTTGGGCACAGTTCCAAATTGTTCTCCAGAATGGTGGAACCAGTTCACTACTCCACTAGTACTTCATTAGCATATCTATTTTTCCCTCCTCTCCTTCAGCATTTGTCATTTTTGATAGGTGTGAGGCAGTACCTCAAAGTTGTTTAAATTTACATTTCTCTAATCAATAGAGATATAGGGTCTGGAATTCTCCTGCCTGGGGAACTCTGCACCTTTCCCTGTCCCTGTTCACTGGGATATGCTCTGTTTCCTCAATCATAAAAATTAATTTGATACTGAAGAAAGAGGCTGAGGACTCCATTATGATTAAATATAGAGTTTAACAAATGGTTTTAACAATCATAATGGGTTACTTACAAATAGAAGCCAGTCTGGGGAGGCTGCCAGATGAAAACACTCTAATAATGGACCAATCCCCTCAAGACCCCAGAAAAGTCCAGTGGCAATTACAGAAATCAAACAAAGGGAAGTGGCTCTATAAAACACATTGCTACTGACTGGTGGATATTTTGGGTTTCTGCTTAGTAATGAGCTCATCTCCAAGCTTGAGCTTAAAGCCAATGTTGTTGGGTAAAACGCCCAAACCCAGGTTTGTGCATTGATTATGTATGGGTCACTGTCGTCATATTATGACTCTTAACTAACACATTATCTAAGTTATGACTCAGTGTTTGAATTACGATTTTTAACAAGTTACCATGTCTGGGCTTCCACCTTTCACAGAGTCTAAGTTACATCTTTCATTTCTTGCTGTGTTTTATGGCTTTTTCCCGATCTAGACCCCACAAGAGATTTAGAACATTTTTCATATAACTATAGATAGCTTTGATTTCTTCTTCTGAAAATTTCCTGTTTATATCCTTTGACCATTTATCAATTGGGGGAAAGCATTTGTTTTTACAAACTTGACTCTTCTATAGTCAATATATATTTGAGAAATAAGGCTTTTGTTAATGAAACTTATAAAAATTTTTGATATCATTTCATTGCCTATAGTACCTTCTAACCACTGCCTCCCTTTGAGCATAATTATCTGATTATCTCTTCTAATCAAATCTATATTTGCTTATACTTTGTTTGAGATAATGATTGTTACCTCTACCTTCCCACCTTTTAATTTCAGCCGAAGCGTAGTAGATGCTGCTCCAGCTCTTTATTTTAAAACTCCATGTGTGTTTTGCTGTTTTAAGTGTGTCACTTATAAACAACATGTTGTTGGATTCTGCTTTCTCAACCATTCTGCTATTTGCTTCTGCTTTATGGGTGAGCTTGTCACATTTACATTCTCTGCTATGATTACTATGTATGTCCCTCCAACTCATTGTTTTGGTTTCTTCCTCTTTCTCTTTCTGTCCTGTTCCTCCTCAGAAGTCTATTTTGCTTCTAACCACTGCCTCCCTTAATCTACCCTCTCTTTTATCATCTCCAACCCCCTCTTTCTTTTATCCCCTCCCCCTCCTTTTTCCCTCTTGGGTAAATCACATTTCTATACACAACTGAAGGTGTATATATATATTCTTCCCTTCTTGAACCAATTCTAATGAGAATGAGGTTCAAGAATTGACCCCCTCTCCCTCCTTTTACCCTACATGTACTTATATGTTTCTTTTATTTTTTAAAATTTATTTTAGTTTATTTTTTTGCAACTAATCAGAGTTAAGTGCCTTGCCAAAAGTCACACAGCAAGCAGATGTCAAGTATCTGAAGGCTGATTTGAACTCAGGTCCTCTTGACTCCAAGGTTGGTGCTTTGTTCACTGTACCTCTTATCTACTCCAGTGTGCCTCTTTCATATGAAAAAAATTTTTTCTTTCTTCTACTTCTCCCTTCCCTCTTCTTGCACTGCATCCCTCTTTCTTACTCCCTCATTTTTCTTTGGAGATCATTCTAACATAATTGACTCATGCCCATGATCTCTATCTATATAAACTCCTTTTAACTGCCTAATAATGATTAAGTTCTTTAGAGTTGCATGTATCATCTTCTCACACAGGACTGTAAATAGTTCACCTTTACTGAGTGCCTTCTGATTACTCCTTTATGTTTACCTTTTTATGCTTCTCTTGTCTACTGTTTGAATGTCAACTTTTCTATTCAGTTCTGGCCTTTTTTTTAATCAGGAATGCTGGAAATTTCGCTATTTCATTAAATATCTTTTTTTCCCCAGGAGGATTATACTCAGTTTTTCTGGGTAAGTTATTCTTGGCTATAATCCTAGGTCCTTTGCCTTCCAGAAGATCATTGTCCAAGGCTTCCACTCCTTTAACATGGAAACCACTAAATCTTTTCTCATCTTGACTATGCCTCCACAATATTTGAATTGTTTCTTTCTGGCTGCTTGACCTGGAAGCTCTGGAATTTAGCTACAATATTCCTGAGAGTTTTCATTTTGGGATCTCTTTCAGGAGGAGATCACTGAATTCTTTCAATTTTTATTTTATCCTCTGGATCTAAAATACCAGGGCAGTTTCCCTTAACAATTTCTTGAAATATGATGTCCAGGCCCTTTTTTTGGAAAAAATCATGGCTTTCAGGTAGTCCAATAATTCTAAAGTTATCTTTCCTTAATCTATTTTCCAGGTCAGTTGTTTTCCAACAGATATTTCGTATTTTCTTCTGTTTTTTTTTTCAATCTTTTGACTTTGTTTTATTGTTTCTATTTGTCTCATGGAGTCATTAGTTCCCACTTGCCCAAATCTATTTTTCTTCAGTGAATTTTTGTACATCTTCTATTTGGCTAATTTGGTTTTGAAATATTATTTTCTTCAGTATTTTTTGCATGTCTTTTATGAAACTGTTAACACTCTTTTCATAATTTTCTTGCATCATTCTCTTATTTCTTTCTTTAACTCTTTCAGGAAGTCTTGTTGGATTTGGAGCCAATTAGCATTTTTCTTTGAGGGCTTTTTTCACATTTATCTGTTTTCACATTGTTGTCTTCTTCTGAGTTTATGTCTTGGTCTTCTCTGCCTTTGTAGCAACTTTTTATGGTCACAGACCCACTAAGCTCCACCTGATACAGTTGCTAGACTCCTTGTTTCATCTTAGAACAAAAACTCCATTTCTTCTATACTCTCAGGGTTGAATCTGGAGGCAAAATCCAGAATTTCCTTCTCTAGTGACTAACTTCCAAGGGTGTTGCCAGGGTAAAATTTTTTTTCAATAACTATGTCTGTTGGCCCATTTTTCTGATGACTATATACCTTTAACCATCTCTTGGGGCATGAGTGCTCAGAGCCAACAACTGCACCTCTGGCAGGAAAGTGAGAGCCTGCTAATACTTCTCTATTTCACTCTCACCTTCTCACTTTCTCCAACACATCCTATGATCTGGTTTATTGGTGGAGTGGTAGGGTCATCCATGGGGAATTTCTTACTCTTACCACACGAGCAGCCCATCTTCTCTTTCTGTCATTTGGTTCTGCAATGTTCTGTAATATACTCCTGTTCTTTGGTGTTCCTCATTGGTTATGTCTAACAGCCTGTTCACACCCATAAGGTAGTTTTCTATTCCTACCTGTATGATACAAAGTGGCTAACACAATAATTCCTAATAGTTATTTCATACTGGATGGAAACAAGTACACAGGATTTGGATGTTTTTGAAATTCACTTAAATACAAAGCACTCTGCTGTGGAGAAGGGGGCAATAAATAGGGAGGAGTCTGAAAAGGACATGTAGAAGAGCTAGAAATTGAGCTAAGCCTTGAAAGATGCAAGAGATTATAATAATAATTATAATACCAATAGCTTGAACATATATGGAGCATTCAGGTTTGCATTATATGTTAGCTCACAATCCTGTGAAGTTGGTGCTATTATTATCCTAATTTTGCAGATAAGGTCGTTGAGGTCCAGAGACTTATCCAGGGTCACATAGCTAGTAAACATCTGAGGTAATGTTTGAACTAAGTCTGCATGACCCAAAGTCCAGTGTTTTATCCAGTGCCCCAGCAAAGTTCTCTAAGAAGTAAAAGTGAGGAGGTAATGTACTACAGGCATGGAGAACAGCCTCTGCAAATGCATGGAGATGGGAGATGGCATGTCATATAGGAGGAATAGCAAATAGGATAATTTGGCCGGAATGTAGAACCTTGAGGGTGTGAAATGTGAAATTGGTACAGATTTAGAGGTTGGAGGCTAATTATGCTTCATATGATGCTTTGTCTGCAGGGTGATCAAATTGATGGTCAACTGACCAAATGGAGAGACAGGGATGACAGGGGATAGTAATATAATACCTTGGGAGTCACATAGCAAATGGGCTGGGAGGGCAAGTGGATATTTTGTTCCCTCTTCCTCATGTTCTTTATCCTTCTGTTTACTAAACCTCTATAGGAAAGACAGCTCACTCTGATAGGAACTTTCCAACTGTTGCTGCTGGGACTTTGCGTGACTATGTTCCTGGTCACTGAAGGGATTCCTCCTGGTTTCACTCCAGCTCAGTGGTTCAATGAGCAGCATGTACAGTATCTCAAGACGAATGCCTCCAGTGACAATGTATATTGCAACAATGAGATGAGATGACTCAATCAGCATCTCCCTCTGTGTGAAGTCTTCAGCAGCTTCCTGGACTACCCACTTAACAATGCCATCATGGTTTGTTCTGGGTCCAACATCACCTGTAAGAATGGAGTGGATAAGAGCTGCTATAATAGTACAACAGCTGTTCCCATCACAGACTGTCGATGGACCGGTGGTGCTCATCCCAACTGCCGCTACCATGGAGGATCTAAACAGGCATACTTTGTTGTTGCCTGTGATCCCCCCAAGCCAGCAGACCATAGTTCAAGAAGTTTGCTTCCTGTGCATTTGGATAGCACTTGGGGCGATACCTCATACCTGTATCTCATTGATTTCTAATTTCTCACTGTTTTGCCCTTTCATTTCTAGATGCACTATGGAAATCTGCTGTCTTGCTTTTTTTTTCCTGCCCAAATCTCAGCAATCCTAACTTCCCCATGAGTTTATCAGGAATTCTTCTGAAAAAGAAGGTGCTGAGCTTACCTTTCTGGGTGGCTTTACCAGGGCATGAGACTCTCCTATTACTCTTTAGCCTGATGCTTATAGATGACATTGACCTCTCTTATTCTCCACCCCAGCAGTGATGTGGAATGGAATACTCTCTCTCACTCCTCAGCTTTTCTTCACCTTTACCATCTTACTTAATACCTTGGAGTATTGTTAGAAATACCCTTGGCACAGAGATTTAGGTCTCAAGGACAATTTATTATTATTGAGGAATCCAAGGGAATTAGGCTTACATTCCTGGGCAGGAGTGGACCCAGCCCTTCTTTAGGAAGAGGGAGTACTGCCTACAAAAATGAGATCAGCTTTATAGTGTTAGACCACTGCAGATTGTTTCAGCATCAACTCATTCCCTCCCTTCAGAGAAGAGATTGGTCTGCTCACTTGTGTGTTACAATCTTCCCTATATGTCCCTCACATGCAACTCCTTGATATTCCCAACCCCCCTCCCCAACAACATATGTCCCATGTTCAAAAATAGCAGAAAAGTCTTCCCTGTGGGTGTGTGAGGTAATATTCAATTAGCCAATTAAGCATGTATAACACCAATTTGACCCTGTTCTCTGTTCAACCCTGACTGTTATCTGGCTGGTTTAAGCTAGTGTTCCTCACATCCTGGTTTTTGCAGTTTTCAGAAAACCACTAGCCCTTCTCTGATTGGCTGGGTCCACTTCCTTAGTTAATTTTTATTTCCTCCTTTGTTCAAGCTGACACTTCATTAATTATTCTGTAGAAACTTAACTTTTTCTGTTACTAGTTCTCGCAGAGTGAAGAGATTCGGAGAGACTCAAGTCCTTCTTTTTCTGACTCTCTTTTTCCTAATTCTGCTGCTTCTCACACCTTGCCCCCCTCCTGTCATGCAAGTTCAGGGCATTGATTTCTGCCCATAAGAAGAGCATCCCATCCCACTGAGCTTTGGTCCTGGGGTTATATTTCTCCCCTGATTTGAACTCTTTGAGTCCCTTGCAAAGATTGGCTGGGAGAATTCCAAAGCCTGTAACTATATGGTATAAACAGAAGCATCAGCCCTTTAAATAAGGGTGATTTTCTTGGCATCTTGTTTAACCAACTTACAAAACTATTAAAACTAAAATAAATAAATGCACATTAACAGTATACATTGCAATAAACAAAGCATAACCTGGGAGGATACTATGGTGACAACATACCTAATGAAATACAGTATATATCATATGCACATTTCAAAAGTACATGCTTGTCCATAGGACAAAGCAATTAAGCAAAAGCAGTAAACTTGGCCCACAAAGCAAAGCTAGCTAGCTGCAACAACAACACTCTCAATTGGCCTATATATAAAATACAAGTTAATTGCTGGCAATGATGTGTGTGCACAACAACAAACAGGCATCAATATGGCAGAAACAAAACATAAAATGCAGTGAAAGAAGCAACAGCAAAATAAAAAATAAGCATAATCATCCTGCAGTAATTCACATATGCAGCAGTGATAGACAATTGTATTGGTTGTTCTTGTCATTGTTGTTCAGTCATTTCAGATGTGTTTGTCCCTTCTGGCATGTTTGATGGAATTCGCTGGAATCTTTCCTGGAGTTTTCTTCTTTGGAAATTCATTTATGGCTTGTTCCTAGTATTATATTGTTGTGAAAATATTCATTTATTTCATCTAAATTGATGGTCTTTTTGGCATATCGTTGGGCAAAATAATTTCTAACAATATACCTCTTGTTCATTTGTTGTGAATTCTCCTTTTGTATTTTTGGATACTGGTGGTTTGATTTTCTTCTTTTTAATCAAATTAGCTGATGATTTTATTTTTTAATCCAACTCTAGTTTGCTTTCAAATTTGCTAATTTCTTCTTTAATTTTCAGGATTTATATTTTGGCATTTAATTTGGAATTTAAAATTTTGTTGGCTTTCTAGTGGTTTTAGTTACCTTCTCAGTTCACTGATATGTTCCTTTTCTTTTTTTTTTTAGAAGTGTTTAGAAATATAAAATTTCCCCTTAGGACTATGTTAGCTCTATCACAAAGATTTTGGAATATTGTCCCATTGTCTTTTTAAATGAAAATTTCATTTTTGTTATTTATTCTTTGACCCAATAATTATTTGGCATTAAATTATGTATTCTCTAGCAGCTCTTTATATTTAAATATTTTTTCAGTGGCCTTTCAATATAATTTTAATTATAGTGTGATGAAAAGGATATGTATAGTAGTTCTCTTTTTATGTATTTGTTTGTGAGTTGTTTTTTTAATAACCTAAGACATGATCAATGTTAATAGAGGTGCCATGCATAGTGAAAAGATGTATATTTCTTCTCATCTGTTGAATAATCACCTGACATCAATCATATCTATTTTCCCCTCTGGGAAACCCAACATTTCAATTCTAGTGAATCAGTCATCCATCCATAAACATTCATTAAGTGTCTACTAGGGATTCAAAAATGGCAAAAGGCAGGCCCTGCTCTCAAAAGCTGACAGTCTAATGGGAGGGAGAACATGTGAACAGTAATATACAATCAAGAGAGATATAGGATAAATTTAAAATAATAAACTAAGGGAAAGAACTAGAATTAAGGATGATCAGGGAAGGCTTTCTACAGAAAGTGAGATTTTAGCTGTAACTTGAAGCCAGGAAAGCCATTATAATTAATATTATTTTGGTTTTTAGTGCAGTTGTTTAAAATCTATACATTTTAATGAAGCCAAGAAATTATTGTTTGAAAGAGATGAGCTTGATCTAGACAAATCCTCAGAAGTCTCAAATGATTTCTAAATCAATTTAGTTAAAGAAAATATATTTGCTCTTCAAATTCAAATTAACTTCTGTTCTGGGCCAGGCCAGGAAGACTTAGTGTGGTCCAGTTGTCCAGGCTTGGGATTGGAATAAAATGAGACATATCATAGAGCACAGAGAATTTTATAAAAGCAGTTTATTTAACAATAGCAAGGACGGGAAATTTAGTAGGTAATAGTTCCAGGCAAACAGAGTTCTCCTAATCTCCATAGCAATATAATAATAATAATATTTCTTTTCATGTAGTTGTCTCTCAGAATAAACTAGAGACAAGGACTGCATTGTTAACATTTCCCACAGTATCTCACTAACATAGTTAATTCTCAAACAATACTTATGGATGAATTTTTGACCTTCCAACTTCCTCTTCCACCCATGCCAAATAAACATCAGACTAACATAAGGCTCAGGTTAGTTGTAGATATTCCCCCCTTTTGCCTTTCTGCCTGTTTGGGCTCTACAGTGTCTCATCATTTTGAATAGAGCTACCCCACTCCCCAGCTTCCATTCAGCACATAAGAAGGCCATGGCCCACCTTCAGGGATCAGTCATAGTCAGCCAGCCCCTAAACCTCCTCTTTCTGTCCTGCCAAATCCAGAGGCTCTCCAACTACAGTCAGAGGGCCTTGATCTAGGGAAGAGCTTCAGGAAGACAGAGAGGCTGCCCAGGACCTGGGAGAAATGAGGAAAAAGAAGGAATTCTTTAAGCTATTGCATAGAACTCCAACTCCAAGAGATTCAATATAATAATGAAAGCCTAAATGGATAACAAGGAGTTTTTCAAATTGGGTAAAATTCCTAGATAGTTTCAGCAAAATATTTGTTTTTTGCTATAGCTTTCCCCATTTGTTTATGGTAGTTTTCAATAGTCAGACCTTGCAACTTTAAAATAACGTTCCTGTCAGTTTCTGAGAGATGGTGCCAATGGTGATACAACACTCTTCTATGCCCTTCTACTCCTTAAATTGAGGCCTCCTGGCTAACTGGTCCTTCCTGACCTTTCACTGCCTGGCTGTCAGGTCTCTTTGGAAGAGATATAAGATCTACTTCCCAGTCAGAGTTACTAAGTGTTCTATGATAGTTCCTCCATCCAAGAGCCTGCAGAAACCAGTGCAAGAAAAGCCATGGAGAGGTGGACATAGTTCTATGTTTCAGAGACTGGAGGTAAGGGGAATTGAGAACAATACATCTCACAATAGGAGAGACTTTAGGATAGGTGATCCCTCACTGACAGAAAGTAGAACAAAAAAATGAGTCAGAGATCACTACTAGACTGAATTCTTTGAAAGAAGGGACAAGCTTTTGTCTTTCTTTGTATCTGTACTGCTTAGCCTGATGCCTGACAGATGGCAGTCCTTGAAGCAATGCTTTCTGAGTGACTTATTGACTGAAACTGAGAAAAGAAATGGTAAAGCAACCAAGTTGGGGGAGGAGTACAGCTTTCTTTGTGGAAATATGTAATGAAATATAGATAGAGTAGGGTGAAAAGATATACTGAAACCCTAATGATTCTGGTATCAGGGCAGGACCATCTACTTTCCACATGAAAAACTTTACTTCGTCAAGTACGTTCTCAGAAAGTGGTTTCCATGTTCCTTAGGATGTAACATAGATGAACTGTGATAGGATGAAATCTGTGAAATAATGAACATTGTAAAAATGAGATAGTCTAGTAAGATGAGCAGGGTTTAGAGTCAGAGGGTAGGTCCAAATTCAAGCTTTCTCAATGAAAAGACCAGAACTGAATAGAAAATTTGACTTTCAAATACAAGAATCAAGAGAAGCATGAAAAGGTAAACAAGAAAGAGAATTCATAAGGGACTTACTAAAGTTGAACTGTTTTTGTTTACATTCCTACATGGGAAGATGATGTGTGTAATTCATGAGAACTTTCTCAGTATTAAGGGAGTTGAAGCGAATATACATATATATAGACAGAGGGCACAGGGTGAGTTGAATATAAAGGGATGATAAGAAAATAGAAAGAAAATAAAATTAAGGGGTGAGAGAGGACTATAGAAAGAGGGATATATATATATATATAGAGAGAGAGAGAGAGAGGGAGAAAGGGAGAGGTAGAATGGGGTAAATTACCTCATATAAAAGTGTCAAGAAAAAGCAGTTCTGTTGGAAGGTAAGAGGGGACAGGTGAGGGGGAATGAGTATCCACTTCCTTTCATCGGATTTAACTTGAGGAGGGAATAGCATACACACTCAATTGGGTATTTTACTCCACAGGAAAGTAAGAGGAAAGGGATGAAAAGGGGGGGGGATGAAAGAAGGGAAGGCAGATAGGGAGAGAAGGTAATCAAAAACAAACACTTTTGCAAAGGGACAAAGTCAAGGGAGAAAATTGAATAAAGGGAGACAGGATAGGACAGAAGGAAATATAGTTAGCCTTTCACAACATGAGTATTGTGGAAGTGTTTTACATAATGATACGTGTGTGACCTATGCTGAATTACTTGCCTTCCTAGGGAGGGTGGGTGGGAAGGGAAAAGAGGACAGAATTTGGAAGTCAAAGTTTTAAAAGCAGATGCTCAAAAAAAAAAAGTTGTTTTTGCCTGCAGCTGGGAAACAAGATATATAGGGAATGGGGCATAGAAATCTATCTTGCCTTACAAGAAAGTAAGGGGAAAAGGGATGCAGGCATGGGGACACGGAGTGGGTGACAGAAGGGAGGGCTGACTGGAGAACAAAGCAATCAGAATATATGCCATCTTGGAATGGGGGGAGGGTAGAAATGGGGAGAAAATTTGTAACTCAAAATCTTGTGGAAATCAGTGGTGAAAACTAAAATATTAAATAAAAATGATAAAATTCAAAAAAAAATTAAAGAATTAAAAAAAGAAAGAGGGGGCCTGGGGGGAAAAGCTGAGTCTTCAAGCTAATGATTGAAAACAAAAATCATTTTTCACAAAAGATATGTAAAAGGACAAATTCCATATAGTGGGAAATCACAATGGTTCAGCTTTGCCTAATTAAAGAGAGAACATTTCTTGGTTCTGAAAACTTATCTGCATCTAGCCTGTTGCAAACTTCTTTTCCTTGTTCCCTGAAAAGTCTGTATAATCTTTGCAGAGGCTGTTTCCAATGCCCAGAATACACCCCTCACTTCTACTTCTTAGAGTCCTTCAAGGCTCATTTAATGAGCCATCTCTTAAGGGAAAGTTTCCTGACTTCCCAACTGTTAGTGTTCTCTTCTTCCTAAAGTTGTCTTGCCTGTATTTTCTGTATAAATGTTGGAAACTTCTAATAAAATAAGATCCTTGAGATCAGAAGCGCCCCCCTCCCTCCTCTCTCAACACCTCACCACTCCATCTCTCTCTGTATTCCTGTTGTCTCTGTCTCAGTTTCTCTCTCTCTCTCTCTCTCTTTCTCTCTCTCTCTCTCTCTCCTCTATTTTTTTCCTCTTTTTTCAATGTTTTCCATTATTCATATTCACTTCTGTGAAATGACAGTTGTCATGGACAAAATATTCATTGCCGCATTACCAACCTATTTATGAATCTGTCAGAATTTATCTAAGCTAGTCCTCAGATAACATATAGTCTTCTTGGGGGGTTTGGGCAGGATTCCTTTCCAGCTTTGGTAGGAGCTGCCAGCTTGGTAATAACATGGGTATGGTGCTAGGAAATATAAGGCTACTTTGCATTTTGAGTAACAATGAAAGATGTGTTGTTTCTTTTTTTCCTTTTTTTGGAGGGAGAAGGTAGGGCAATTGGGGTTAAGTGACTTGCCCAAGGTAAAGACATGTTATTTCAATGGAGACAATGATCCATAAAATGCTTAAATGCACTAGCACATAGTTTCTTAATGTTTTTTGTGTCATGAAACCATGGGGACAGTCTGGTAAAGCTTATGGACACCTCAGTGTAATGTTTTTAAGTATGTAAAATAAAATACATAAGATTATAATTCTAGTAAAAAAGTTATAAAAATGTGTTGTTGTTGCTTTTTAAAAACCCAAAAGTTTACAGGTTCATCCACACACTAAAATTATTTAAAAGATCCCTTTCATAAAATCGAAGATCTTTTAAAAACTGGAATTCTTATCTTTAGATCCCCTTTACCTTCACAATCACAGTAGTTAAATGATTCTGGTACCTGAATACCAAATCACAGTGTGTAATTTATCCTGGTTTTAACTCCATAAGGATGACTTGGCATCTAGCACTAAGTAATGGGTATCTCATTCTTGTTGCTATGCATATATTATCATGAATGAATGAATGAATGAAGCATATATTAAATGTTTACCATATGCAAATAACTGTGCCATGAATTGGGGAGACAAACAGAAAAGTAAGACAGTGTCTGCTCTAAAGGAGCTCATATTCTAATGAACCTAAGGATGTTTTAAACACATCCCCAAAAAGATTAAAAAAAAAACTTCCTACATATTTTTGTGGGAAAAACTGAACCACTTCGAACAAACAATTTTTAAAAAGCTTTAGATGTCATTTCGCCCTACTTCAGAGACTTTTCTCACCTTCTTACTCCCTCTAAAATTCCATTCCCACCCTCTCCACATATGCACCTATGGACTCCCAATGCATCCATAATAATTCAGTACAAATGCTTTGCTAGATGTCTGTCCTGTCCATCTCCTCCTAAATCCAATAAAAACTTTCTATCTGAACCCAAAGTAGGGTGAGAAAAATGAGCAGGAAAAATATAAACCCACAGTGAGCTCTTCTCCCTTGCTCTGGGTGCAAATGCTAACTAAGCATCCTCCTGCTCTGCACCTTATTCATTCATTCCATAATATAGGTTATATACTATCTAATGTTATCTTTTTCATGTGTACCATCTCCTAGAATAAACTGTAAGTTCTTTTTGAGGACTGCTCCTGAGTTTGAGGGTGGGAACAGCTGTGTCAGATTTAACTTTTTAGTTTCAAAGATCATTGCAGATGGAGACTGAAACCATGAAATTAAGAGATGCATCCTCCTTGGAAGAAAAGCTATGGCAAATCTGGACAGCATACTAAAAAGCATCACCTTGCTGACAAAGGTCTGTGTAGTCAAAGCTATGGTTTTTCCAATGGCAATGTATGGCTGTGAGAGTTGGACTATAAGGAAAGCTGAGAGCCACAGAATTGATGCTATCAGATTGTGGTTCTGGAGAAGACTTTTGAGAGTCCCTTGGACAGCTAGGAGATCAAACCCATCAATACTTAAAGAAATTAATTTAGGTGATTCAAAGGAACATCAAACATTGAAGCTGAAGCTTAGATACTTTGGCCCAGTAATGAGGCTCACTGGAAAAGACTCTGATGTTGGGAAAGATTGAAGACAAAACAAAAAGGAGACAGTAGAGGATGAGATAGATGGTATCATGGAAACAATTGTTGATTTTCAGGGTCACCCCAAAATGTTAGGGTCTACTAGAACTATAAGGTATGGAAACGTGGATAACAGTGTCTTGAATGAATTTGGCCAGACCATTTCCAAGTTAAATAAAGGCATTTATTGGGGTGACACACTCCATAGATTGTGTTCCTTAGGGGAGGCCAGAGCATGCAGCAGGACCTGCTCCCTATGGGAGACAGGCCACGAACCAGCCTTGATCCCCATGGGAGACAGAGCACTGAGCTGGGTTATGTGTATGGTCTATATACAGTTTGACAGGATAGGGGAAGGAAGAGCTACTACAGTTTAAGAAAATAAGAAGGGGGAAGAACAGAGGGAAGAAGGAGCACTGCTTGGAATATCACGTAGTCCATATAGATAAGCAAAGGGAAGGGGAAAGCGAAGAGCTGTTCCGGAATGTCAGGTAGTCCTAGGTGCTTTGTGAATATACAGATAAGCCCAAGGTGGGGGACTTCAATGCACAGTTTTCTTGAGCATGTCCTTGCTGGTCTATCTCATATCTCACATCCTGTATCCTGTTTGCTCCATCTGCCTCAAACACTCCTATCGGCCTCATCATAATAAACATGAACTTGGAGAGACTTCCAGAGATAGTGGAGGATAGAAGGGCCTGGTGTGCTATGGCCCACGGGGTCATGAATGACTGAACAATAACTGAGTTTGAGATATTTTCTGCAGTCACCATGGTAATACATGGTTGGTATTCAATCAAAAATTGTAAATAGGCTCTCTGACATTCAAGCTTGACTCATACTTATTCCACATAAACATCAGGGTAAGATGAGGTTCTAACTAGATCTGTTTCTGCCCACTTTGACATGGCAGCCAGTGTGTACTGTGAATAGAGTTTATGTATCTTCCAAGCTCCCACTGATCATGTAAAGAGGTCACTGCAAAAGAAGAGGATCCAGACATGGGAGTGAGCTGGCTCTAACACTTTTCTCCCTGTGCTGCCAGACCCAAAAAGACTGCGTAATTGAGATAGTAGAACTCAGTCCAGAATAAGCCTGATGGACTCACAGAGGCTCCAGAGCAACAAAGGAAAAAGGGGAAAAGGGACTATCCTTTAAGTTCTAAATCACACCCAAGGGTGTGATTAAACAAAATACTTATGGATAAATAGGAGTCTATCAGTGTAGGTGACATACCTGGATTGTCAAGAAAATATCTGCCTCCTATTCCCTTTAGCTTTTCCTATTCTCTTTTTTGAATATTTAAACCAACCTTAAAATAATGAGAGAAGCTTCTTTCTTCCTAGTTGCTAAGACAGAACATCAGTGATGATTCTTGGCAATGTTCTAACTCTTGCTTCTCCCTGGGCTGAAGCCTCCTGAGTGCCAAGGCCCCTGGGAACATATATGTTATCCACATCTAAGATACAGTGAGTCAGGACACAGCAAGACTGTATACTCTAAACTCAGAAAACAGGCCAGCAGAATCAAAGTAAGGAGGGCTTCCTGGGGAGTCTGACCTAGGAGTTCTCAATTACGTATCTAAAGGTGAAGTAGTTCGGGATAGAAAGTGGAACAAAAACTGAATTGATATCACTTTGAAGAATGAAGAAAGGAAGGAGTATCTTTTTAGGTAATCAAATGTGACGTGTTTCAGATACCTGTTTCAGGGCAAGAATAATGCCTTTTCAGGGGCAGAGACAAGATGGCTGCTGGAAAGCAGGGACTCGCATAAGCTCTCCTCCAGGTCCCTCCAGAAACCCGTAAAAAATAGCGCTGAACAAATTCTAGAGCTGCAGAACCCGTGAAATAGCAGAGGGAAGCAGGGCTCCAGCTCAGGACAGCCTGGATGGTCACTGGGAAGGGTCTATTACATGGTGCTGGGACTGGAGGACAGGCCAGCATGGGGCACCAGGACCAACGAGACCAGGAGTCGGGCAGAACAGGCCATAGGGCCCTGAGTCGTTGAGCTATGGCAGTTACCAGACTTCTCAACCCACAAATGCCAAAGACAACAGAGCAGGTTGGTAGAAAAACTGCTGGAACAGAGTGAGATGAGTGTACAGTAGGCCCTAACCCCAGGGCAGTGGAGGTGCTGCAGTGCTGTAACTGTTTCCAGAGCTCCAGCTGCAGTTGCTTTGGGACCCAGGCCGACCTGGTGGGAGGAATTAAGCAGCGGATCAGAGTGGGAGTGCAGAGCCTGCTTTGCCCTGCTTGGATCTGGGTCATGGTCCTGGTTCTTGGGGGAGAAGGAACACTGCTGTGGCAGAGCTTGCTGTGCAGAACCAGCTCAGCAGCACAGACCCTAAAGCTTGGGGAAAAGCACTCTCTACAAGCAGTCATACCCTGACAAAAAGCTCAAAGGTCAAGTAGTTGGCTGGGAACATGGCCAGGCAGCAAAAAAGGACACAGACTCAGACTCAGAATCAGACTCTACAATCTTTGTTGGTGACAAAGAAAATCAAAACATACAGCCAGAAGAAGTCAACAAAGGCAAAGAGCCTACATCAAAAACCTCCAAGAAAAATATGAATTGGTCTCAGGCCATGGAAGAGCTCAAAAAGGATTGGAAAAGCAAGTAAGAGAAGTAGAGGAAAAATTGGGAAGATACGTGAGAGAGATGCAAGAAAATCATGAAAAACAAGTCAATGACTTGCTAAAGGAGACCCAAAAAAGTACTGAAGAAAATAACACCTTAAAAAATAGACTAACTCAAATGGCAAAAGAGCTCCAAAAAGCCAAATGAGGAGAAGAATGCCTTGAAAGGCAGAATTAGCCAAATGGAAAAGGAGGCTGAAAAGACCACTGAAGAAAGTACCTTAAAAATAAGATTGGAGGAAGTGGAAGCTAGTGACTTTATGAGAATTCAAGATATTATAAAACAGAACCGAAGGAATGAAAAAATACAAGGCAATGGGAAATGTCTCATTGGGAAAACCACTGACCTGGAAAATAGATCCAGGAGAGATAATTTAAAAATTATTGGACTACCTGAAAGCCATGATCAAAAAAAGAACCTAGACACCATCTTTCAAGAAATTATCAAGGAGAACTGCCCTGATATTCTAGAACTAGAGGGTAAAATAGAAATCGAAAGAATCCACCAATTGCCTTGTGAAAAAGATCCCCAAAAGAAAACTCCTAGGAATATTGTTGCCAAATTCCAGAGTTCCCAGGTCAAGGAGAAAATACTGCAAGCAGCCAGAAAGAAATAATTTGAATATTGTGGAAACACAATCAGGATAATACAAGATATAGCAGCTTCTACATCAAGGAATCAAAGGGCTTGGAATATGATATTCCAGAGGTCAAAGGAGCTAGGATTAAAACCAAGAATCACCTATCCAGCAAAACTGAGTATCATGCTCCAAGGCAAAATATGGATTTTCAATAAAATAGAGGACTTTCAAGCTTTCTCAATGAAAAGACCAGAACTGAATAGAAAATTTGACTTTCAAACACATCCTCATCAAATTCAAAGATTTTCTGGGAATCTTGTGCACCTTACTGGTGTTATAATAAAACCCTGCTACTCTGACTGAAAGAAGGCTTGAGTGTTCAAATTATTTCGAGGCAGAGCCCCCTGTACCCTTGCATTTTGGGATTCCTAGCACCCCAAAACACAACAGAGGTTTTTGTCAAGCATAACCAAATTCCTAATACTGATAAGAGGATGTAAAATTTGTGACCCCTCCCCCCTTACTAAAAGAGTTGTCAACCAGGACTGAGTTCCAAATTCTCTCACCTCTTCCTCTTAATCCCATCCTCTACCCCATTCTTTTTTTTCCTTTGGTTTAATATATTTCTAAACCAATCTGTGTGTATGTTCCATATTCCTTTGTCTGTTGCAGATAAGAGTGAAATTCATCATGCGCCCATTTAGTCCTGGCTTTTCTCCCACATTTGTACACCCTTCTTCTCACACATCCCAAATATGGGAAATAGGAAGTTCCAACTCTTCTCGTTTCTAGTAATGTTTGATATAGGTCAGTGTCTATTTATTCATCTCTCCAGCTTTTAGTTCCTGGATTGAGGTTTTTTGCCAAAACCAGGCTCCAACCCCTGATGCATTTTTGGTTGGAGTGACCAATCTTGCTTGGTTTTTCCCTGTGTCCCCTGAGTTTTTGTGCTGTAAGTGATATGGATCCCTAAGGATTAAAAATAATATTAAGGGTTGCTTTTTCAGTACCTTATGAGGCCCCTTCTGAGCCTG
The DNA here is from genome assembly GCF_011100635.1 of Trichosurus vulpecula. Taxonomy (NCBI): domain Eukaryota; kingdom Metazoa; phylum Chordata; class Mammalia; order Diprotodontia; family Phalangeridae; genus Trichosurus; species Trichosurus vulpecula. The sequence continues at coordinate 180,597,376 of NC_050580.1, read as the reverse complement.
AGGGCATCCTAGAGCCTCTTCCCCTTATCTTGAGTTACCACATAATTTTTTATCCTGGACCATGGAATTCCCTGTCTCATGCCCTACCCTGGATCAAAAAATTTCCAGTCTCCCTTATCTTGTGTCAAGACTTATCCTACCCCTAAATCTCCAAGTCCCATAAGATACCCTGAAATCATCCTACAGGCTGTATAGCTTTTTGTCTATTTAAGTCTAGTCCCTTCCCTACATCAGTGCCTTTTATTTAGCTTCTTGCTAAATCTCAGGTCCCTGTGCTTTTGCGTCAATAAAGCTCCCATTGGCTACAGAGAATGTCTAAGTGAATTCTTTCACATTTGACAAACCAGCTCTCCCAATTCTGACCTCATCATAAGGGTTCTCTCCCCTATATGCCAGGTCCAGAACACAGGATTTCCAGGGTGCCCTCTGGTATCTCAGAACAAAGTATTGAATGTTAGTCCCTACCAGGGACTTTCTAACTACCCTGGGGCTTTCTCAGGAGAGTCTAAGCTCTTGCTGCATCCAGACACATAGCATTGCAGGCTAGGTGTGTCCCACTGAGGAGGGCACAGTCTCTGGGAACCCCCTTGAATCCGGAATACAGTGTCTGGGAGCCCCCTTGAACTGTCCTTGAATCTTCCAACTAGATCTGGCCTTCCCCTAAGGCCACAAGCCTCACATTATCATTAGGCCCAAATCTCTACCTAAACCTTGCCCTCTATTATTACTTTAGATTTGCATGTCTTCAGTTACTTCCCAACCTTGATATTCCTTCAGGAACTTCCTGTCCTTAATCTCATTCTCTTGGTTCCTGGACTCTGACCCCACCTTATCCTCCTTAGACTTCCCCTCAAGACCTTCCCTAAACCCCTCCTCTAGTCACCCCAGACCAGCCCTCAATCCCTCCCACAATCTTTGTGTATATAATCTCCATCTTGCCTCCATGAAGGTGCTCAGGTTCAATCTAGCTCAGTAGATTGAATCTGGCCCGCTTGTGGAAACAGGCGTCACAAAGAGTGGGATTTCTTAAGACAGCCCATTATAGTGAATCCCTAATAAACTTTGTCTCTTCCCTTGGCTGAGAAGGCTTGAGTCGAATTCTTTTGGCAGGACCCAGGGTGTTGGTATTTTGGGGTCTCGAGCACCCCTAGAAACCTGTGGTTCCCTTACCTATCATCATTTTTTCATAACCTCTTCACCATCTCTGCTGTCCATGTGAATTGAAGAGATCACCAATATAGCAAAAATGATGATTTTTATTTAAGGAGAGTTACTGATGAGGTTTAGACAGTGGGAATCTCCTTGAACCTCCCTCCGAATCTTCCCACTTGGTCTGGCTTTTCAGGCCCAGGTAGCCTAGCCTTCCATTGTCTGGTTACCTCTGGATTGCCATCTGGCTGCTTCCCACCCTTGATCCTGATCAAAATATCTATACCTTATGGTTACCCTAGCCTTCTATAGCTTCTCATGTCCAGGTAGCCAGTAGCCTTCAGCTATTTCCCACCCTGGAGTCTGACCTCACCCCAGTCACCCCAGCCCTCCCTAAACCCCTCCTGTAGTCACTCCAGACTACTTGACCACCCCTTAATTCCTCCCACAATCTTTCTGTATATAAACTCCATCTTGCTTCCATGAAGGAGCTCAGATTCAATCTAGCTCAGTTCAGATTAATCTGGCCCACCGGCATTAGCGTCACAAATGCTCAGGCTCCCTAAGAGTGTACCCAATATGGTGAATCTTTAATAAATTTTGTGTTTCCTTGGCTGAGAAGGCTTGAGTTGAATTCATTTGGAAGGACCCAGCATGTTGGTATTTTGGGGTCTTGAGTACCCATCAACCCCAAATCTCATCATTATAACTCAGAGTGCCACACAGCAGAAAGTGCAGGGGAGCATGAGGAGGGGGTTGGGTGTAGAGTACTAAGGCAGAGGGAAAGGGGTAAAATTCATGTAATGTGTAGCTGCAGCTGTGAGGGGGTTGGGACATTTTATGCTTTTACAAGGTGAATTGTTTTGTATAACTACTGAAAGTCCTTAGAGAAAGCTTGGGAAACCCTGGAGGGGAGAGTTGAGTATTTCCAAAATAGCCAGAGGCTGAGGGTGGGGTGAGGTGGTGGTGGTAGCCATCTGGTCACTCTCAGGAGATTCATGGCTCTGAGAACAAGGACAAAGTCAGCTTCAGTCTGCTGTAGTCAGTAAGATCAGCAGTGGTCAGGTCATAAGCAGCTGTTTCAACACTGGTCATGCCAGCTTTCACTTTGCTATTGCCCCTGGGCATCTATCTTTTTGTGCAATTCTGGGAAGGAAGATGTCACTTATTAGAGTTTTTCATTGGATTTCCTAATCATTATTCAGTCTGATGAGGGATTCAGGGTTTTGATAGAGTAAGTACCTGTGAGGTGGTTGGCCTGGCTACCTCCCCATTCAGGCAACCATATTGGTAGGAAGTAGTCTTCTTCATTTTAAGACTTCAGTAACCAGCCCCACTCAAGTGACAGAATGGATGCAAATTTAACCTTATTATTTACATTTATACCACAATATTAATTATACTTACAGTTTATGACATATTCATTATATTTAATATAACATTATATTTCTGTTAGGTCTATTTATATTATTTATATTTGTATTATTTATCCTTTTTAGGGCAACTGAAAATATTAATAATATGCTTCTAAAAATTCTTTCAAACTTGTGCCCTTAGAAAGGTGGGTTAGGTCAAGAACAAAAGGCTATTCTTAGGGAAATGGATTGAGGACACTTACCAAATTTGGGACTAAGGGTATCTCTTCTCTGTTTAGGAGGATTGTCCCCAGAGGTGACTGAGCTACTGACTCATCTAAGGGAAATCTTTTTCCCTATCACCTGAAGCAATGGTGCCAACCCACTCTTTTCCATTCAGAAAGGACCCTTCTCACTCTTGAGAAGGAATATCTTGTTGTTGTCATTATTCTGGAATGTTAACCTCAAGTTGTCTTTGAATATATTGTAACCCTTTCCTTATTCAAGATTCCTATACAAGTTTCTCTGTTTCTCTTTTGACCAGCAACCCTGAGGATCTTCGCCTCCCAGCTTGATTTTTCTTTTTAAATTAAAGGGGCCATCCCTTGACTCACTTTTTAAAGGGGCTTATTCATTGAATCGGTGTTACCTCACTCAAAGTGAGAACCTGAAAAAACCGTAGCCTAAAAGGGCCAGGATCTCCCATTGTATCCTGGGCCATCTCTAGTCATCCTGATGAATATCTGGCCACTGGACCCAGATGGCTATGGAGGAGAAAGTGAGGCTGGTGACTTTGCGCAGCTGTCCCTCACTCAAATCAAAGTCAATTGCAAGTCATGTCATCATTTCCCTGATGTTGTGGTCCTCTTCAAAAAAGAAGGACAAACACACAACAACAAGTCACCACAAATCATCACAGAGAAGGAAAATGTCCAAGAGCATAGGGACACTGCACCAGAATAATTTTAAATTAAATACTGTTTCTGGCAGACTTGTGCCTAAAATGTAGAGTACAGCACTAACATTTTTCTTTGACAACAAATTACCTTTATTTAGAGGTACTCGATTTCCTGAGCACACCCCCTTTCACTGACAAAAAAGCCTTACGTTTGCTTTGAAGGAGGAATGTTGCTGTTATTATTTGTCCTTAGTTTTCAAAGAGGACCAATGACAACACAGGTTATGTCTTGACTTGCATGTGAGTTGGATTGAAGTGAGACAGAGTTGCACAAAATCATCAGTCTTCCTCTCTCCTCCTGAGTCATCAAAATCCAGTGGCAGGACAAAAGTCAAGAGACTTGTTAATGGCCCTGGATGCAGTGGATGAACTTGGAGTTCTTGATGCCTGACCAAGCTCTAATCACTCCACTACCACCTGCTTCAGCTGTCTTCATACCGGTTGGAACAAATTGTTCTCATCCACCCATTCTGCCAGAGAAAGTCTTCACTTCCCCCATCATCCCCAAGATATCCCTCTAATTCACTGAATGGCTTGAGGCCTGTCAGTTACTCTTAGCCTGGTTTATCCCTTCTGCTGAGATGGTTTGCTAAGATATGGCCACTGTGCATGCTGCAGCTTCTTGGAGCCACAGGTGAGAATTGGGTGAATCAGGTGGACCCCAAAGGTGAATGAGCAGCCCTGAAAAGGGTTTGGCAAGCCCTCACACTAGAGGTGCTAGTCCTCCTGAGCACCCTATACATCTATGTAGAAAGTATGGAAACACTCAAACAGATGACACAAAAGGGCTATGGGAAAGGAGGTAAATAATCTTTTCCTAGGCAAACTCACAGGTAATAAGAATTTGTTCTTTCTGATCTGAAACAGTACTGTCTCCAGTAAAAGAATGACTAGAATTCATTCTGGAAGAACTCGACGTAATTCTTATAGAACTTAATGGTGGGGATAAGAGCTGGATATGTTATTTAATAAGCAAAGTAAGCCTATGCCTAGAGTTTTCAAAAAGGAAAGGAACTTTTAAAGTATTTGACTAGGCTAGTAATCAACATAGCAAAACTAGCTTGAACAAACACATCAAAATGGCACATATACTGTTCTCTGAAGCTGATTCAATGACTAATCACCCACCTTCTCATAGAGATTGATATGCTGATGAAATGTATCCACCAAAAGTTTTATGAAATTTGAGTGCTTACTACAGCATAGCAAGAACCTTATTCTGTCTCTAGGATTAGGTTCTCTTCCAATGTGGGTACTTTCTTGATCTTTTTGTCTCTTTTCTAGGCAGTTACTTTTGTTGAAAGGTCATAAAGACTCTAAAGAAGTCCCAAGGTCATGCTACTGGTCCTGGAGCTAGCTAGGCCAGCCCTCCCTAGAGAGACCCAAAAATATGCACAAGATTATAGCAGTGGAAGGGAAAGCAATCCTCAAAGATAACTGTACTCAGATTTAATGCAATGACCTATGATTGGTTACCAAACCAGATTATTAAATTCACCTTACTCTTGTCAATATGAGGTTAAGTTAGTTTGGGTTGTATTAAAGGGGGCTGGGAAGTAGAGGAAGGTAACATACGTTTCATAGGCCAAAAGTTAGTAATCTACTTTTACTAAATGAGTTCACCGCTACTATTGGGGTTCACAGAAAATAATTGAGAAGAGGAATTGATCGGGTGCTCTTATTAGTGTTATTGCCTAATCTTAAATTTACAGCAGGTGCCCTCTAAATAAGTGACTTTGTGATAAACTAACCACCATACCCAGGAAAGAAACAGACCAGAAACCGGAAAATTAAATGGCTTGAGGTTTATTGAATGAGGCTTATTGAAAGATATTCCTGGAGGCCAGTAGAAGGCTCTAGAGGGCTGTAGATGAGGTGGTTTGGTAGATGAGATTGCTCAAATCAGTCTCAAATTGAGTAAAGGCGAATTAGGAATTAATTGTCAAATTCCAGAGATCACAGGAAGGTTACTGTCCCAAAGGTAGCTTTCTACCATCTATTTAGGAAGGAATTCTTTTTCTTTGCAAGTATGTTTGTGCATGTGTGTGTGTGTGTGTGTGTGTGCGTGTGTGAGAAAGAGAGAGAGAGAGAGAGAGAGACACACACACACACACACACACACACACACACACACACACACACACACACAACTTGAGCCTTTTGGCAGTTTGGTGAAGTCTATGGACTTCCTTTAAAAATATTGTTTGTTGCCTACATTCACAATTGGAAGGAATGTGAAATTTCAGTTAAAAGTTAGTGAAAATTAAGAAGTGACTTTTTCCCCATCTAAGTTCGTAGATACCTCTCCCCAAATCTATTAAGAATCTCTGATCTAAATATGATTTCAGACCAGCTAATACGAAAAGAGTGGTGTAGGAAAGCACCAGCAGCTAGTGATGGGCCCCCTGTTACCATCCTTAATGATGGTGGCCCAGTTTCCCCTTTTTATATAAAAAAATCTCTGACAAACACTAAGAGTGTTTAAATTTTCTTGTTCCCAGGGATTTTAGGGCAGTGACTGGAGGATCATCTTTTTTTTTTTTTCTTTTCTGTTCAGAATACAGAAATCTATTATCTATAGGAAGGAGAGCACTTAAAAAAAACTACTTGACTTGGGCTAAAATCATCCTAATTATCATAATTTTGGAATGGGGAAAGATCTCAAAAGTTTGGGGCATAAGGCAAAATTAAGGAATTGTGATAAATTTGCATAGGTAAGAGTCCTAATGAGTTTTGTTTACCTTCTAAAAAAATATTCTTTTTAGGGCAGGTAGGTGGTTCAGCGGAGAGCACTAGCCCTGGAGTCAGGTAGATCTGAGTTCAAATATGGCCTCAGACACCTGACTCTAAGCAAGTCACTTAATCTAGGTTGCTTCCAAAAAACACACCCTTAGCCAAAGGTAATACCTCTGAGGCATTTTCCTGGGCTTGGGAAAAGTAGAGCCCTAAAGGCATAAAAGAGTTTATAATTCAAATTACTGTATGTATGCATCTTCTAGTAAATAATACCAATTTATTTATATTCACAAAGGAAGGATAACATTTGCAGTTACAAAAGTCCTAAATAAAAAATATATCCTTAGACTTCCAGGTCTCATGATCAACAAAATGGAGGACTAGATATTTTCCCTAATCCTAACAATCTCTCAAATCTCTCCAAAATAGGAATTTTGCACCAGAGATAAAGCAAGTTGAGCTGCCTACAGGGTCTATCACACCAAGAACCCAAACAAGGCAAAAACTTGATGAGTTAACAGCAGAGAAGGACAATAACCCATAACCCCCAAGGCAAGCTCAGCTAGCACCCCCTCCCACACTGACCGCCACTCAGCAGCAGCAGGACTAAACAAGCTGACCCATGGGATTGCAACAGAACTGAACTCCATACCCCAAACCCACTTCTTTCTCTTAAGGCCTTGGAGATGCAAACTCAAAAAGACAGAAATTTGCTCCTGCTACTCTAACTGCGTGACAGCATGCTGTGCCACAAAAGAGCTTTGTAGGAAAGTGGAGGAAAAGAGGAAACAGAGGTCAGGACATATGATTATATTTGTAACACAACTCAACTCTTCATGCTATAATGTTAATAGAATAGGAAGATCTTCCCCATCTATTAATACAGGCCTATGTGACCACAGGTGTTCAATCATGGATGTTTTGCTGCTTTGAACTCCAGCTCAAAGCTATAATACATGCTGAGTCACATAGAGCCCATTGGAGGAGGAACTTGCTTATAGGGGAAGCTTGCTTACGGGGAGGTTTGTTTGCAGAAGGCTTTCACAGCTTTTGGTAATTAGTTTGTGATGCCTTCTGGCTCTGAGAAAGTATATATATTCTGAGAGATTGACATTTTGCTTTAGGCTCACTCATGGGAAGAATGTTCATGCTATTTGCCCAGACAAGACTCTAGGTGGCTGTTAAGGAGCCCTGCCCCAGTTTTGAGAACCCAGATGTTGGTGGTCCCTGTCTGGTGACTATCCCCTTGAAGTAATGAATGTAATTAAAGTAACATTGTTAACTCCTTTAAAAGCAGATCAAAGCACCTGTGCTAGCAGGCTATCCTGGGTATGGTAGCATGCTTGCTGTTACACATGCCAATTCTCTCTCTGAATGCCTTGGAGATCCAAATTCCAAAACACAAAAACTTGCTCAGGATGTAATAATTAGAGATGGTATTCTGTGCTGCGATGTAAATTGACCCAAGCGGAGGAACAGAGGGAATTGGGGCAGGGCACATGTTAATGCTTATACCAGAACTTAACTCTACACTCCAACTTAACCTTCCCTCTTTTAACAACAGTATTACTAGCAGCTGCTGCTGAGGTATAAGACCAACAAGACCAGCAACAAGAGCTGCTAGCATAGGTTCTTTGATCTGCTTTTCTAAGGAAAGCAGCTTTAAGGGCTTTACAATCTCACTTTAGTTAAACATACAAATAGTATTCACTTAGTTCAGGAGGAAAAGCCAGCAAATACAGAGCAAATTCAGAGCAAATACAAAAAGAAATTACAAACAGAAAATATCAACAGATCAAATAACACAATTCAACAGACAGGCTTTGTCTAATCAAGACATTATATACATAGTTACCAAAAAGAGAAGCACCAACATCTGGGTTTTCTTCAAGGCTGGGGGGCTCCAGCAGCTACCCAGAGTCTCCATATCAACATTTTTCCAGTGAGCGAGAGCCCCAAACAAATGCTAACCGCTGAGTTTATATGCCCAGTTCAGAGTCAAAGGGCATCACAGATATGAGACTCAAAGCTGTGTAAACTAGACTTTCCCTTGAGGTAAGCAGGTCATCAAAGACTCCCCATTTAATCAAAGAAACAAAGGCCAGATTCATCAAAGGCACTTGATTACATAAGTGCTCCAAAAGAGAAAACTTTAAGTAAAAAAAGTCCCACCCTGCTTAACCTTACACCTCGTCACACACATACAGTGCCATGGAGGTCTAAACCTCAAAGAGCTAAACTTTGGACAGGCTGTGATTCTATTTCAGGACTCTACATTTGGGTCAGAAAACTGAAGAATAGAGGATACAAGGACAAAAGACACAAGTACATGGTACATGGTACTCCACTAAGACTGAAAGAACCTCAAATCCAAGTGGGGCCAGGTCTATCCCTGCAGAAATAACTTGCAGCAGAAAGCAGTGCTTATGAACTATGAATTTCCTAGTACTGTGAGATTCATCTCCCATGGAAACTGCCATCAACGGAAAGGGAGTCAGAAAGTGAGCAGTAGGGGGAAAATAAGGAAAAAAAAGACTGAAATTATCAAAGATTTTAAGAACACGCAAGAATCCTGAGAATATGCAGAGAAAACAAATGAGAAAGTATTAATAGCCTAAGGAAACAGAGCCTCCACATCAAGTGATGAGTTCAAATATCTGTAAATAAAAATTATAAGACAAAGAAGTACAATCTAGTACCTGATGAATCAAAGGACCCTGTGTATTTTGAAGAAAGCATAGAATCACAGCACATGATTCCTGAGTGGTTTAAAAGAGAAACAAGAATTTTGAAGAAAAAATTTATGGCCTGTACAGCAAAAATAGTCGAAAGAATAGAAAAAACATGGATCTATCTACAGTGACAAGTCTTACAAAAGAAACAAAAGAAAGGATAATTAGTTGGAAATGTAAACACACAGAGGAAGAAGAGAAGCAAAAACCAATAACATTAAAACAGAGCATGATCTCCCTACAAGCAAAATATATTGACTTTGAGACAGGATGGGTAGAGACAATGTAAAGATTATAGGTCTCCATGAAGAGCAAGACAAATAAAAAATGGATACCATAATGCTAGTAATAATAATAACAATAATACAAGAAAAATGCCCAGAACTCTGAACAAAGAAAATAAAGTGCTAAGTGAAAGAATCTAGAGATTGACCAAGAAAAACAAAACTGGAAACAAAACCCAGGCTGTAAGCTCTAAGACATGTAATTGTTAAATTGAACAATTCCTCCAGGAAACATGAAATTCTGTAAGTGACCAGGAGGAAGACTTTCAAGTATAAAGGAAAGGAAATTCAAATAACATAATGCTATTCTGCACCTATCAAGAGCTACAGAATGGTACAGAATAATATGTTCTGAAAAACAATAGAGCTCAAAATGTGTCTCAACATGACTTATCTTGCAAATCTGAGCCTAACTATAAAGGCATATGGGGCAGCTGGAGGCACTGTGGATAGAGTGCTGGGCCTAAAGTCAGGAAGACTTGAGTTCAAATCCAGCCTCAAACTCTAATTAGCTATGCGACCTTGGGCAAATCACTTAATCTTTAGTTTGCTTCAGTTTCCTCATTTGTAAAATGAGCTGGAGAGGGAAATGGCAAACCATTCCAAATATCTTTGCCGAGAAAATTCCAAATCGGGAATAGTCAGACACAACTGAAAACGATTAAACAGCAACATAAATGAAAATAGATTAGATAATAATATTTGACCCAAAAAAGGGATGTTGAAACATTCTTAGAAAGAAGACCAGACCTGGCAAGATTGTTCCTCAAACACCCCAGACAACAGAAATGAAAGAAGAGTAAATAAATACAGCAATTAAGGAACCAAATAACAACACAGAATCCATTAAGACATATCTTTCTAAATGTATTTAGGGAGACAAGGGTAAAAGCAGAAGTTAAATAGAAGTCCTGGTAGAGAAACAGGCCTGAAACACACAAAGCTCCATTCTACAAGTGAATCAGTGCTTTTTGAGGGACTAAATTCCAGAATAGCAGGGCCCATAAGAGGGGGCAGGGAGGGAAGATCTTGGAGGGGAATAGATGATGTGTGCTAATCAAGACAAAGGTTAACGATAAAGGGAAAGAAGACAGGAAGAAGACAGCCTATGGGAGAATGGGTGATCAGGCAAAGGCAGAGATTAAAAAAGTGAAAAAGAAGAGAGAAAACTTTGTTTGAGTAGTGGGAGGGGATGCCACTGATGGATACTCTTATGGGAGAAGAAAGATATTCTAAATATTCTATTGTATTCTATAAAAGAAAAATAAGGACGTTAGTCAAGACATAATAAGCACCTATGTGCCAGGCATTATGTTTTATGCTGGGAAGATAAAGAAACAGAAAAGATAGTCTCTTTCCTTGAGGACCTCACAGTGGGTATTATCTGCAGGGATTGGGTGCACTCATTCTGCTTCAGGAGAAGAATCAAAGCTCTTAGGAGTAATTGATACACAGAAGAGTGGGAGGGCATGGAGCCAGGGAAGAGATTTTGTGGTAAACGCAGAAAAATGACCAAGAGGGGGGCAAGGGTCAAAAAATGAACTGCATAATTAGGGCCATAGGAAGATCCCTAGTATGAGAGAATGTTCTCTCTTTCACTTGAAGGAAATAGTTTTATAAAAGTGAGTCACAACAGTAAAAAAAAAAAAAAAAAGCCAAAGGACAAGATCTGCGAAACAATAATATAAACTGCCTAAAAGAGAGAATTGAAAATAAGCATTTCAAAAGTTTTAATTCTACTAGGAATACAGAGAATAAAAAAGGACTAAGTATAAGGGCTATGAAGCTATTAACATAAATCCATAATAGACTAAGATAAGTAATGAAGCAAATGAGGGAAAGAAATCATTTCCAGAAAAAGGTGGAGATAATTAAATTTAAATACTAAGAAGTGAGCTGTATTGAAGGGGAGGAAAGGAAGGATTCTACTTGACTACTTAACTGAGAAGAAAAAAAAGCAAGAATTAAATAACTTGATAAAAGAAAGAAAGAAAAAGGAAATAATAACCAAAACTCTAAATCCTGGGGAAAGGATAACCAATGGGAAAGGAAAGCTCAAGCGTGATGGGAAGAGAGCCTTCAAAAGCCATTCAAAGATTGCCTTCAAATAGAAACTTAAATAAGCAAAGAGAGATTCTACTGTGTTTATAACATTAGAGGACAGATCTTAATCTGAGAGGAAACAAAAACAAAATTACAGATGATGGGAGAAATATAAACCTAACTCTCATATGTGAATAGAATAAACAATCTAATAAAACAAAAGAAGAATGACAGGTTGGATAACAAAACAGAATTCCACAATCTGTTGTTTACAAGAAACACATTTAAAAAACAAAGACCTACCAAGAATAAAATTGAGTAAAAATCATTTATTCTGCATTAAGTAAATTCAAAAAAGCAGGAATCACAATTGTGCTATCAGACACAGCAAAAACAAACATCCAAAACATAAAAAAGAATAAACAAACCACTTTATATGGAAAGGAACCATATACAACAAACTAATATCAATATTATAAATGATCCAAACGCCCCAGCATCTGAATCTGTAGAGGAAACGTTAACTGAGCTACAAGAATACATAGTAACACCAGAGTGATAGGAGATTTCAATGTTGTTTCAGTTTTGGATAAGTCTAATGGAAACTGGACAAATTGCTGGAAAAACTAGAGCTAAAATACTTTTGGTGTCTTCTAAATGGAACTACAAAATAATACACATATTTCTTAGCACCACATGGAATTTTCAAAGAAAATGACCATATATTAGGACACGAAGATATTGCAAATACATGTAAAAAGATAGAAATAGAAACCATATCCTTACATACATTATGAACTGGAGTATGGCACCATAGAGACCAACACAGAAACTACACAGAAATAGAAGAGAGGAATGTCATACATGGGTAACATCCACTAAGCAGATGTTATGGAATGGATTTGCAGCAGTCAGTTTTGTTGAACTTAATACAAATGAATAGGCATGCCCAATTGAAGGAGATATGTAGGTCTTTAATTTGGAGACAAGAAGACTTGGGGAAACCTGATAATTGTCTTCAGATATTTGAAAGACTCTCAAGTGGAAATGAAATCATCTTTATTCTGGTTGGCCCCAAGTGACAGAAATAAGAATAATGTGTTGAAGCTGCAAAGACAAAAATTTATTATCAAGGTAAGGAGAAATCTATTGATTAGACCTCTCCCAAAGTTAAATGGTTTGCTTTGGAAGTAATGGTTTTCCTTTATGGTCTGTCTTCAGATAAAGGCTAAAGAACAACTCCTTGGGTGTGTTGTAGTGAGGATATGAGTGGCTGGGTGGGGTTGTAGATTGTTCAGCTTCTCTCCAGGCACCCATTTGGGGTCTTCTTGGCAAAGACACTGGAGTAGTTTGCAATTTCCTTCTCCAGCTCATTTTAATGATGAGGAACTGAGGCAAACAGGGTAAGTGACACAGGGTCATACAACTAGTAATTGTCTGAGGCCAGATATGAACTCAGGAAGATGCGTCTTGCTAACTTCAGGCCTGGCACTCTCTCCACTGCACCACCTAGCTGCCCCCATTATAGGTTGTAGTTACCTCATAATTCTGAAATTCTGTGATTCTGCAATTTTGCGTACATTTTCTGCAGTACCTAATCAGTCTAAGTCACATAGTAGATACTTAACAAATACTTGCTGGAGGTAGAGACAAGATGGAAGAGTAAAGGCAAGGACTCACCTGAACTCTTCCCAAACCCCTCAAAATAACTTTAAATAATGACTCCAATCAAATTCTAGAGCAGCAGAACCCACAAAAAGATGGAATGAAAGAATTTTCCAGCCCAAGACAATTTAGAAGGTCAGCAGGAAAGGTCTTTTGCACAAGGATGAGAGAGGAGACTAGTCTAGTGCAGGTCACACCAGCACAGACCAGGCCCCAGCAAACAGGGAGCAGGTATCAGGGTGACTGAATCACTGGCATCAGTGGCAGTTTCTAGATGTTTCAACTCACAGACACCAAAGACAACTTGAAAGGTCAGCAGAAAATGTGTTGAGCACAGTCCAGCATAGGCTGTACCAGTATAGCTGCAGCCCCAGGAAACGTAGAGGAGGCCTTGGGAGTCATTGAATCAGCAATGGCAGCAGCTGCTTCCAGAGCTCTCAGCCTACAGATGGTAAGGGCCTCAAACAACTAGTCAGAAGGAAATTACAAGAGTCTCTTGGCTAGCACTGAGGCAGGACTCTGTTGCTTTGCCCACACTTGGATCCAGGTCACAGTCTTGGGTGGCAGTCTCAGGGCAAGAAGGAGCAGTAGCATACCAGAGAGTGTGGCCACAATGGAAAAGGGACCCTCCTCACAGTTCCAGGGAAGAAAAGAGTGCTTGTGGTCACTCACAGACCACAGCACAGGCCAGAAGAGTAGTGAACTCCTCTCCTTAGATCATACCACCTTGGAAGAACTGAAAACTTACAGGTCCCTAGATGTATCCCTGAAAACAGCTTCATAAAACCCCTGACGCATGGGACAGTGTGCCCGCCACCCTGGAAGAAGAGTCCCACTTTAACAAAGAGTTAAAAAATCAACTAATATGCTGGGGAAATGAGTAAACAATAGAAAAAAATTCCGACCATAGAAAGTTACTATGGTGACAAGGAAGATCAAAACACATACTCAGAAGAAGATTACAAAGTCAAAGCTCCTTCATCCAAAGCCTCCAAGAAAAATATGAATTGGTCTCAAGCCACAGAGGAGCATAGAAAGGATTTTGAAAATTAAGTAAGACAGGTAGAGAAAAAAAATGGGAAGAGAAATGAGAGTGATGCCAGAAAAATATGAAAAGCAAGTCAACAGTTTGGTAGAGGAGACCCAAAATAATACTGAGGAAAAAGCACCTTAAAAAGCAGACTAGGCCAAATGGTTAAAAAAGACATGGACAGGAATACCTTAAAAAGCAGAATTGGCACAAAAATTCACTGAAGAAAAAACACTCCTTCAGAAGTAGAATTGGTCAAATGGAGGTCCAAAATCTCCCTGAAGAAAATAATTCATTAAAAATTAGAATGGAGCAAATGGAAGCTAATGACCTTATAAGAAATCAAGAAACAAGGATGTGGGGGTGGAGCCAAGATGGCGGCTGAAAAGCAGGGACTAGCGTGAGCTCCCTGCCGAGTGCCTCCAAAAACCTATAAAAAATGGCTCTAAACCAATTCGAGAACTGCAGAACCCACAAAAGAGCAGAGGGAAGCAGGGCTCCAGCCCAGCACAGCCTTGATGGTCTCTGGGTGAGGTCTATCCCACACAGAGCTGGGAGCGGAGCAGAGCGGGGCAGAGCAGAGCCCAGCATGAGTGACGCAGTGCCCTAGTGCCCTGAATCAGTGAGCTACAGCAGTTACCAGACTTCTCAACCCACAAACACCAAAGACAACAGAGAAGGTTAGTGGGAAAAGCTGTGGGAGTGGAAGGAGTTCACAGTTTGGCTACTGCCCCGGGGGCAACGGAGGTGGGGCAGCTACAGAAGTACAGCTGCAGTTGCTTCTGGCCCCAGGCCCACCTGGTGGGAGGAATTAAGTGGCGGATCAGAGCAGGAGTGCAGAGCCTACTGAAGTTCTAAGCCCAGTCGGGGTTGGGGGTTCTTGGGGAAGGAGGAGTGCTGGTGTGGCAGAGCTGGCACATCCCCCCAAGCGGGGAACATAAAACTCTTTAGTCTACAAGCAGTCATACCCCGCTGAAAAACTCAAGGGTCAAGTTAGTTGGTTGGGAATATGGCCAGGCAACGAAAACGCACCCAGATTCAGTCTCAGACTCTGGAATTCTTCTTCGGTGACAAAGAAGACCAAAACATACAACCAAAAGAAGTCAACAAAGTCAAAGAGCCTACAACAAAAGCCTCCAAGAAAAACATGAACTGGTCTCAGGCCATGGAAAAGCTCAAAAAGGATTTGGAAAAGCAAGTTAGAGAAGTAGAGGAAAAATTGGGAAGAGAAATGAGAAGGATGCAAGAAAACCATGAAAAACAAGTCAATGACTTGCTAAAGGAGAACCAAAAAAATACTGAAAAATACACTGAAGAAAACAACACCTTAAAAAATAGACTAACTCAAATGGCAAAAGAGCTCCAAAAAGCCAATGAGGAGAAGAATGCCTTAAAAGGCAGCATTAACCAAATGGAAAAGGAGGTTGAAAAGACCACTGAAGAAAATACTACCTTAAAAATTAGATCAGAGCAAGGGGAAGCTAGTGACTTTATGAGAAATCAAGATATTATAAAACAGAACCAAAGGAATGAAAAAAATGGAAGACAATGTAAAATATCTCCTTGGAAAAACCACTGACCTGGAAAATAGATCCAGAAGAGATAATTTAAAAATTATCGGACTACCTGAAAGCCATGATCAAAAAAAGAGCCTAGATATCATCTTTCAAGAAATTATCAAGGAGAACTGCCCTAATATTCTAGAGCCACAGGGCAAAATAGAAATTGAAAGAATCCACCAATCGCCTCCTCAAATAGATCCCCAAAAGAAATCTCCTAGGAATATTGTTGCCAAATTCCAGAGCTCCCATATCAAGGAGAAAATACTGCAAGCAGCCAGAAAGAAACAATTTGAGTATTGTGGAAACATAATCAGAATAACCCAAGATCTAGCAACTTCTACATTAAGAGATCGAAGGGCTTGGAATATGATTTTCCAGAGGTCAGTGGAGCTAGGATTAAAACCAAGAATTACCTACCCAGCAAAACTGAGTATCATGCTCCATGGCAAAATATGGATTCTCAATGAAATAGAGGACTTTCAAGCTTTCTCAGTGAAAAGACTAGAGCTGAATAGAAAATTTGACTTTCAAGCACAAGAATCAAGAGAAGCATGAAAAGGTAATCAAGAAAAAGAAATCGCAAGGGACTTACTAAAGTTGAACTGTTTTGTTTACATTCCTACATGGAAAGATGATGTGTATGATTCATGAGACCTCAGGATTAGGATAGCTGAAGGGAATATTCATATATATATATATATATATATATATATATATATATATATATATATATATATGGAGAGAGAGAGAGAGAGAGAGAGAGAGAGAGAGAGAGAGAGAGAGAGAGAGGCCATAGGGTTGGGTGAAGATGAAGGGAAGATATCTAAAAGAAATAAAATAAAATTAAGGGATGCGAGAAGAATATATTGAGAGAGGGAGATAGGGAGAGATAGAATGGGGTAAATTATCTCGCATAAAAGAGGCAAGAAAAAAGCAGTTCTGTAGGAAGGGAAGAGAAGTCAGGTGAGGAGGAATGAGTGAATCTTGCTCTCATCAGATTTGACCTGAGGAGGGAATACCATACATACTCAATTGGGTAACTTACCCCACAGGAAAAAAGGAGGAAGAAGAACATAAAAAAAAATGGGGGGATAATAGAAGGGAGGGAAGATGGGGGTGGAGGTAATCAAAAACAAACACTTTCAGAAGTGGACAGGGTCAAGGGAGAAAATTCAATAAAGGGGGATAGGTTAGGAATGAGCAAAATATAGTGAGTCTTTCACAACATGAGTATTGTGGAAGGGTTATACATAATGATACGCATGTGGCCTATGTTGAATTGCTTGCCTTCTTAGGGAGGGTGGGCAAGGAGGGAAGAGGGGAGAGAATTTGGAACTCAAAGTTTTGAAAACAGATGTTCAAAAACAACAACAACAAAAAAGTTTTTGCATGCAACTAGGAAATAAAGTACACAGGCAATGGGACGTAGAAATTTATCTTGCCCTACAAGAGAAGAAGGGAACGGGGGATGGGAGGGGAGTGGGGTGACAGAAGGGAGGGCTGACTGGGGAACAGGGCAACCAGAATATATGCCATTTTGGAGTGGGGGGGAGGGTAGAAATGGGGAGAAAATTTGTAATTCAAACTCTTGTGAAAATCAGTGCTGAAAACTAAATATATTAAATAAAAAAAAGAAATCAAGAAACAATAAAACAAAACCAAAAGAATGAAAAAAATAGAAGACAATGTGAAATATCTTATGGGAAAAACAATGGGTCTGAAAATAGATCTAGGAGAGATAATTTAAAAACTATTGGACTACCTGAAAACCATGATAGAAAAAAAAAGAGCCTAGACATCATCTTTCAAAAATTATCGAGAAAACCTTTCCTGATATTCTAGAACCAGAGGGTAAAATAGAAATTGAAAGAATTCACCAATCACTTACTGAAAAAGATCCCAAAATGAAAACTCCCAGGAACATTATAACCAAATTCCAGACCTCCCAAGTCAAGGAGAAAATATTGCAAGCAGTGAGAAAGAAACAATTCAACTATTGTGGAGCCACAGTCAGAACAACACGACATTTAGCAGCTTCTACATTAAAAGCTCAGAGGGCTTAGGATGTGATATTCTGGAAGGCAAAGGAGGTAGGATTACAACCAAGAATCACCTACCCAGCAAAACTGGGTATAATCCTTCAGCAGAAAAATGGACATTTAGTTAGATGACTTTCACTCTTTTTTGAGGGGAGAAGGCAGGGCAATTGGGATTAAGTGACTTGCCCAAGGTCACACAGCTATTAAGTGTGTCAGGTGTCTGAGGCTGGAGTTGAACTCACTCAGGTCCTCCTGACTTCAGGGCCGGTACTCTACTCACTGCACTACCTAGCTGCCTCTTTCATGCCTTCTTGATGAAGAAAACAGAAGTAAATTTGATTTTCAAATACAAGACTCAAGAGAAGCATAAAAAGGTAAATGGGAAAGGGAAATCATCAGGACTTAATAAAGTTATACTGTTTACATTCCTACATGGTAAGATGGTACTTGTATCTCATAAGAACTTTCTCATTATTAGGGCAGATAGCAGCATGTATAGACAGAGGGCACAGGTGTAAGTTGATTATGAAGGAATGCTACCTAAAAAAAGGTCAAATTAATGGGTGAGAGAGGAATTTACTGGGAGAAAGGGAAAGGGAGAGGTAGAATGGGGTAAATTGTCTTACATATAAGAGGCAAGAAAAAGATTTTACAGTAGGGGAAGAAGGGAGGGAGTTGAGCAGGAATGAGTGAACCTTACTCTCATCAGAATTGGTTCAAAGAGGGAATAATACACACACTCAATTGGTTATTGAAAACTATCTTATCTTATAGGAAAGTAGGAGAGAAAGGGGATAAGAGAAGTGGGGTATGACAGAAAGGAGGGCAGATTGGTGGAGGGGGTAGTCAGAAGCAAAACACTTTGGAGGAGGGACACAGTGAAAGGAGAGAGAGAATAGAATACATGGGCAGGAGAAGAATAGGATGGAGGGAAATACTGTTAGCAATAGTAACTGTGAAAAAAAATTGAAATAAGTTTTTCTGATAAAGGCCTCATTTCTCAAACATATAGACAACTGAGTCAAATTTACAAAAGAGCCATTCCCCAATTGATAAAGGATCCAAATACATGGACAGTTTTCATATGAAGTAACCAAAGCTATTTATGACCATATGAAAAATGCTGTAACTCACTGTTGATTGGAGAAATGCAAAGTAAAACAATTCTGAGGTAATACCTCATACTCATTAGAATGGCTAATAGGACAGAAAAGGAAAGTGACAAATGGTGGAGGGGATGTAAGAAAAATAGGGCATTAATGCATTGTTGGTGGAGTTGCGAACTGTTTTAACCATTCTGTAGAGCAATTTGAAACTAGGCCCAAAGGGTTATAAAATCATGCATACCCTTTGACTTAGCAATACCACTAGTAGGTCTGTATCCCAAAAGAGACTAAAAAAAAAAAAGAAAAGGACTTATATGTACAAAAATATTTATAGCAGCTATTCTCAGCAATAAAATGATACAAGACAACTCTAAAGGACTTATGATGAAAAATACTATCCATGCTGTAGTAGCAATTTAAATTTGATGATCTTTTCCACCCATTAATAGAACATGTGACCTGCTTGTCACAGGAAGCCTAAGTCACATGTGGTGCGAGGAGCTTCCTGACAAGAAAAGGAAGTTATGTAACAGGAAATGCATAGAGAAAGAGGGAGAGAGAGCAGTTATGGCTGCTAATGGCTGCTAATGGCCACTGTAGTGATGGTTAGAACTGAACAGGCTGACTTAGCTGTACTGTGAGTTTGTTTTGGGGAAAGACCCGAGCAGGGGGTCAGAGAGGTTTTGGGATGGTGAGGTTCCATGTTGTGACATCATGTTTTAAGTTCCTTGCTGTTATGATAAAGAGAGCTAACTGGCTGTGAGAGCTGAACATTTGGTTATGGGATATGGTTCTCTGGTATCTGAATAAATGTTATACTTATTCTACCTTCTTTATGGAGAGTCTCTCATACTTTGTGGTACAGAACTACATAGGCACATTCACAATTATCATTGATGTTGTGTTTATTGCCTTACTAATACATTATTTGGTGATGTGGATGGGATCGCAAGGTATAAGATCTCTATTTAGAGGTAGAAGGGCTTTAGAGGAAGAAATGGTTATCCCAGGATGGGAGGGTGTAACTTATTGCTCCCTAGCAAGGGAATGGTCTAAAGGCACTCGTCTCTGTGAAGAGTGGAAACATAAGCTACATAGTAGAGGACTTAGAGATTTGGAGCTATGTCTCAGAGAAGTTACTGTTGAGCCAGGAACAGAAGTGCCAACAGAGTCTGGATTTCACTCACAGCCTATCATATTGTATGTGAAAACAGGGATAGACTATTATGAGAGAGAACTCAAATTCAGCCTATACCACAGCAAGATGAAGAAACTCAGCTGGTGGAACAACAGGAACCTACTATCCCTGTAAATTTAGCTAGAAGGCAGAGGGAGCCAAGGAGGTCAAGAGTGCACCTCAGTTCAGCCCAGGTAGAGCCTAGCAGGCGGTCTGGTTACCATGGTAACAGGGGGAGAGACTCTAGACAGAAGGATATGACATCAGAAGCTGAAACATGAAATGATACATTCTATGATGCTCCTGAGCCACCATTGAGTGTTACAATGTCACACCAGACTTCTCAAAGAGAAGTGCGCCCTATACGGCAAAGGAGGCAAGAAATACAGGATGGCAATACTGTGCACAGGAAGGTTTTGGAATATTTTACACAGCAGGAAATCACAGATATCTTGAGTAGGTTCACCTAGAGAATGGGAGAATCATTAATATCTTGGATGGTGCGAATCAGTGATAAAGGGGCCGCAGGTAGATTCTGTGGATTGTATGAGATTCATAATTAGAATTCTTTTGTACAGCAAGCTTTTAGGGATTATCATTTGCAAAGAGGTAACCAAACAATCAATTTGTTGGCTTTGGCTGCAACAGGCTGGTAAAAAGAATATCCTGCTGATTTTATGTGGCTTACTGCAGATAGACCCTGCTGTTCAATTAGGGGCTGTATGAGAAAGTTAAAGGAGGAGGTAATGAAGACTGCTATTGTGTTAGGGAATGCCAAAGTTTATTATGAAACTCTCTTGAGAGTCTCTCATAGAAATTTGATAGTTAAAATGGCACCCCCCACTTATAAACGTGTAATTCTGACTTTGCTAATCGCAGAAGTAGGGAACCCTCTTTTGGAGGTGCTGGATAAGATTTCACAGTTAAGTGACTTAGGAGACTTGGGAAATGATAAATTTCCTTGGGAGAGAAGGGTATATAGCCAGTGGATTCAGCGTGGAGTGACAAGAAGAGAAATGTTTACTATTCTGTTGAAAGCAGGGGTAGATTTTAGCAGAATAGATGGAATTCCAACTAATGAGCTATACAAATGTACCAAGATAAGGGGCTTAATAGCAAATGGAATAGAGAAGTAAGTACTGCCCCTACGAATCCTACAGATCTTGAACTCTTGTATCCAAGTGATACTTCAGAGAGACTAGGGAATAGGTGAAGCCCCAGCTCAGATTAAAGAAACACACAGACAGGATTACACACCCCATATTAATCTGATTATATATTGGAATAATGGATCAAATATTGTAACTAGGGCATTGATAGACCCTCGGGCAGAGGCCAGATTGATTTATGGAAACCCTGACAAATTTAAGCATGGAACTCCTAGTACCATGACAGGACTAGGAGGGGCTGAAATATCAATCAGACAAGTGAAACTGATGATGAAAATTGGACAGTTGCCTAAGAAAGAATATACCATGGTCATTGTACCCATTCCTGAATGCATCATTGGAATAGATATATTGAAAGGTATGACTGAGTTTTCCTGAGGGGAAATATCAATTTTTAGTAAGGAAGATAGGAATTAATATAGTTTTAGGGAGAAAAGTAAAAATGGACCCAATCGCTTTACCTGAACCTTCTAAAGTAATTACTCTGAAGTAGTATTGTGTGCCAGGTGGGCAAGATGAAATTGCCAATACTATAAAGGAATATGTTGAAGCAGGAGTGTTAGCCCTGCAACTACTCAATGGAATAATCCTGTATGGCCAGTATGAAAGTCAGATGGGATGCAGAGAATGACAGTGGATTATAGAAAATTGAATAAAGTGACTTCTCCCTTGTACGCTGCTGTTCCAGATACTGTTACCTTAATAAGAAGGATCCAGAAATATGATGGGACCTGGTATGCAGTTATTGATTTGGCCAGTGCTTTCTTTATGATCCCAATAGACTCCAAACATGCTTTGCTTTCATGTGGCAGGGCTGACAATATACTTTTACCCGATTGCCACAAGGATATCTGCATAGCCCAATTATTTGTCATAGGATTGTGGCTGAAAATTTGGATGAATTGAAGTTACCTGATGTACAGCTTACCCACTACATAGATGATATTTTGATACAGGGAGAAAATGTAAAAGAAGTGGAGAAGAGTTTGATGCTTTTAATTGGGCATATGAAAAGCAAAGGATGGGAAATTAACCCTGCAAAGATTCAAGGACCAGCTCAAATTTTAAAATTTTGGGGTATACAAGGGAATGATGGATATGATGGACTGACTGAAGAGCAGAAGAAACATGCATGGTTTACTGATGGGACAGCAAAATATTTGGGCCACAAAAGACACTGGAAAGCAGTAGCCTGTAACTCATGTACTAAGAGAACTTTGGAAAGTACTGGGATAGATGGAAGTAGTCAATATCCTGAATTTATGGCAGTACATCTAGCTATTAAAACATAGAAAGGAGGACAGTGTCATATGTTCATTGATTTGTGGGCGGTAGCTGATGGCTTAGCTGCATGGATGCCAATGTGGAAAAACCAAAATTGGGAAATTCACGGTAAACAAGTTTGGGCAAAGAACTATGGGAAGATATACAGGATATGTCTTTGGTTACTAGTTGGTCAGTTTTTCATGTAGACGTTCACATGCCCCTCAGTACGCCAGAATGTGAGTACAATGCACATGCTGATCGACTATCAAAGATTGCTACTGAACATATTATCCCTACTTCAACACCAACTGATGATCCACTACTAGCAAAATGAGTCCACCAAATAGCCGGCCATTTAGGGGTCCAGGCCACACACCAGTGAGTACAAGATTGAGGTATTAGTATCTCTTATTCATTGTTGAAGCAAGTAACAGAGGAATGTCATATATGTCAACTGGAAAAGGAATGAACTGTTCCCAGGATAGTAACTGGAGAAATAGCAAGAAGAAAAGTTCCAGCCCAGATTTGGCAGATAGATTTTATTGGACCACCACCCCAAGATAAAGGCTGCAAATTTGTACGTACTCGTATTGACATCTATTCAGGTATATTAGTGCCTTGTCCTTATAAGAATGAAACCCAGCAAAACACCTGTAAAACTCCAGATACTATAAGTCTATATTGTGGAACCCCAATGCAGATTCAAAGCAACAATGGGTCACATTTCAAAGGTAATGAGATGAAGAGATATTGTGTATTGAACAATATAGAGTGGATATATCATATTCTGTATTATCCACAAACATCTGGGTTGGTAGAAAGAATGGATGGGTTGTTAAAAGAACAGTTAAGAAAGTTAAGTTCTAACAATTCGTATCAACATTGGAAGGATAATTTTTTTCACTGCTTTGCATAATTTGAGTAATAGACCATTAGGAGGAAGTACACCTCTAGCCAGAATGATGACCCCAAATCTGCAAATTAGAAAAGAGCAAACACATCAGATCCAAAATATTGAGCATTGGACTGTGAGGCAAGACGTCCCACCACTGTATCCAGGAATACCTGGTTCGGCAGGATATGATTTACATTGTTTACTTTTGGTTGGATAGAAAAGAGATAAAGAAAAATCTCTACTGGGATATGTATGAGAATCCCTAAGAATCATTTTGGACTGATATTACCTAAACCAAGATTAGCAGCTCAAGGAATACATGTATTGGCTGGAGTGATAGATTCTAGTTATCAAGGAGAAATTATTGTGACACTCTAGAATTTGGGTGAAGAACCTATACAGCTGTGTAAAAATGATAGAATAGTTCAATTGATTATTATTTCTTCTGAAACAATACCTCTCGTGAAAACCAACCCTCCTTCCAAAATAACTATCAGAGGAAAGGAAGGATTTGGTTCTACAGATAGAATAAAATTGGGAGTTAAAGTATGGGTAAAACGGAAGCCAGATGATGTTCCAAAGACTGCAGAAATTATAGCACATGGGAAAGACAATACTGTAACAGTAGCTTATGCAGGAAAAAATGATTATGAAATTCAACCCTTGACTCATGTATTCTATTGTGAATGAGGCTATTTTGGTCTCTTTGTTTCTTTTTGGTTTTTGTCTCTTAAATTTGTTTGTGAGATTTGTTTCCTACAGGCTTAGTACTAGCTACCTGTAGATGCCTGATCACTTAAACCAGATATCACCCTCTGATGTGTTTGAATGTCACCTCTAGACCTATCCATGACTGTGATGTGTCATCCCTGGACCTGGCATCAACCATGTTCCAGATGCCAGCTTGCTAAAGAACTGACCTCTTGAATAGGACTCTTAATCTTTTGGGGCAGGGACAATGCCACGTCCAGTTTTAGCAGGAAGAAGCTCTGGAGGACAAGACCTTCGCCCCTTACCCCAAGATTTTGAGCCCCATTCATTTGAGGGGGGAATGGTGACATTGTTTTATATGCTTATCTTGTGTTATCCCTGTTATATTGTTGTGTAAAGTTCTATTGACACCAGTTATCCCAGAATTCCCATTGCCCTATGTCATTACATAGCTTGGGGCCAAATGTAGTAGCAATTTAGATTTGAAGGTCTTTCCCACCCATATAACCTGCTTACATCACATGTGGTGGGAGGAGCTTCCTGACAGGAAAAGCAAGTTATGTCATAGGAAATGCAGGGGTGGGGGTGGGGGAGGAGGGAGAGAAAGAGAGAGATAGAGCTGTCATGGCTGCTAATGGCTGCTAAGGGCCACTGTAGTGATGGTTAGAACTGAACAGGCTGACTTGGCTGTACTATGAGTTTGTTTTGGGAGAAGACCCCAGCAGGGGGTCAGAGAGGTTTTGGGATGCCGAGGTTCCATGTTGTAATATCGTGTTTCAAGTTCCTTGCTGTTATGATAAAGTGGGCTAACTGGCTGTGGGAGCTGAACATTTGGTTAAGGGCTATGGTTCTCTGGTATCTGAATAAATGTTACACCTTCTTTATGTAGAGTCTCTCATACTTTGTGGTACAGAACAACATAGGCATATTCATGATAATCGTTGATGTTGTGTTTATTGCCTTACTGATACACATGCCCAGACAAAGAACTGGTGGTAGAAGCATACTTTTTTAACTTTATTTTTCTTGAGGTTAGTTGTTGGTTTTTTGTTTTTTTTTTGGTGGGGGTGTTCTATATTTTCTTCCACAACATGACTATTATGAAATGTTTTCCATGACTTCACATATATAACCTATATCAAATTGCTTGCCTTTTCAATGAGGGGGAGTAGGGAGGGAATAAGGATGAAAATTTTGAATTTGAAATTTTAAAAATGAATGTTAAAAATTGTTTTTGCATGTGACTGGGGAAAATAAAACAATAAATAAAAAAGAAAAAAAGAAATGCTTGCTGATTGATCATGGTAGACATTTCATATACAAAGATTTAAAAAAAAAACAGTCCCTATTCTCAAGAAACTTACATTCTACTAAGGGAGTGTAAGAGTTCAGCATGTACACAGATAAGAAAATACAGAGTGTATTCATATTAATACCTTCTAGTTAATACATGTAAAGGGGGATCAGGAAAGACCTGTTATAGGCAGTGGCACCTGAGCATTGCTTGGAAGTAAGTTAGGGAAGTAAACTAATAGGTGCAAGTAAGAATGCCAGACACAGAAGACAGTTTGGCAAAGATATACAAACAGAAGAGAGGAATGTTATATATGGGTAACACCCATTAAATAATTTCAATCAAAATGGTGAGCAGGTAAATGAGAGCGATAAGAAGTAAGAATGAAAAGGTAGAGGGGATCCAGATTGTGAATGGCTTTACATGACAGGCTTAGGACAGTTATTGTCTTATCCTAGAAGCAGTAGGGTATTACTGAGGGTTTTTGAGTAGGGGAGTGATATGGTCAGAGCCATGTTTTAGTAATACCAGTTTGGTAGGTTCTTGGAGATTGGGTTGTGGATGGGAGAGATTGGAATTCAGGCAGCTCCCATATTAATCTAAACAATATAAGTAATTATGATGTTTATGATAATTGTATTAATAATCATAATAGCTGGCATTTACATAGCACTTTGAAGGTTGCATATATATGTATATATATGCAGAAATTACGTAGATGTAAATCCTATTGTTATACATGTATGTAGTCTCCTCTGATCTACAGTGGTGGCTGTGTGAGTAGAGAAGAAGGGATAGATATGACAGATGTGTAGGTAGAATTACCAAGATTTGGAAAGTGCATGGCTATGGGGAGGTGTAAGAGGGAGGGAAGGATCAAGAAAGACTTTGAGCTTGCAAACCTCATTGTCTAGTTCAATGGTTGTGCCATCTGCAGAGATGAGAAAGTCTCAAGAAAGGACAGGTTTTAGTGAAAGGAGTACTCAGGATGAAAACCAAGAGAGAGTAGCGTTAAGAAAACGGAGGATCAGATAATATCCAAGAGAAAGGAGTAGTTAATGGTGTCAAAAGGGGTGTAATAAGTAAATAGAATAATTTCATTATATTTATCATTTAAAAAATTATTCTCAGTTGTTAAAGGCTCATTATTTGCTTTTGTTCCTTTCATTTTCTTCCAAAACATAGCAGGAATGTGGGGAGTGTGGGGGGAAGGGGTAGAGCTGGGAATTGTTTACCACCTACCACGTCACCATCAGCAACTTACAATAGAAGCATATGGTGCTAGGAAATGTGTGCCGGCACTCCTTATGAGAGGCAATATCAAGGACACTTCCCCAACTTCTACCCCTTGGGGAAAAGCTTTAATTTTCCTAAGCTGGGTAATCCCACAGTCTATTTTTGTAGCAGAAAAGGGAGATTTCTTGAGCACACAAACTTGGAGACATTGGGTAACTCCAAGTTCAAGAGCTCGTAGGTTTGGAGTTCAGATACTAGACCTTTTAGAAAGAGAATACCTGTTCAACTCTGCACCTTAGAGAAGGAAAAATACGGTTCACCTGGTTTCTGTACAGCATCCTGCTTGATGAAAAAAGACAAATACCTCTTTTCAGGTCCCAGCTATGGCTTAAAACCAAAATGTCCATTACAGGCAAAAACAAGGAACACTAGAAATATAATAGAAGACTTGTTACTCTGAATTTCTTCTACCTTATTTTAAGTGATTATTTGTTCCCACTTCCTTACTTCTTTGAAAGAACACAATGTTCATGTTTGGGAAACACATGAATAGTTGCTGTCAAACTCCCAAACATGACAGGAGAACCAAGCCAACAACACTATCCTGTTGTAGGTTATTATCTCCTAGGTGCCTCTGCAGTTGGTCTTCCATTGTACTTCATCTAGGCCCAAGGAAGATCACTCTTTTGGAAAAGTTTACCATCTTCATGACATCTGCCCTCAGTATTTCTGGCCACATTGGGAATATATATGTGTGTTTGTGTGTGTATGTTTGTGTTTGCTCATGCTCTGCAAATCCCGGTGTGTGCATGTGCCATGTTTTAGCTCCTCCTCTCTAAACTTTAGAAATAGCCAAAAATCACAACATACAGCTGGAAATAAAAACAGAAAAATTTAATTGTATCAGCAAACTTGTTTCATGAGAATTCAATTAAATTCAATGAACATTTATTAAGCTACCAAAGTAAAAAAAAAAGGAAACAATCACTTCCTGAAAAAACTTAGATTCTACTAGGGGGTGAGGAAGTCAGCATGGACATAGATAAACTATTATAAAGTAATTTCACAAAGAAGAGAACACTAACAGCTAAGGGGTTAAGGGAAACTGTATAGGGGCAGCTAAGTGGTGCAGTGAATAGACCACTGGCCCTAGAGTAAGGAGGACCTGAGTTCAAATCCAGCCTCAGACATTCATGTGTGACCTTGGGCAAATCACTTAGCTTCTGATTACCTAAAAAATGTGTATGACAAATATTCAGGGTACTTTGAAGGAAGCAAGGGACTCTATGAGGCAGAGGTGAGGAGTGAATGCATCCCAAGCATAGCAGACAACATGTGAAAATGCTCAGAAATACCAGATGGGATGTCATGCACTGGGAATAGCTAGAAGTCATTCTGACTAGATCTGACAGTAAGAGAAGAGAAGTGATATAATGTAAGATTAGAAAGGGATGTAGAGGTCAGATTATAAAGGGCTTTAAATAGCAAGCTAAGACTTTTGTATTTTTTTAACCTTGTATTTTTTCCCCAAATTTATTAATTTACTTATTTTTAGTTTTCAACATTCACTTTCACATGTTTTAAATTTTCTCTCCCTCCCTTCTCCCACCCTCCCTAAGACAGCATGCAA
Source organism: Trichosurus vulpecula (assembly GCF_011100635.1). Lineage (NCBI taxonomy): Eukaryota > Metazoa > Chordata > Mammalia > Diprotodontia > Phalangeridae > Trichosurus > Trichosurus vulpecula. The sequence continues at coordinate 180,569,339 of NC_050580.1, read as the reverse complement.
TCTGATATTTGCTCTATACATACATTCCTATTAAACACAGCATAGAAGAATTATAATGAATGTGAGAAACCACAAGAAAAAAAAACAAAAAAGAAAATAAGGACTTTTGTATTTTGTCTTGGAAATTATGACACTATTATAGGGTTCTTCTCTCTGTTCTTCACATACAAAACTTCATCTCTTGTTCCTTTGACTTTGCACTGGCCATCTCCCATGACTGGAGCATACTCCCTTCCTTACCTCTGCCTCATAGAGTCCCTCCCTTCCTCTAAGATACAGCTCAAGGACTGTCTTCTGCATGAACCCTTTCCTGATTTCTCTTTGTATATATCTTTATTTAATGTATATCTATGCTGCATATATATATGTGTGTGTGTGTGTGTGTGTGTGTATGTATGTATATACGTATGTATGTGTGTGTATAAATAATAGCTAACATGTAATATAATGTCTACTATATGCCATGCACTGTACTATTATAAATATTGTCTCATTTGATCTTCATAATAACCCTGCAAGTTTACAGTGGGGAAACTGAGGCAAATGGAAGGTAATTGACCTGCCAAAGATTACACAGTTAGTAAATGTCTGAGACCAGATTTGAACTTAGGTCTTTCTGATTCTAGGCCCAGTGCTCTTTGCACTGAACTACCTAGCTTCCCATATAGGTACACACACACACACGCACACACACACACACACATATACCTCCCTATTGTCTCCCACATTAGAATATAATTTCATTGTGAGTAGGGATTGTTTCATTCTTTGTACTTCTATTCTTAATATTTTGCATTAATTGTATTACTGTATTAATAATCCTTCTATCATACCATGCTGCCTCACGTGGATAATAGCTTGACTATTTATCAGAACCAAATGACAGTTTTTAAAGATGAGGGAGACTTGGGCATGTATTTACTTAGCAAAGCAGGAGCTTATGGATGAGGAGAGATGGAAGGATATGAGGAAGAGAGAGAATGACTAAGGGGGAAAGTTCTGAGAGTAGATGGTGGCACACATGATCTAGAGTTCAAATAGAGCAGTTATTGGCCTTTACAAGGATGGCCGAAGGAGCAGACAATGGAAGATGATAATAAAGACATTGGGTACTATATTCCTAAGACTAAAGCCAGAGAGAGGGACCCCAATGTAGGTAAAGAACAGTGGAGAAACTTAGATGTAGTTAGTCAGTAAGTCAGTCAGGGAGTCAAGAAACATAGATTAAGGGCTTACTGTGTGCCAGACTCTCTGCTAAGTCCCAGGGATATGAAGAAAGTCATGGTTCCTGCCTTCAAGGATCTCACATTCTAATAGGGAGAGAAAACTTGCAAATAACTGTTACCTACAAGATATATGCAAGGTGAATGCGAAGTAATCTCAGAAGGAAGGTATTAGCAGTAGCAGGCACTAGGAAAGGTCTCTTGAAGAAGATGGTATTTGAACTGAGTCTTTTTAAAAAATTATTAATTAATTTAGTTTTAGTTTTCAACGTTCATAAGATTTTGAGTTCTAAATTTTCTTCTCCTCCCTCTAGGCTCTACATATACATTCATATTAAATATAGTTTCACGTTAGTCATGTTGTAAAGAAGAATTAGAACCAATGGAAGGAACCGTGAGAAAGAAGAAAGAGAGAAAGAGAGGGAGACAGAGAGAGAGAGAGAGAGAGAGAGAGAGAGAGAGAGAGAGAGAGAGAGAAGAAGAAGAAGAAGAAGAAGAAGAAGAAGAAGAAGAAGAAGAAGAAGAAAGAGAGAGAGAAGAAGAGAGAGAAAGAGCAAATAGTATACTTCATGCTGCATTCAGACTCCATGGTTCTTTTTTTGGATGTGGATAGCATTTTCTATCATGAGCCTTTTGCAGATGTCTTAGATCCTTGCATTACAAAGAAGAGGTAAGTCTATCAAAGTTAGTCATCATACACTGTTGCTGTCACTGTGTACAATGTTCTCCTAGTTTTATACTCTGCATCCGTTCATGTACGTCTCTCCAGGTTTTTCTGAAGTCTGCCTGCTCATGATTTCTTATGGAGCAATAGTATTCCATTACATTCATATGCCACAACTTGTTCAGTCATTCCTCATTTGATGGGCATCCCATCAATTTCCAATTCTTGTCCACCACAAAAAGAGCTGCTATAAATATTTTCTTACATGTGGGTCCTTTTTCCATTTTTGTGATCTCTTTGGGACACAGACCTAGAAGTCGTATTCCTGGGTCAAAGAGTATGCACATTTTTATAGCCCTTTGGGCATAGTTCCAAATTGCTCTGGAATGGTTGGATCATGAACTGAGTCTTGAAGAAAGCCAAGGAATCCAGGCAGCAGAAGTAAGGAGGAAGAACATTCTAGGCATGGGGAACAGGCCTGGAGTTGGGAGATGGTGTCATATGCAAAGAGCAGTAGGAAGCCAGTAGACAAAGGGGAGAAAAATTGCAGGGTGTCTTTGTAGATTGAAAAGATTGTGTAGGTCCATGTGTAAAAGGTGAGGCCGACCAAAGGAAGGATTGCTTAAGTCTAGCAACCCAGAGGCCTTTCACTACTTGGGGGATGGGAGAAATGGTACACCTGGGGTAGGGAGGTGGGGTGATGGTGTTAGAACAATAAAGCTATACAGGCCATTGGAAATGATGCATGCATTCTAGCCTTAGGCTGTAGTGCTGCCTTCCAATAAACCTTTCATGGGATCCAGGGTTTGGATATTATTTTCAGACCCTGAAGCCTTTGTAAGTTCTGGAAACCTGTGGGAAATATCTTAGATTTCTGACTCAGTTACAGTCTATCACCACCAATGTCCCATATTCTGTAATAATACCTGTGAAATAGTATAGAAACTATTAAGGAGTGGGAGAATGGGGGAGTGGCAAGGAGGAAGGGGTAAAGATTCCAAACATCTGTATTTCCTCTACTCTTCTCTTTTAGAAGGACCATAATATTGGAACAAAAAGGAAGTGTCCAAACACGAAGGAGTCCTCAATTTCTATGTCATGAATAGCACAGTTAGGCATCCTGTGGTTTTTCTTGAAATACCTCTAGGTAAGAGTATCCTGACTTCTAGAGTAGGAACCAGATCCTTTAAAGTTACCTGATCTAAAGAATTTCTCCACCTAGCAGTTGTTGAGGAGGGAGGGAGGGAGGGAGAGAGACAGACAGACAGAGAAATAGACAGAGAGAGAGAGAGAGAGAGAGAGAGAGAGAGAGCGAGCGAGCAGGGGTGGGGGTAGGGATGGAAGGAGAGAGAGAGATGGATGAGAGAGAGAGAGAGAGAATAGAAGTGGATAGCAGAATGGATTAGAAACCAGAATCCTCTCCACATACAAAATTCCCCTTTCCACACTTCATTCCCCACAGGGTTTCTCATCCTTTGCCGAGCCCAAGCTTGCTTGGCCTTCTCTTTCCAGACATAGTGATCATATAAGCATTTTGCTCCTTCCTTCTCCCTTATCCTAATAGCTTTAGATATCACCTTTTCTTGCCTTTAGGTCTTTGCTCTCATTCTCTGTCCTCCACTCTGTCTTCCCTTCCATTTTGCTTCATATGTATTTACTTCTTGCCCATTCTTAATGACCCAACTCAGTCAAATGCCTTCCTTGAAGTCATCTACGACCATCTTAATCCAATAACAACAATAATTATTAGAATTTATATAGAGCTTTAAAGTTTGCAAAGTACTTTATAGATATTATGGCAGTTTATCCTTACAATGATGCTGGGAGGAAGGCGCTATTATTAACCCCATTTTGCAGATAAGAAAACAGGCAGACAGGGGGGAAATGATTTGTCTAGGGTCACATAGCTAATAAGTATCTGACGCACAATTCCTGACTCTAAGTGCAGTATTCTATCCACTGTGCCACCCAGAAATTTCCTCCTCTAAACTTCAAAAGCACCTTCTAACAGACTCTTAACTAAGGTGGAACTATGAGAATCTTTCTGTTTCAAGAATGTCTCTTGTAAACAACATATTGTTGGATTCTGGCTTATAATCCATTCTGCTATCCACTTCCCTTTTATGGGTGAGCTCATCCCATTCACATTCACAGTTATGATTACTAACTGTATTTCCCTCCTTCTTCTTTTCTTTTGTTTATCCTCTCTCTCTCTCTCTGTCTCTCTCTCTGTCTCTCTCTCTCTCTCTCTCTCTGTCTCTCTCTCTCTCTCTCTCTCTCTCTGCCTCTTTCTCTCTCTGTCTCTCTCTCTCTTTCTGCCATTTTGTCCCTCCGCAAAAGTCTCTTTTGCTTCTCACCACTTTCTCCATTAATCTTCCCTCCCTTTTATCACCCCCTCCCCCATCTCTTAACCCCTTCCCCTCTTATTAACCTTTTGGGTAAGACAGATTTCTATATCCAACTAAGTAGGTATATGTGTGTATGTATGTATGTAGTATGTGTATGTATGTGTAGTATATAAGTATGTGTGTATATTCCTCTCTTTGAACCAAATTCAAGGAGACTGAGGTTCAAGCATTGAGCCCCCCACCCCATTTTCCCCTCCACTATAAAAACTCTGCCTTGCATATCTTTTTTATGTGAGATAATTCCCCCCATTCTACCTCTCCATTTCCCCTTTTCCCAATACATCACTCTTTCTCAGTCCTTATTTTTTCAGATAATCCTAACATAACTGACTCACACCTGTGCCCTCTAACTATGTAGAATGCTTCTAACTCTCAAAGAGATCACCAAGTGGGAAAGGCACCCGTATGCACAAAAATATTTATAGCAGCTCTCTTCGCGGTGGCAAAGAATTGGAAATCAAGGGGATGCCCATCAATTGGGGAATGACTAAACAAGTTGTGGCATATGAATGTAATGGAATACTATTGTGCTATAAGAAAGGAGGAGCAGACGGACTTCATAATCACCTGGAAAGACTTATTTGATCTGATGCTGGGTGAGGGGAGCAGAACCAGGAGAACAGACACACAGTATCTCTGATGACTAACTTTGATAGATTTGGCTCTTCTTAGTAATACAAGGTTCAAAGACAGTTCCAAAAGACTCATGATGGGGGGGGCGGAGCCAAGATGGCAGCTGGAAAGCAGGGACTAGCATGAGCTCCCCACCAAATCCCTCCAAAAACCTGTAAAAAATGGCTCTGAACCAATTCTAGAACTGCAGAACCCACAAAATAACAGAGGGAAGCAGGTATCCAGCCCAGGACAACCTGGATGGTCTCGGGGTAAGGTCTATTCTGCATGGAGCTGGGAGCAGAGCAGAGCTGGGAGGGGAGCAGAGCTGGGAGTGGAGCAGAGTGGAGCAGAGCAGAGCCCAGCGTGGGTGGCATGGACCAACCAGACCAGAAGCTGGGCAGAGCGTGCCCTAGTGCCCTGAATCAGTGACCTGCGGCAGTTACCAAACTTCTCAACCCACAAACACCAAAGACAACCAAGAAGGTTAGTGGGAAAAGCTGAGGGGAGTGGAAGGAGTGTGCGGTTCGGACACTGCCCCAGGGGCAGCGGAGGTGGGGCAGCTACAGAACTACAGCTGCAGTTGCTTCCAGCCCCAGGCCCACCTGGTGGGAGGAATTAAGTGGTGGATCAGAGCAGGAGTGAAGAACCTGCTGAAGATCTAAGTCCAGTTCAGGTTGGGGGTTCTTGGGTAAGGAGGAGTGCTGGTGTGGCAGCGCATCTGCCCAAGCTTGGAACATAGAACTCTATACTCTACAAGCAGTCATACCCCGCTGAAAGACTCAAGGGTCAAGTAAGTTGGCTGGGAACATGGCCAGGCAGCGAAAACGCACCCAGATTCAATCTCAGACTTTGGAATCCTTCTTTGGTGACAAAGAAGACCAAAACATACAGCCAGAAGAAGTCAACAAAGTCAAAGAGCCTACAACAAAAGCCTCCAAGAAAAACATGAACTGGTCTCAGGCCATGGAAGAGCTCAAAAAGGTTTCGGAAAAGCAAGTTAAAGAAGTAGAGGAAAATTGGGAAGAGAAAGGAGGAGGATGTGAGAAAACCATGAAAAACAAGTCAATGACTTGCTAAAGGAGACTCCCCAAAATACTGAAAAATACACTGAAGAAAACAACACCTTAAAAAATAGACTAACTCAAATGGCAAAAGAGCTCCAAAAAGCCAATGAGGAGAAGAATGCCTTGAAAGGCAGAATTAGCCAAATGGAAAAGGAGGTCCAAAAGACCACTGAAGAAAATACTAGCTTAAAAATTAGCTCAGAGCAAGTGGAAGCTAGTGACTTTATGAGAAATCAAGATATTATAAAACAGAACCAAAGGAATGAAAAAGTGGAAAACAATGTGAAATATCTCATTGGAAAAACCACTGACCTAGAAAATAGATCCAGGAGAGATAATTTAAAAATTATTGGACTACCTGAAAGCCATGATCAAAAAAAGAGCTTAGATATCATCTTTCAAGAAGTTATCAAGGAGAACTGCCCTGATATTCTAGAGCCACAGGGCAAAATAGAAATTAAAAGAATCCACAGATCACCTCCTCAAATAGATCCCCAAAATAAATCTCCTAGGAATATTGTTGCCAAATTCCAGAGCTCCCATATCAAGGAGAAAATACTGCAAGCAGCCAGAAAGAAACAATTTGAGTATTGTGGAAACAAAAGACTCATGATGGAAAAAGCTATCCACATTCAGAGAAAAAATTATAGAGTCTGAATGCAGATTCGGGCAAACTATTTTCTCTCTTTTTTTCCCTTCTTTTTTGGTTTTGTTTCTTCTTTCTCATGATTCATTCCATTGGTTATAATTCTTCTTTACTACTCAACTGTTATGTAAATAAGTTTAATGTGAAGGTATATGTAGAACCTATATCAGACTACATGCTATCTTGGGGGGGAGGGGAGAAGAGAGGGAGAGGAAGAAAATTTGGAACTCAAAAACTTGTGGAACTGAGATTTGTAAAGTAAAAACAAAAAATAAATAAAAAAAGAATACTTCTAACTGCCCTAATAATGATAAAGTTCTTAGGCGTTACATATATTATCTTTCCGTATAAGGAATGTGAACAGTTTAACTTTACTTAGTCTCTCATGATTTCTCTTTCATGTTTACCTTTTCACCCTTCTCTTGAGTCTTGTGTTTGAAGGTCAAATTTTCTATTCAGCTCTGGTCTTTTCAACAGGAGTGCTTGAAAGTCCTCTATTTCATTAAATATCTATTTTCCCCCTGAAGGGTCATACTCAATTTTGCTGGGTAGTAATCCCAGGTAGGCCTGTCAAATTTAAAATAATTAGAAGGGTTTCTGCTTCTTCACCTGGTGCCCCTGACTGAAAAGAGATTTCAAATTCAGACTCTCAGCACCCTTCCAAACTCCTGCATCTCCTTAGTAGATCTGGCATGCTCTTCCTTCCTTTTCTGCTCTTCACCGGGTTCCAGATCTACCTCCAAACTCAAGTAAATCAGCACTAAGATGGTTGCTGTACACTCTCCCAGAAAATAGAACAGAAAAACCAGGAGGACAGACAACGAGGGAAGGGAAGTTGATGCAAGGGTTCTGTGTGCCTGGAAGCAGAGCCTCACATTGGGAGACCTCTTGTCAGGAAACACATCACATAGGGGAGAAGGAAGAAAAAATGAGGCAGAGAGCACATTGAGGAATGAGGAAGGTAAGCAACCAAGTTGGTGGGGAGGGGTCAATCTTCCCACGGAGTACAATGGGCCCCCTTTATGATGCTAGTGTCAGGAGAGAATTATCTATTTTGCTCCTGAATCACCAGGCTATGCCAACTATGTTCACAGTAAGTAGTTGCTGTGTTCCTGAGGATAGGATATGACCAGTAGTCTATCCAAAGTCATGATGTAGTTAATTCTATCCGAAGGAGGCAGCAGGGTAAGGAGATCTGAATTTGGAGTCAGAAGACTTTTCAAACCCTGCCACTGCTCCTTAATATCTGTATGACTTTGAGCAAGTTTATTTAGCTTCTCTGGGCCTTAGTTTACTCATCTGTAAAACAAGAGTTTTGGACAAAATGATCTCTCATGTCCTTCACAGCATCCACTGAGAGGGTCATTATATTTCTCAAGCTCTTCTTCCTACTCTGAGGTAGTCTTCCACCCCTCCCCACCTATGTCTCCTTGCCTCATGACTCAGTCTCATTCTTGGGTTCCCCCATCTGAAGGGACTATTGGTGAAGAAGATTGGGCAACAGGTGGGGAGCGGGGAAAAAAATGAAATAAGTGATGGGATAACTGGAGAATGGAGGTGTCAGCTTCCCTGAGAATATCCAAAGGCAGTATGACTCATCTCTCTGTGCTGACAAAAGGTTCACTTTTTTGAGTGAATATAGAGTTGATAGGGACAGATGTTAGCAAGTCCAAAACTTTAATCTGACAAATGTGGCAACTGAGATGCAGGAAAGGTCTCAGAATAGTTAAGTGATTTTCCCAAGGCCATGTAAATGACTCAGGGCCCCCACATCCTTGAACTTCAAATCCAGTGTTCTAACAGGCTAGTCCTGAAAGTCGTCATAGCAAAGTGGAAGTTAGGGGTAGTAAGATGGGGGTGGTGGGGTGGGTGGGTGGGTAAGTTTCCCTTTCCAAGGCATGGTTTTCTTCATCTGTCTCTGCCCCTTTCCTGGGTAGGTTCCCTTTGGTGAGTGAGGCCATAATGGCCCCAGAGAGATCCCTCCTGCTACTCCCCCTTCTGGCAATGCTAGTAGTGAGGCTGGTCTCATCAGAGACCCCAGCAGAGAGGTTCGAGCGACAACATGTGGACTCAGACTGCCCAGCCCTCAATGACAATGTCTACTGCAACCAGATGATGAGAAACAGGGGTATGACCCAGGAGAGTTGCAAGGAATTCAATACCTTCATACTGGAGAATGTCCAGAAGATCCGGGCTATCTGCTGGAATACAAAGGCCCCATGCAAGGACCAATTCCATAACTGCCACAGGAGCAGCCAACCCCTGCAGGTTACTGAATGCCGACTCAAGGGCAACTCCCAGCATCCCCAATGCAAGTATAAGGCTACGAATGTCAAGAAACATATCATTGTGTCCTGCTGTGGGTGGCCCCTTCTGCCCGTGCACCTTGATTCCTCAAAGAGTCATAAATGCCTGAAATAGCAGATACATCCCACCACCTAGCACTTGCCCTTCTCAATTCACCCTCAAACGCTCAGTCCTTGGGTCCATACATTGTGATTAGATACTGCTCTGAGTTTCACCTCTACTTTGGGGCAATTTGCTGAGGGGCTTGGAGAAAGAGAAGCCCTGAGATCCATCCTTTACTGCTCTCAGTAAAACATACCTGCTTAGAGGGGAGGTTTCTGAAGCTATGCTTATCCTGGCCTTATTTATTATTTTATTTCGTTTAATTTCCATAAAGCATGAAAATAGGCTATTTCATCAAATACCATGGCGGGTGTATATGGCAATTAGATTCCAACTTTCTCTTCATTCAGGAAACTCGCTTTCTAATGATGGGCTTAATTTTTTTGTCTTTGGTGATTCTTTCACCCCACCTATAACCTGGTTATTGAATGTGGGTTATTATATACAGGACAGCATCACAGAATGTGAGAGCTAGAGGGTAAGTAACTAAGAGGTCAGTGAGTCCAATCCCCACATTTCACTAAGAAGAAAATTGAAGACCAAAGTGGGAAAGTGACCTATCCAGTGTCACACTGCTAATAGGTGAGAGCATTGGGACTTTCACTCCAAGTTCAGTGCTCCTTCCACACAAAGCATTGGCCGAGACAGGAGGGGAAACTATTATATTCCAGGGCAAAGACAACGATGGCACAATCTCTAGAGCATCTTGCTCATCCAGGCATTTTTGAGTATAGGACACTATGAATTCCATGCTTTTCTCCTGCCCCTCTGCCCAGGATCACCAGTACAATTCCTGACTCAGTGAATATCTTGCTTTATTTATTGGGATGGGTCCCCAAAGTTACCAAGATCTCTCTCACAAAGAATTCTCTGGAAGGAAATGTCACAATTTTATTCCTTTGGGCTTTTACTCTCTCTTGGTCTTCCTACTGGATAGCTTATGACTCATTTCATTTCTTAGATTCTTTTGAATGGTCCTGGGGGAATCAATACCCAGAGATTTTCCCACAGCTCCTCTGACAGTGATGATGTGAGTAAGGTGATGACTTCATCCATGGAATAGAGCTATATAAAAGTTACTTATTAAGTGTTTGGGGGGTGGGGTGTGGGACAGCTGGCCCAGTTACAAGAAAAAAAAAGAAACAAGCATCTATTTAGAACTATTCTGTGTCAGAAACTGTAATAAGCATTGGGGGTACAAATACAAAGAAATCCTCATGATAAAAAGAGTTTACGTTACCACAGAGCAAGACAACACACAAAAGAAAGCTGAAAATTGGGGTTGGGGAAGGCAGGATGTGGCACTGAAGGTACCCAGTGCAAGAATGTGATTTTGAAGTACATAAAATCAGAAACAGGGACCAGGAGAGGAATGCTGGTCATCTAGCCTGGGCCCTTTCACAAAACGGATGCTTCTGGAGGACAAATTGTCCTTGCAGCAAAGAGAGCCCAAGAGGGAAGAGCTTCTCCTTGTGAGAGTGGGAAGATCAGGGTAGGTAGACAATGGTTAGGCAGGCAAAGAGGTATGTCAGTGATCCCAGGAAGGAGGCATGCTAAAGACCTGTAGAGCCAAGAAGAGAGGATCCTTTGTGAAATACTGGTGAGGAAACAAATCACTGTCCATCAAAGTATAGTTTTCAGGAGTAAAAGAAGACTTCTTTTGTTCTCTAGCAACAAATGTAAAAATCTATATTAATAAATACTGAAATGACCACATATAATGGTTATTTTAAGGAAGATGGTGTTAAAAACCAAACAATTAGATAAAAGGCAAGACACACATTCTAGGCAAGATACTACAGTGTAAATAAGATAAAAGTAAAAATAATAGATTGGGAAAAATATTGTAGCAAATAGATTAAAACATGACACCTAAAATTTACAAAAGACATATTCATTATCTAATGAATAAGTGTTCAAAAGTTGTAAATGGTAAATTTATAACAGAGGAAATAAATTAAAAAGTCATTTGAAGAAATATTCAGTCAGTTTTAATGATCAATTAGTTACAAATTAAAATAACTGAAGTACTACCTTGTGGCCATCTAATTCTTCTACTTCAGCATATGTGCTGCCAAAGTTAGTCCCAACAATCAACTAAATATGGAGAAACAAGTATGCTCATACATTGCTGGTGGAATTGCAAATTGCTGGACCATTCAGATAGCAGGTTGACAGGTTGTAAAAGTCATAAAAGTCAACATGTCTTTTGACCCAATTTTTTATTAATGCAAATATCAAGAATGGAATTTTAAAGATTTAGAGCTGGAAGGAACCTTAGGGACCACCAAAGTATTTCTATATGAAAACTATATCCCAAGAAAGCTATTGTAAGATTGTCCTTGATTTCTGATCACACATATATAATCCCAAGGGTTCCAGAATGTAAATTGCTTGTACACTATAAAGCACTGTGCACATGTCAGTTATAATTATGTTCATGCTGGCATTCTTTTCTTTGGCATCACAGCAGTGATTCCATCAGGCTAGAATAGCTCTTTCCTGTGATGTCCTTGAGTAAGTGTTGTTTTCTACTTATGGCTCACTGACATCTTTTATCTTTTCCTTCTGCCCATTAAGAAATCACCCACAATCCATTCAGGAGACCAGCATCTACTTCTTTTCTTTATAAAATGTTCACCCATCTCTCAATACCTTTCCTCATGCAAACAAGGGAAATTCTGACAATATTATCTTTTATACTTGTTCATTAACTGACTAATCACACTTGAGCATGGAATTTATAGTTTTATTTTTCAATTTTATGATACATCTCTGGTTGTTTTTAAATAGGATTTCCTATATGCTACCTCAGCCAGAATTTACTCTTCTAGCCTTCTCTTTCTAACTGGGAAATGAAAGGCTGTGTCCCTAGCTAAAGGAATTTTAGACATCCGATAATATGATGGGGAGGGGAGAGATATTTGAGGAAGTTTTATTGTTGTTCAGTCATTTTAGTAATGTCTAACTCTTCATGACTCCATTTGGGGTTTTCTTGACAAAGATACTAGAGTGATTTGTCATTTCCTTTTCCAGCTCATTTTGCAGATGAGAAAACTGAGGCAAACAGAGTTGAGTGACTTGCCCAGGATCACACAGCTACTAAGTGTCTGAGGGTGGATTTAAACTCATGAAGATGAGTCTTCCTGAGTCTAATCCCCCTGCTTCATCCACTGTGCTACCTAATTGCTGTTTGGGGGAGAGAGACCTGGAAATCACACATCCTGATGGAGATCTATGAGCTGGGAATGATTGAGAGGGAAGTGGGGCAGAGAAGCCAATGCTTGTCTGAGCCCATCTTCTCATCTATAAAATGAGAGAACTAGGCTTGATCATCTTTAAAGTTCTTTCCGCAGCAAACCCTCTATTATCCTCTGTCCCCTCTCTCCCAGGATCTAAAATGTTCCCTGATGGAGCACAGGTCTGTTCTCACTTCCTACCCTTCCAGATAAACATTCTCTGTCAGATGCTCACTCACCTACTCTAAACTAAGTCCAACTCGTCTTCTCTCTTTGCCCTCAATATATTTCGGTTGTTTTTTTTTTCTAGAACATTGAACATAATTTTAGTTAGTATTTAATAATATTTTCATGATACTTTTTTTCTGACTTCCTGGAATAAATCAAGGTTGATGTTAGAAGAGCAATTCTTAAGGATTTAATTCAATAAATCAGTTCTAGAAGGTTTTATTAAGTACCTAATCTGTACAAGTGCTCCACTGGCCATGGAGGATACAAACCAAAAAGGAAAAAATAGACAAGATAAGAAAGAAAGAGAAATAATCAACTGTTCCCAGGGAGCTTCTATTTCAGAGGTGGGGAACCTGTGAACTGGAGGCCACATGTGGCCCTCTAGGTCCTCAAATGAGACTCTTTGACTGATTCAGTCAAAGGGACAAACATGGGAGATGGCATGGCATGAACTGGGAACAGCAAGGAGGCCTATTTGTTGTTTGTTGTTGTTGTTGTTGTGTTCCATTGCACCACCTAGCTGCCCCAAGGAGATCTATTTAGCGGCCATGTAGAGATCATGGAGGGAGGGGCTTCCATGGGGTAGGAAAGAAAATGTGTAATCAACATAGAAAAATACATGGCAGAGATTGTGAAGGGCTTTCAATGCTACACAAAGGAGGTTTTCTTCTTTGTAATCCTAGAATCAAAAGGGCTGAACAAGAAGAAATCATCAGGATAACTTATAAAGAAAGAACTTGGAGCAAGAGTTCTTAACTTTTTTCTGTCGTGGACTCCTTTAGCATTCTGGTGAAATCTATGGACCCCCTTTCACAACAATGTTCTTATATGCATAATATGAAAAAAAAAAAACAAATGCATGATATGAAATACATAGGATTACAAAGAAAACCAATTATATTAAAACATAAATATAACATTAACAAAAATAAGATCCTGCATCCCAGGTGAAGAACCCCTGAGCTTGAGAATGATAAAGACCAAGTTTGAAGTCTGAAGAAGAAAGAGCACTGGCTCTGGAGTCAGAGAAATATGAGTTTACATCTTGCCTCTGTTGTTTACTGTCTATGTCACTTCGGGTGAGTCACCTAACTTCCTTGTTCCTTAGGTTCCCCCTCTATAAAATGTGGGTCTCTAAATTCTCTTCTAGGCAAAGAGGATTGGAGTCAAGCGACCAGATGGAGATCTTTACTCAAGGAAATTTCTATGTAAATATTTATGTTCTGAAACTGGACAAATCTAATCTCTAAATATAAATCTACCTGCTTGCGCAATTCAGTTCTCCTCATATTTAGGGTAATAGGTGAGGGCCTAGAACTTAAAGCATGAACCACATGTCCTGCCCAGTTCCAATCCAATCCAGGTGTAAGGTTGGCAAGACTCATTCCAGGCACGCTTAATAGAGAGGGCCTTCCCCCTAGCTTCAGAATAAGCATAGACATCCTCTGACTGTTTCCTGTCAATTTATTATGTGGTGAAGAAAAGTTTTGTGTAAAATCAGTCACTAATGCAGAGTCATTTTGAAGTGACTATGTTTTTTAACTTTGCTTGCCTTTGGGGAGGAGGTCTAGAAAGAGAGGGCAGGGTATTCTAATGAGCATGTGCACTAATTGTATCTCTTTAGCATTACATACCAGCAGCTGTCACACATGCTCACTTACCCCATCTCCTCATTAGAACTGTCAACCAATCAAAATATTTAGGAAGGAGCTGAGGGGACAGTAAGCCCACCTCCTCATGATCTAATCAAAATACATTTGCCCTTATAGAGAAGCCGCTTGTTGTTCAGTCTTTTCAGCCATATGTGTCCAACTCTTCGTGACCCCCTTTGGGATTTTCTTGGCAAAGATACTGGAGTAGTTTGCTTTTTCCTTCTCTAGCTTATTTTACAGATGAGGAAATTGAGTTAAGGCAAACAGGATTAAGTGACTTGCCCAGGGTCACATAGCTGTTAAATGTTTGAGGCCAGATTTGAACTCAGGTCTTCCTGACTCCAGGTCCAGTTCTTTACCCACTGAACCACTTGGCTGCCAGGCTTGGCAAACCAAGCTAGGAGACTTTTCCAAGGGCCTTTCACCAGTAACTATAACTGAGGGTGAGCCTGTTCCAACCCTGTAGCTGGCACTCAGGCCTTTGCCTGATCACAGGTTGAAGTGGAATCCCCCAATGCTTAGTTAGCCATGAAATGGCCAGTGAATTTAACTTCCCAAAACTCAGGAAAGATAAGGAGAAATAAGTCCTATACCAAAACTGATTCTTTTTCCCTTGTGCTTGTTTGAAGAAAAGGAGTAGCACATGCCAAAAAAAAAAGGCAGTTTATGAGTAGGGGGTCCTTACCCACCATTGCCCAGGAACAGAAAGGCTAAGGAGTGCAAGCACCAATAAGGGGCTGGTGCAGAGTAGGCTTCCTGCTGATTTTCCATTAAGCACTTGCCAGATTGTTAAAAGGAAAATTCTATGTTTGACCCTTTACCCTGATTAAAAAGGCAAAATTGAGGAAGGGAAAGTTAAAAAGGAGTTTATTAAACACCAAAGCAGAAAACAGTTGGTGGACTAGCTGCTGAGCTAATCATGGATTTAAAAGGGGAATTGCTTTTATAGCCAGGAGTAAGGGTCTTCCACATAAGGGCAAAGGTATTGTGATTGAATCATATAATCATGAGGAGGTGCAATTAGTGTTGCCTCAGCTTCTTCCTAAGTATTTTGATTGGTCCACAACTCTAATGAGGAGATAGGGTAAGTGAACATGCCTGGGAGCTGCTGCCATGTATACATTTGGAGGAGATGGGATTAGCCTTAACGAGATACAGTCAGTAATCACTCATTAAAGTACACTGCCCTCTTTGGTAGGACCACCCTTCCCAATGTCAAGCACTGTTAAAACGTGAGGTCACTTAGAAATGACTGCATTAGTGACTGAGCCAGAATACTTGGTGCTCCATTTCTTTTTTTTTTTGTGCTTGCTCTTTCCTGATCATATGTACCCAGGTGACTGGTAAGACCAGGAGATAGAATAAGGCCATTTAAGGTCCTACAATTAGAATCCAGGAGTCAGTGACAATCTTAGATGAATCCAAACTACTTGAGGCAGCTTAGCAGTGAATTAACCTGGCAGCTGAAACATCATGGGACCTATATAAAACTAGGGTTCTAATCCAGGGCTCAAAAGATTTAGAGTAGCTGACAATGGAGAGGAGATAGTGTTCCAGCTAACTCCCTGAAAAGTAATTCATTAGCAGACCTCCAGGTAAAAGGACTACAGCAATACATCACAAAGATTATACACTATGACCCAGAGGAATTTATATCAGAAATTCAGAATTGATTCAATATTGGTAAAACTATAAACATAACTGACCATAATAATACCAAAATGACAAAAATATTATAATTATGTTAGTCAATACAGAATGCTTTTGATAAGTTATGACAACCATTCCTGTTAAAAGCATGAGAAAGTATAGCTTTCTTTAAATTAATAACAAGTATGTATCCAAAACCAAAAGTCATCATTACCTAAGACAGATAAGCTAGAGGCCTTTCCAATAGGATCAGGGCTAAAACAAGGATGCTCATTATCACCGTTACTATAATAGAAATGTCAGCTATAGCAATAAAACAAATAAAAAAGAAAATTAAGGAATATGCATAGGCAGAGAGGAAACAAATTTATCACTTTTTGAAGTTTATGTAATGGTTTACTTTAAGAATTCTAGCATCAACTGGACTGAACTGGCCTCTAACCTGTGGATGACCAGAGCCAAACAAACAGGACAGAGACAGGAGAGTCAGGAATCAAACAGAAGTTTAATTTCAAAATAAGGGAAATGGCTTGCAAGCAAGGACACATGTGCCAGGGCCCTGCCCCCTTGTGGGGAGACCCACTTTGGTGTGGCTGAACCTCAATAGTTACATTAATGGCTACATAGTGAGCTGTAGCCCTGACAAGGAGAGGTAAACAACAATGGGTCAAGTTTGATTGCTAGCAGAGCTTCATGACTAGAAGATGGATACATCAGGTGCTTGTCAGAGCTCAGAGACCACCTGGTGCTGGTCAAAGCAATACAATTATGTGATTTTGCCAGAGGGTGAGATCATCCAGAGGGTGAGTGCAAAGGATTGTTGTTATGCCAAAGCTCAGGGCACAGCCTGCTAGCTAGACCTTAGCTCTGGAAAACAGGGTATCTCCTAACATCTTAATACTAGAAAATCAACTAAAAATCTTATTGAAACAATTGACAACTTAATGAAAATTTCAGAGCATAAAATAAACGCACACGAATCATTAGTACTTTTGTGTATTATCCACAAGATCTGACTGAGACAGAAAAAATTCCATTTAAAATAACTGCAACAAGCAAAAAGTACTTAGAATGCCGTTGTCCTGTAAGGAATGATGAAGGTGGATGGTTTCAGGAAAAAAAAATACTGAGGAGACTTGTATGGACTAATGCAAAGTGAAATAAGCAGAACCAGGAAAACAGTTTCTACAATAACGAGATTAAAGACAAACAATGTAAAAAGACTTAGCAACTCTTTTCAACACAACGGAACCAACTACCAATCATTCCAAAAGACTGATGATGAAGTGATGAAGTCAGAGTACAAATTGAAACATATTTGGGCCAGGGGGATGAGGGATCTTGGCTAGTGAAGGAACTTGTTTTGCTTTACATATTTGTAACAGACATTGTTTTTCTTAGCTTCTTACTGAGAAGGGAAAGTCTGGCGAGTGAGAAACTGAAAATAAAATAAAATTGAATTTTAAAAATTAATGAACTGTGCTTGGCACATAGTGGGCACATAAACATACTTATCATTCATTCGTTAATTTAAGCACCTGCTATTCATATGTAGGCACTTGTGAAATTGCACACTACACAGGGGTGCCATTGAAACTCAAAAGAGATAACATGGGTCAAGTACGTTATAAACTTCAAAACACAACATAAATGTTGGGCACAGTCTGACTTAGTAGATAGAAAGGTCATCTCTTGACTTCAAGTCCAATGCTTTATCTAGCAAATCACTTCAATGCCTCAACCTAAGAAGACAAGGAGACAGCAAATGAGGAATGGCCTTGTTTGTAAGGATACGTAGGTTGAACTTTTAGCTATTGAATGCTTTATTTTAATAGAAAAATAACTTTACAGGATCAGTACATAAGCGATTACTAAGGTATATGAAAGATGGATTCAATAGATCAATCAATCAATCTGAAGGCATATAAGCATTCACTATGTGCCAGGTATTGGGAATATAAAGACAAAAATGAAAAAGCACAATAAGTACACATATAAGAAAATACAAAATACATGCAACATAAATGCAAAAGAATTTGGAGGGAAGTCACTTTAGGGGGCTATCAGGAAAGGACTCATCAAGGAAGCACTGCTAGGAATTTGAAGAGCTAACAGTAAGAAGGGAGCATATTCCAGGCATGAGGACAATCCTGTGCAGAGGCAGAGATTAAAGCTTGTTTGTTCTGTATAAGAAACAAGAAGCTCACCAGTTTGGCTGGAACATAGAGTTCAAGAAGGAGATTAATATGTAGTAAGCATGGAAAAGTAGGTTGCAGCCAGATTGGGAAGGCCTTTAATGCTAAACATTGGAGTTTAAACAAGGCACATAACAGGTAAAAAGGGGGCAAGAGGCTAGAGGGGAATGTGTGATTGATCCAAGTCAATGTTTTTGAAAGGGGATTGGGGGTGGATAATTTAGAGTTTCTCAGGAAGAAGAGGAGCTATAGGTGAAGGGCGGAGGTGGCAAAAGGAGGGATTGAAATGGAAAGAGAAAAGGAGAAATCCCACTTTAGTGATGGGAGGAGGTCCACTGAAGAACACTCCCATAATGAAAGAAAGATATTCTATATTCTATAATGGGAAATGGAGACCTCATAATGGGTAAAATCTGTAGGGACTAGGAGACCATTACCTTTGACAGAATGTTTTGCTCCAGGGACAGTATCCTGTCTCAGAAGAAGGGAAACCAGAACTTCTGAAGACAACTGACATTCAGAAAGGTAGGAGAGCATGGACCCGGAGAAGAGATTTCATGGCAAATGGAAAAGAAAATGGGAGGGTAGGGGGGCAGGAATGAATCCTGCAATCAGACACAGGAAAAGTTCTACCGTGGGACAGCACTTCTATTCTCATTATCTACTGCAAGAAGAAATAAGAGTAAGGCACAACAGAAAAAAGGTGGAGGAGGGGGGAGGGAACAAGATCTACAAGGAAATAATATAAAAATTGTTTAGAAAAGGGAACTTGAAATAAATACTCCAAAAGCTTTAATTTCATGAGGGCTATAGAGACTAAAGAAGGGATAAATTAGTATAGGGACCATGAATCAAAGAATAAAAGTTGAAAACATACAGAAAAGGAAGAGAATTAATGAAGATAATGAGGGAAAGAAATCAATTTTAGAAAAAGGCACAGAAAAATGAAAAAAGGAGCCTAACAAACAAAAGAAGAAGGTAGGAAAACCACAAGTGTATGACACTGAATATATTTAAAAAATTTTTAAAATTGTTGATTGGTTTTTCTGAATTCTTTCCTCATCTTCTTGTCTGTTTTTTTCCCCTTTAAACATATAATTTGTTATATGGGATAGCTCTCTGGGTGAGGCAAGAGAGAGGGATACTGGGAGAAATTCTGGTGATATAAAAAATAAAATGCATTTTAAAAGAGTCCCTCACAATATGGTTCTTACTTATTCTTCCGAAGTGATTACACACTACTCTCTTTCATGTGCTCTGTTCTAGCCAGTCTGGTCTGTGTGATGTTTCCCATATATTTCCATCTCCCACTAGGGTGACTGCCAAAGCTACATGTATTCTATCCTTTAATGCTTGCCCTTCTCACCTTTGCCTCTTGGAAGTGAAACAGTGCAGTTGTAATATCCCATAGGAGGCTTTTTCTGATTCCCCATCCCTTCCCAAGTTGCTAGTATTTTCTCCAAAACCACAAAAAACTATCTGTATTGGCTGCATATGTGTTTTGTATTTACTTGTCTATGTACATTTTGTTCCCCCTAAATAACATAAGCTCCTTGAGAGCAGAGACTATTATCATCCTTAATTTGTAGATCCCCCATACATATAGGCCTGGCAAATAGCAGGTACTCAAGAAATAATCGTTGAACTGAATTTTTCTCTAATCTTCGCTTCCCTATATTTGCACTAGCATTGTTGTGGTCACCTAAATTCCCAACCTTAGAGTGGTCCTAACCTCTTCATTCTCCCTCACCACATACTCCCCATGTCCAATCTGTTGTGAAGTTTGATTAATTCTGCCTCCGTGACATCTGATCTCTCTCTCCTTTCTTTCTACCAACACAAGAACCATTTTAATTTAAGTCCTCATTACCATCCAATGACCTGGTCCATTCCAAAAGCCTCCTGATCAGCTCTTGACACTCAGTCTCTCCCTCCCCAATCCTATCTCCCAGAGTTACTGGCTAGCCACCACTGATTTTCCAAAAGCATGAGCCCCACCATGCCACTCCTTATATTACAAAGTGTCAGTGGTTTCCTGTTACTTTGGAGACCAAAATACAAATTACCTTACATGGCATTTGTAGCCCTTCACATTTTGAGTTAAACTTCTCTTTTTCAAGTTGATTTCACATTGATTCACACTGTACGTTTCAGCAAAATTGACTGACTTCCCCATTCAAGACATTTCATCTCCTCCCTCTATATTGTCCCAATTGAAATGAAAATAAACTGAGGCACAAAGCACATTAAACACTGGTAAGTTTAGCAGTTACCAACAAAAGGGGTCTCTCAGTTCTCCAGCAAGTCAAAAGACCTTGAATGAGAACCGACAATTTTTACAGACAAAAGGAGCATCAAAAAGCTAGAAGGCCGCATCACAGATGGGAAAACAACATGATTGGCTGGAAGTTTAGAATGTTGGGCTAGCAACAAACTTCCTTCCATCTTGTTGCTATGGAAAGCCCATTGGTGGTATCCACTTGCATGGCTAGTTAGTGTCATAGTAATGACAAACCAGACTTTTGGGAAGGACAGCCAGTATTTCAGAGACAAACAGATCCAGACTCCTTGGTATCCACCTGTATCCTACAAGGATAACAGATTTCCTTGACACAAGAGAAAAGGAACAGTGATTATCAGGAAAAATAAATTTCTAAACTTACTTAACTCAAAGAGAAAAGCTAAACTTATGAACTTAACTCAGAAGCAAAGACATGTGACTTAGGCAATATATAAAACGTTAGCAGTAATACATAACAGAATCAATTGCAAAAATGGAGACAAATCAATTTGGCTTTCTCAATATCCTTGCACAGATTTGCCCAGACCCATCTCTCATTGCAGGGGTGCTCTCTTTCTTTACTTCTACCTTTTGTAACTCCTAGCTTCCCATCAAGATTCATCTCAAGTACCTCTTCTGAGAAGAGACCTCTCCTGATTACCATTGTTATTAATGTAATTCTCTCTCCCCCAATTCTGAAATTACTTTGGATTTGTTTAGTATACATTTTATATTTGTTTATCTGTGTATCTATTTATATTCAATAGAATTCAAGGTCTTTGAGTGCCCGATCATTTTCATTTCCAGGTTGACATTTCATTATCAAGAAAATATGAGTGCTAATCTGACAGGTAGAACTAAGGAAAAAAAAACCAAAAGGCTGGAATGAAAGGAAGAACTCCCTCTAATACAGGAAGTAAAGGGATCATAGCATCATAGAATTAGGTCTCTTTGGGAACCTCAAGTTATAGAATTCACCCTCTTACCAAAGCAGAAATTTCCTCTAAAAGTCCTCCAGAAGTGTTTTTCTAGCCTATCCTTGATGCATTCCAGTAAGTTAAACAAGGCTTTATGTAATGAAAATATTATTAGGCTATTCATTGCTAGTATATTATTACTGAAATAGTGCCACTTATGATCACATGCTGTACTTCTAAGAATGTAAAATATTCCTTCAGAACCTCAGGGAAAGAGGAGGGCTGTTATGTTAAGTTTAAGAAGAGGATAGGAGAGTCCTTGAGTTATGTTTTGGTAGAAGGGCTTTTTTTTTTTCATTCCCCCAATCAGAGAGAAGAGGGAAAGTGAAAGTGTTAGTTGAAGTAGCACATTGAAACAGATTCACCTTAGAGTGAATCAAAATGTGACCTATAATTATAAATTGATGATGGCACCAGAGCCTTCTCTCTTTTCAGAAAAGACTCTGATGGCATCAATGTCTTCTATTTGGTAGGAAGAGGGTAAAAGGAGACGTTAGGAACTTGATACCTGGAGGAGGAACAGAACAAAGGAACATGAAAAAAGGCCTGGAAATTGAAGGTAGTAGATGCAGAAATGTCACAAGGGATCCAACATTCTAAAGACAACATTCTAAAGACATCTTTGCCTGAGGTCAGTTCTTAGAGTGTGGTCCAAAAAAAGCTCTATAAGTCGCAATTCTACCATTAGCACATGAATTCCAGTTTGGTAGACGTTAGGTTATACCGCATAGTTATTAAAAATGTGTGTTTGTTTGGAAAAGACAAGCATGTTTTCCAATAACTGCTGCTCATTTGTGAATTTGTTTTGTAAATTGTCTTTTCATATCTTTATGACCATGTGTCCCTTAGAAAATGTGTATTTCAACTACAACTACATTAGTTCCTTAGATATCAGTTAATAATACATCCAGTTACTTGGATACAGTATATGTCATTTGAAGCTATTATATTTGCTGCAAATACGTGTTTCCTTATGTATTTTTAACCTTATTCTCTTGTTTCATATGGTACATTTAAAAAAAGTTATATATGAACATACCATCCTCCATGACTCTTCCTAAGTCATACACTATTGAATGATGATTCATTTCCCTGAGATTCTGTTTTCAGTTTCAAAGGTTAGTAAATATCCCAATTACCCAAACTCTCCTAAATGCTACTCTATTTCTTCTCCCTCTCCCTGACACCCCCTCCTCTCTGACAAGTTCTCTTCTCCCAGGCTTTCTGTGTAGCTGCAGTATCTCTCCTCACCTCTTATTTATTCCCAAGAAAGAACTGACCACAAATACAACACAGTCATTCACCGCCAGGGAAGGTGCAGAAAACTCAGAATTAGAGCCAGCAAGTGGCATTATTAAAGGCAAATACACTAAACCCAAAATCCTACTGAAACCTGAAGAAACAGGAATGGCAAAATTCTGAGGGGGAATTCCCAACACAGGGTTCCCTTAGAACCAAGGACTTTCTTGAGGAGAAAGAAATCAGGAGCACTGGAGCCTATCCGTCAGAATGAGGTGAAATTGAGCAAGGAGGAGGACCCTCATAAAACATAAACAATACTTTACATATATTACATATATAACTGTTACTTTTTATTATCCAGAATGTCTCGTTTTGATTCCCCACACCCAACCAAGCTCTAAGCATAAGGTTTCTTAACCTGAGGTCAGTGAACTTTAAAAAAAATTGCTAAACATACTTCAGTACAATTGAGGTTTTGTAATCTTAGGTACTTAAGCATTTAAAAACATTATTCTGAGAAGGAATCCATAGGTTTTATGAGACTGCTAAAGAGGTCCACCATACAAAATTGTTTAAGAACCCCTGCCAAGGATGGGAGGAATCAGAGTGAACAAATCTTTTCTCCATTTTCCACCACTCTTCAACTTCCCCATCCTAGCATCCTTTTGATACAGTCTGAGGGAAGCTGTCTGTTCAAGTGGCCAGACTGGTTTGGGAATCAGGCCCTTTTGCTCTATTAGGTGTTCATATCATGACCTTACTTACAGCCAGACAGAGATTTAAATAAAATGAGCAGGTGGAGACAGCAGCCCTGGATCTGGTGCCCTCAGCATTAATTCTCTCTAGAATCATACAAAAGAGTCTAGGAACTAAAATGAGTCACAAGCAAGGAGCTAATCATTCTCAGGTATGATAGGCTCAAGGAAAGAATATGTAACTGGCAATAGAGGAAATCTAAGATAATACCCTCTTTCTCAGTAAAAGGTCATGGATAACTTTGGTGAGCTGCTCCAATTTAGAAGCTGGAATGTCTGTTGAGCTAGAATCCTAACAGGTTACCCAAAGGAGGAGAAAGGAAATTATAGAATCATAAGACCTCAGATACCTTATCTTGCAGGGTCCTTCAGAGACCATACCATCCCAGACTCTGCCTCTGAATATAATGATCCCTCCCTCAGCCCAAATATAGGCAGTGTCCCCAGGCTAGTGGATGATGGGGTGCTCAACAATTGGCTTAAACTGGCCATAAAGAAATTCATAAGAACAACTTCATCACCAGAAACCACATTGTCCATATGAGAGACAGTGCCATATGGTGGAAATGGTACCATCTCTGGAGTCAGAAGACCTGAGTTCAAGACATTTGCCTTCCCCCATTCTCACTGTCCTCATCTATAAAATAATGAAGTTGGACTAAATATCTTCTGCGGTGTCTTCTGACTCTACATCTATGAGTCCATGAACATTGATCACAATATGCAATTAAAGCTCTAGTTCTTACCCCCTAAAGGAAAGTAACTTAAAAAAAAAAAGAATGGACATAGACACAGTTTTAGCAACTTCACCTGGGACCACAGGTGTGTTTTATTGAGAATAGCAGCGAAGCGGCATAACATCTGGGACTCTCCTTGTACTTTCCTCTGAACACACACACACACACACACACACACACACACACACACACACACACAAACATATTCCCCAAAGTAGAGGGGATCCCAGAGACGGAAAGCTTGAGGAAAGGTATGCACCAGTGGTAGGAAGTGCAAAGGGATGGCAGAAGAGGAAGGTGCTATTTCAGGCACTTTGTCAGGGAAGAGTAAGTAGTGAGGGCAATAAGGTGCTATATAGTGGCATAGAGGGATTCCCTTTTCTGCAAAATCAGACCTGATCCTACACATACCCATCAAAATGCACAGGCACATAGACTTTCCCCTCACAGGCCACAATGATCTGTTTGGTAAGATAGGATGCTCGATACTGGCAATTGGGGTATTTGGAGGCTCCAGTCTGCCGGCAGTGGGTGAGAGTCAGAGGCAAACTACTCTGGTAACAGTTGGGCTGCCCATTCTTGCAGGTGATGTTCTTCTCCTGGCAGACAGCATCGACTATTTCCTTAGGCTCGTGTATGAAAGTATTGACAGGCTTGCACCTCCCTTTGGTCATGTTCCGGGCCTTCATCATGAGGTTACAGTAGTTGGTGTTGTTGGCGGTCAAGTGCTCCGTATCCATGTGCTGTCGCCGAAACTTCTTTGCAGCAGACTCTTTGCCGGCCGATAGCTGGGCCAGTCCCACTAGGAACAACCCCAGCAGGACAAGTACCATATGGGACCTCTTCAGAGCCATGGCAGCCTCACTTCCCAATAGAAGCCTACCCAGGAAAGAGGGGGAAATGATGAGGAAGGATTTTTCACCTTGAAATGAAAATCCCAGTCCCATGTTCCAACTGCACCCTAACTGGTTCTTCCTCAAACTTTTCCCTGAAGAATAGCCTTTCTTCCATGCTAGTGAGACAAGATGGTCAGTTTCGTTATGTGTCAAATGAGGGGGTTGGGCTAGATGGGTCTCTAAGATGGTGTCTAAGGCCAGTGGTCAGTCAGTGTATGAATTCTATTGCTTGAAAGACAACCCCTATGGTACCCCTTTCTCTCCTCTCCCTATAACTTGTTTCACTATCCCTGTTACATTGTCCCCCATCATAATTCTTTGGGATAGTGGGACCCAATTTAATAAACACACATGTATGTATATACATTATACACATATATGCATGGGTGTGTGTGTGTGTGTGTGTGTGTGTGTGTGTGTGTGTGTGTGTGTGTTTCACAAGAATAAGTTGACCTGTAGGGCAAGGAGATAAGTAAAATGAAGGGATTGAACTAGATGAATTCTAAAGTGCCTTCCAGCTCTGTGATTCTATGAATCCATTTGGTTTGGGGTGAGTGCATGTGAGTGTGTGTGCATGCATGCATGCATATGTGTGTGTGTGTGCGTGTGTATATCAGAGAAAGGAGGTGACCCATTTGTACAATCTAAAAGTCCCTCGGGAGCTCTCAGAGAGTAAATTCCCTCTACCAAGTTGAGTCAGCACCTCCCCTGCAGCTTACTGTCTTAGAGAGCTTCCTTGGGCACAGAGAGGTTAAGTTACTTTCTCAGGGTCCCACAGCCAGTATGTGTCAGTGGTAGAAATTGAAAGCAGGTCTTCCTGACTCACAGGCTGGCTCTTTCTCCAATATATGATACTATTTCTCTTTTTGCATGTACATATTCCACAGGTCAAAGCATAGCCTCTGACTTGCAGAATCTAAATGCCATGAATGGGCCTGACATATTCCAATTATTCTATACCATAGAGAAAGATACATCTCTAAACTCTATTGCTCCCCTTCCCCACTTCCCTTAAGATCTGTTAACAGATCTTAAGATCTGTTCTCAATAGGCTGCTCCCTGTTCTTTCTCTCTCTTCTGTTCAGCATTAAGTTTCCTATTCTGTGCTCTCCTAGTACACCCCATCCCTGATATTCCTTACTTCTGAGTCCTCAGAGACTACCCTTTGAGAATATCCAGTTCCTTACTTACCCTTGATTTTCGTTCCGTCTCTGGGTTGAAATGAATGTTTGTCCCAGTTCACTTCCCTCTCTCCATGGAAGGCAGGTCTTATATAAGATACGAAAAAGGGGGGGCTGGCCCCCTGGGAAGGAGGAGAGGGAGGAGCATGGCAGGCCCAGATCCAGGGAGGAGTGAATAGAACCTTTCTCATTATTTCAGTCTTGACAGATCTGTCCCTTCACAGAAATAAGACCCTAAAGGTTATAGGAAAGGAGAGGTACTTTTGCTAACAAAGTCTAAGAATCTCACCTACACTGATTAGCTTCTTGCTATCAGTTTGACTCTTAGAATTCTCAATGTCTGTTAGGACAGGGATTAGGGGAGATAAATAAATAGGAAATAAGACCTGATAACCTTAAAAGGAAACTATTTCTCCTTTTTTGTGACTTCTATAGTCAGGATCTAAGTGTAATTCTTTAGGTGTTTGTTCTAATCTGGTCTTTCTGGAAGGTGTTTTTGCTTATTTCTTTGTTTCTGGCAAGGATTGTTTTAGTTTATTCTTATTATTAACTTTCTTTTAAAAATTATCAATGCTTTTTTATTTTTTAAAAACTATAATCATTTCCCAAGGAAGGTACCTGAAAACCATATAGGATCAGACGTTTAGAGACAGAGAGGATCTTTGAGTTCATCTAGTCTAACCCCGTCACTTTCTAGGTGAAGAAACTGAAAGACAGAGATGTTAATTGACTTGCTGAAGGAAATAGTAAACGGCAGAGTCTGGATTTGAAGCCATACCCTCTGATTTCAAAGCCATCATTCTTTCCTCTATACATCCATTTGCCTGTGGTTGGTAATAAATGAGCACATGTAGCAAAGATCCTCTTTAGGGTCTTGCCAAAGTCAGCTATAGGGAGATACCAAGGGAGTACGGCCTGTGTTCTCATGCCTACAGCCAAGCCCATTATAGTTCAAATTATACAATAATACTTCAAAAGATTCATTATATCTTTGCTTTAGATACGTTTCCACTGACACAGATGTCAATACATGTAATACCTTAGCAGACAATTGTATAAGTTGCTTTGGCTGAAAAAAAAATGGCCAACTTCAGGTTGTCCCCAGGACCAAATGCTTAGATGCTGCTTATTGAGGAAGGGGAAGATTTAAGAGGGAGGGGAGGAAACAGGAATAAATGGAGTCCAAAAAATAATAAATAGCACCTAAGCAAGGTCTCCTCTCCCATTTGGCTGGCTTTCTGGTGATGACCTCTCAGGATTTAGCTAAGTTCAGTTTCAGACAATTCAAGGCACCATCTATCACTGACCTGTTCTTTGATCTCTTTGGTCTTGCCTACATTTTCACTCTTATGACCTAACCTCCACAAAGCTATGGTCGTCTCCATGATAAGATGAGCCATCTGAGTGGGGCTTTAGTGGAGATTTTATAGGGGTATTTAAAAGGTCGAAGTAAACATCAAATACAGCCTCTTTTAAAGAGGCAAAGGAATCACAAAACAGGTAGAGAAAATGTGTATGTGCTGGTGAAGGATGAGTGTGAGCTTAAAAAGGAAGGCATATTTTTCTGATATAAGTAGGAATGTGTTTGTGTGATGATAACAGCTAGATGAGTCTCAGGCATTATTATTATTAATTATTTTAAACATGAACTGGTAAAGCTTCTTGGAATTGGAGTTGGAAGTGCTGTGTTCAAATGCTGACTCTTCTACTTATTACCTAACCCCAGTTTAGACAAGCTACTTAGCCTCTCTGGGTCTCACTTTCCTCATCTGTAAAATGAAATCTAGATGATCTTTCCAATTCCTACTCTAAAATCCTACCCTCCTCCATTCTGTTCATCCCTCCAGCTACATATGTGGGTCACTCTCTAGCAGTCTGGTAGAAACAGAATGAGACCTCCATATCCATGGGGTGGGGTAATTTCCTTAATTCTCCATTGGTGTGCACTTTCCCATAGAAGCAGCAGTGTGTGTTGATGACCTGAAAGTTTGGTTAAAAAAGGCAAACAAGCTAGGTGACAGAAATTTTATATTACTTATTCATTTATTCCCCTAAAGCTAGTGTATACATATGTGTATGGGGCCAGACAAAGTCTGACTGCCTGAACAAAGAAATGAGAAGGTTAAAATATAATTTTAGAACAGTCTCAATTCAGCATGTTTGTGTTACACAATTTTATGATCCCCATGTATGTGTAACCATGATACAAGAAAAGGACTTTTCTAAATTGAGTAGGTTGCAAATACAATAAGATAAGAGAGTTGACAAGGGTCAGTTGAAACTACAGCCCAGCATTTCTGTGTTTAATTTACCATTAACATTCTATAACATAGTATATGCCCATAAAATATTAAGCAAGATAGTTTCTCAGGTTAGGGTCTCATCCTTAATGGCTAATAGAGGAAAGAATGGTCTTAGGTCAGCCTGATCTGGCCTTGTTGACATAGGAAGAGGTATTCTCTGAGTAAACTCACAAAACTAAGAAGCTTAAGTTCAGCTGGTTAATCAGTTCAGTCTCTTTCTCTGGTTAATCAGTTCAGGCTCCGGCCCTTATTAAAGTTATAAAAAAGATATTAAATGATCATCAGTGTGTGTATGTGTGTGTGTGTGTGTGTGTGTGTGTGTGTGTGTGTGTGTATGTGTGTGAATGATCTATGAATAGATTATTTCCTCATGGTACCTAGGTCAATGTCTTTTTTCTTTCTATGGGAACAGGGACCAAGCTTCAGAAAATTACCCAATGTCAGCTTTATGACTGTGTATGGTTGATTGACTTTCCATGGATCTCACTCAATCTCTGGACCAAGACAATTATTTGATTTGAGACTAGAAAATTCCTTTTATCTCTTGTCAGATCCCTGATTATCAATTGGAATCCCCTCAAACTACTCCAAGGACTCAAACAAAAGGATTTCCTGAGGTCCCAGTAATGCTTCTGGCTGCAATGCAAACAAACTTGGGGCAAGAACAGAAAGTTAGGTGAAACCAAAAGGGCTATGCACCTAGACTGAGACCCCTCAATATAAATTCAAGACCTTATTGATACCTTCCAGTGACAAATGTCTGATATTTCTTTACTCTTAGCTACAAACCACAATGGTCCCTCCACAGCTATAATGGAGAGAATTTTGGGGAAATTATTTGGTTCTAAAAAGCATCAATAAATCATTTTTTAAAAGCTACAGACAGGGCCAGAAGATCTTCACAAAGTAGACTGGGACATTTCCCATGATTCTAGGCCACAAAGTTAAATTTTCAGGCTTTCAATGTTTCCTCACTCCCCATGATAAGGTTTGGGGTTGAGGGGTGCTTGAGACCCCAAAATACCGATATGCTGGGTCCTGCCAAAGAAATTTGACCCAAGCCTTCTCAGCCAAGGAAAAAGACAAAGTTTATTAAGGATTTGCCATAATGGATTGTCTTAAGAAATCCCACCCTGTGTGATGCCTGTTTTCACAAGCAGACCAGATTCAATCTGAGCTAGATTGAATCTGAGTGCCTTCAGGGAGGCAAGATGAGACTTATATACAGAAAGATTGTGGGAGGGATTGAGGGGTGGTCTTGAGTAGTCTGGGATGACTAGAGGAGGTGTTTAGAGCAGACTGGGGTGAGATCAGACCCCAGGGTGGGAAATAGCTGAAGGCTACCTGGAGATGACAGACAATAAGAGAGCTAGGGTAACAGAGCTAGGGTATAGATATTTTGATCAGGATCAAGGGTGGGAAACAGCCAGAAGGCAATTCAGAGGTAGCCAGTCAATGGAAGGCTAGGCTAGGCTAGGCTAGGCTGTTTGGGAGTGAAAAGCTAGATCAAGTGGGATGATTCAGGGTGGGATTCAAGGGGGTTCCCACAGTCTAAACCACATCATTCCCCCCTCAAACAAATGCAACCCAAATTCTTTTGGCATAAAGGGCAAAGGTCTCAGCTTCTGAAATTTCTTTCTGCTGGCAAGGGGCATAGAGCTGTCTCTGCCTTGATGGGTCCCATTCATAGTCTGAGCAGTCATCTGGAAGTTGATGGCTTGGAGCCTGGAGGAGATAAACCTGGCAAGGAGGTTAAGCAAACAAGCACCAAACAAGCAGTATAGGAGTATAGAAAAAGGACAATTTCCCTGGAGATTATTGCAGATGAATATTCCCTACCTAGCTCTCCTAAACATTTATTCTGTGTACCACACTGCTCCAGCATTCAGGAGTGTGTAGCACATCCAAATTAGGCCAGGGGTATGTAAGAGCAAGGCTTGATAATTGGTGAGTCTGTGGCTAGCCAGCCACTGGTGGCTCTCTGCTTCTAGGATGCTCTGAATTCAATGGGGAGTCAGAGCTTCTAGGGGCTGGTCAAGTAGAGGTTTAGAAGCTTCCTCAGTCAGAATGGCTGTAGCAGCCAGGGAGTCTAATTGTTTTGAAAAACAGGCAACTGGCCTGGGGTCAGGTCCTAAGTACTGGGTTAGAACTCCTAAAGCCTGTCTTCTCCTTTCATCAATATACTGAATGAAAGGTTTTTCTAGATTAGATAGAGCTAATGCTGGAGTGGTAGTCAATTTAGTTTTCAAAGTCTCAAAAAGCTTTAACTTGGTCCAGGCCCCACTCTAGAGGGAATGAGTTGGGGCCTTGAGTGGAGTCATAAAGAGGTTTAGCAATGAGACCAAAATTAGGGATTCAGAGTCTACAAGACCTGGCCATGCCTAGAAAGGTTCGAAGTTGTTTCTTAGTAGCTAGAATAGGAATAGATAGTATTGTCCTCTTCCTCTCTGAGGTTAAGGATCGAGAGGTAAGCATTAGTTCCAAAGAGACCCTATAGCTTTGAGTGCCCAAGAAGTTAAAGACTTTTGCAGCAGCAGTCAAAGAAGCCTCCCAGGTGGGGCTACAAATAAGAATATCATCCACATACTGAATTAAGCTACTGTCAGCTAATTTCAGATCCCTTAAATCTTTTCCCAAAGCCTGGCCAAATAAATGAGGGCTATCTCGAGACCCTTGGGGCAAGACTGTCCATGTTAGCTGACATGAACTTGATTCCCCTAGAAGTATCCATTCAAAGGCAAAAATAAATTGTGAGTCTATGTGCAGAGGTATACAGAAAAAGGCATCTTTGAGGTCCAGGGTGGAAAACCATTGGGTACCCCAATACGGGTTGGGGCCTATTTAGTGTACAGGAATGACAGTTTCATTAACAGCCCTGAGATCTTGAACCATCTGGTATTCTCCATTAGTCTTCCTTATGGGAAGAATTGGAGTGTTGCATGGAGATTGACAAGGGACTAGGATTTTATGCTTAAGGAATTTTTCAATTAATGTTTGTAGTCCTTCCCAAGCCTCAGGCTTAACTGGATATTGTGGGTGATTGGGGAACACATTAGAATCTCTGAGGCAAATAAGGGCTGGGGTGGCATGAGTAGCTTTCCCAGGAATTCCCTGATCCCAAGCAATTGGCTTGACTGTCTCCCACACTTCTGGGGGAACATGGGGAGGTCTGGTGAGCTGAGGGAAAAGGGAGATGGGAGGTTTAACTGGAGAAAATTGGTTCCCCAATTTCACCATCAGATCCCCTCCCAAGAATGGGGCAGGGCCAGAGAAGAGTGTAAGGAAGGAATGTTCAAACAATAGATCCTTGATGTCCATGATCCGATGGTCTGAGGGATGTGTAGGGCCAGAGCAATTTGTTAAAACAAGAGAACATAGCTGTGATAAAGTGGGTAACCTTACCTTCAGCCTTGATTTTGCCCAGGGCTCCCCGAGAGAGGTAGAGAAAGTGGGAGCACTGCCAAGCCCCAGGCTTTCCCCTCCTTCTGAGTCTTGAGAAGATTGGAGGGCAGGGTACTGGGAGGAGGCTCTACCACTTTTCCAACCTCAGGGACAATCCTTCCTCCAATGTCCCTCCTGGTCATGTGGTCATGGTCCTAGAGGCTTTGATCCTGGGGGCTTCCTCTGGCGGAGCATCCTAGAGGGGCACTCCTTGGACCAGTTACCTTCCTTGTGGCATCAAAAGCAGGTTTTCCCACAGCCAAAACTGCCAGGCTTCTTCCAAGGGGGCCCCCTGGAGGGGCACTCCTTGGGTCTTTTCTTGGCCATGATAGTAGTCAAGAATTGAACATGTTCTCTGTCTCTAGCCCTTTCCATGCATTTTCTTTCCTTTGCTGCAACCAGGTCTCTGTTGTTAAAGCCTCCAAAGACCATCCCCAGTAATTGGGCCTGAGGTGTTTGGGGTCCCATTGCCAATTTCTGCAGTTGCCGCCTAATATCTAGGGCAGACTGATTAATGAAATACATGCTAAGGATTACCATCCCTTCTATAGAATCAGGATCCAAATTTGTATACTTTTTAATAGCTCCTTCTAGCCAGTTTTGGAAGAAGGCAGGGTTTTCCTTTTCTCCCTGAGTAATTTCACTAATTTTTTTAAAATTTATTTGCTTTTGGAACACTGTTCTTAGGCCTTCTAACAGACAAATTATCATAAGGTCTCTCTTTTCCTTATCCTCACTCTTTTGATAATTCCATCCTGGGTCACTATTGGAAACAGCAGCTGTTCCTGGGGAGTATTTTATGGGGTTATTGCTAGCCAAACTATCCCCCAATTTTTGGGCTTGTTCCCAGATACTCCTCTTCTCCTCAGAGGTACAACAGATAGAGAAGAGGATGTGCAATTCACCCCAAGAAAGCTCAAATTGTAGGGCCAGATCCTTAAAACCCTCAGTAAACTTAGTGGGGTCTTCCAAGTATCTCCCCAGTTGCTCTTTAACCCTAATGAGATCTGAAATGAAGAATGGAACGTGCACTCTGTCCCCATAAAGGAGGAAGGCACTTCCCTCAGGGGAAAAAACCTAGACTACACTGTGGAGACTAAGGCTTGGGGAGGGATATAGGAAGTCCTGTTTCTTGTGAGGGAGGGGCTGGGGGGTGCTGGCTGAACTAGATTAAACTGCAAGGCGAGGGGATCAGGCTGACAAGGGAGAAAATCAGTTGATACCTGAGGAGGGGTAGGGGTCGGGGAGGGGAGATACCTCAAGACCCAAGTGGGTGCCACCTCAGAGAGAGGGGCTAGGGGAGCAGATATAGCCATGGGGGCAGGGCCTGAGGCTGGAACCTGAGTAGCGGTCCCTTCAGGGGAAGGGGCCACAGAGGGAGGCACCTCAACAAGACCCTTGGCTGGGACCTGAGCAGGGGTCGCCAAGTGGGGACGTGGCTGAAGCCCTGGGGGCCATAAGAAGGAGGTCATCCAAAATGTCCTGTTCACCCCCATTTCCCCTTTGTGGGGCAGCTCTAGCTACAAGCATCTTAAAACCTTTTCTGAGGATGCGGTTCTTTTTAAGTTCTTTAGAGAAACTAGATTTTTCCTGATTTTGCAAAAGACAACCCAAAGGCGAACTTGTAGGAACTGAAAAGGATTGATCCATTTTGGGCGTTTGGGCTGGAAGTCCCTTCCTCCACAGTAAAGGAGAAGTTAGGAGCAAGTGTAGAGAGACAAACAAAATAAAACAAGACGAAAAACCCACAAGAATGTACCTGCTGGAGTTTCCCAATTCCCTAGCGTGAAGAGAATTGAAAGAGTCTGGCATACACTTCTGGATGGGGCTTCTGTCCATGTCCTCCATGCTTCAGAAGGTGTGCCCAGGTCAATGGCCTCGAACATAAGCCACTGGACTGAGACCCACTTGAGAGCATCAGGCTGAGTACAAGACAGCAGGCAGCTGTCTGACCTTTTGGGACCTAGGAAGTCAGGCCAGAAAAGCACCTCCAAAATGCTTGGAGAATGAGAAGGGCATTCGGAGAGGGGGAGGGTTACATACCTTCCAGTGTTGGCTGGAAAAGAACTTGACATTAGCAGTATTCCCAGTTTCAGGGAACCAAAATGATGAGGTTTGGGGTGACTACAAGAAAGGTTTGGGGGGGTCTTAAGGAGGAGCTTGATGGGACTGGGATGAGGTCAGACTCCAGGGTGGGAAATAGCTGAAGGCTACCTAGAGATGACAGACAATAAGACAGCTAGGGTAACAGAGCTAGGGTATAGATATTTTGATCAGGATCAAGGGTGGGTAACAGCCAGAAGGCAATCCAGAGGTAGTCAGACTATGGAAGGCCAGGCTAAGCTAGGCTAGGCTATTTGGGCATGAAAAGCCAGATCAAGTGGGAAGAGTCAGGGTGGGGTTGAAGGGGGTTCCCACAGTCTAAACCCCATTACTTGCTAAACACACACACACACACACACACACACACACACACACACACACGCACACTGCAGGGGGCCTTGTCTTCTGACCCAGAGTGTGGCCAGAGAAGAGGGAAAGGAGCATAAGGAGGTGAAAGAAAACGATCTTCAGAAAGAATTTGAGGCAAGTGAGAAAATGGACTAATAGGGCTGTAGTAGGAAGATCAATTTTAAAAGGTTGATTATTTGAGTTTTAAAAAAGGGAGAAAGGAATCCAGAAGATTATAGAAAGCATCAGGCCTAGTCAAGTTCTCTCCTCTCAAACAACTTAATCCTTAGCTGCTTATGCCCCTTCTTCCACTCTTTTCAGCTAATCAACCCTATGTCCAAAGCAAAGTTAATAATGTAGCTCATTGCAGGGTCAAATAGAATGCCAAGAGATAGGGAGAGGTTGCTATCACAGGTTTACTCCACTCCAGCTATTCTCTCTCACTTCTTGTTGGTTTCAGTCACTAACAAGGACCTGGTGTTCTAAGTACTTGGCTATAGAGAAGATTATGTGTAGTTAGGTGGTGGATATAATGGGGCTCTGGGAACCCCCTTGAACTGTCCTTGAATCTTTCCTACTTGATCTGGCATTCCACTGAGGCCATAAGCCTTCCATTACCAGTGGGCCTAAACCTCTGTTACCCTTAAACTAGCCTAGCCCTCCATTGTTTGTTATCTCCAAGTAGCCTTCAGCTACTTCCCACCCTTGATCTCATCAAAATCTCACTTTCTTGGTTCCTGGCATCTGACCTCTAGTTACCTCAGCTACTGGCCCTCCTCTAGTCACCCCAGACTACTTCACCACCCCTAGATCCCTCCCACAGTCCTTCTGTATATAAAAGTCTCATCTTGCCTTCATGAAGGTGCTCAGATTCAATCTAGCTCAGACTCAGTCTAGGTCATATTGTTCTGGCCAGTTTGTCAATACAAGCATCGCAAATGCTCAGGCTCCTTAAAAGTCTGCCCATTATGACAAAACTTTAATAAACTTTGTTTTTCTTTGACTATAAGAAGGCTTGGGTTGAATTCGTTAGGCAGGACCTGGCGTGTTGATATTTTGTGGTCCCGAGCACCCTTAAACCCCTAAAACCTCAACATATGGTTACCTGACCTCAACAGATAGAGCACTGGGCCTGGAGTCAGGAAGACTCATCTTCCTGAATGCAAATCTGGCCTCAGACATTTAGTAGCTTTGTCACCCTGGGCCAGTCACTTAACCCTGTTTGCCTCAGTTTCCTCATCTGTAAATGAACTGGAGAAGGAAATGTCAAACCACTCCAGTATCTTTGCCAAGAAAACTTCAAATGGGGTCACAAAGAATGAGGAAGAACTGGTACGTGTGTATATGTGTGTGTGCCCATGTGAGGAGCCTTGCCTTAAGCAAACCTTTGAAGTAGGCACAATTTGCCTTGCAATCCTTCCACTCCATTCTTTCTATGTACTCTTTCACCAATATCATTTCCAGTCCTTAGAACCCCTTTCCCCTGTATCACTTCAGGCTGTCAGGGTCTTCCTGTCAGGGCCTTTTCT
Source organism: Trichosurus vulpecula (assembly GCF_011100635.1). Classification (NCBI taxonomy): domain Eukaryota; kingdom Metazoa; phylum Chordata; class Mammalia; order Diprotodontia; family Phalangeridae; genus Trichosurus; species Trichosurus vulpecula. The sequence continues at coordinate 180,533,550 of NC_050580.1, read as the reverse complement.
TCTCATCCCAACTGGCTCTTAGGAAAAGGCTTGCTATCCATCATATAGGCTTTAGTATAAATGTTTCCGTTTTATGGGTGTTTAAGCCTTATATCTATCTAATTGAGGAATGAAAGACTTTGACCACTGTTTAAAAGAATTTCATGTACAGACAGCAAATGGCGATTGTAGTGTGTTCTCTGTGTTGCTGTCCTAAGTGGAGGAAGGAGAGACCAGATGGCACTTCCTAAAATTTCACTTTCAGGGTTGGTTTTCTGATTTGGGCATCAGAGTGTGAGATCAGACAAGGAAGCTGGACAAAATAGTCTAACTGCAATAAGATGAGGAACAGCAGAGTCTAGGGTTGCAGTCTAGCCTAGAATAGCCTAGAAAGCCTGAGTTCAAGTTCTGACATTGACAGACTCACCTGGAAGGACCCTAGAAGTAGGTCATTTAATTCAGTGGTATCAAACTCAAATAGAAAAGAGCCCACTAAACCTTCTATTATATTTTTATTTCTTTTGTTAAACATTTCCCAATTATATTTTAATCTAATGTTGCTGCTGCAATGCCAGTTGGGAGGCATGTTCGACACTTCTCTTAGTCCAACTCCCTTATTTTATAGTTGAGGAAAATAAGGCTCCAAGTCAATAAATGATCTGCCCAGAGTCACACAAGTGTAAGTGGCAGAGAAAGATTCAAACTCGATTCTTGGGACTACAAGGTCCTCTCTTCACACTACAGTATACCATAATAGCTCCTTTGGGAAGCCAGATTTTGAGAGGTCAATAAAAGCCCAGACTCTTGAATTTGGGCTACAATAAATCTCCAGTCTTCAGATTAGGTGCCTACTTTCTTTGCAGGTGAGATTACACAACAGGTGATGTCAACAAAGTGGGTTCCACAACCCTGACCTCTCCTTTATTCTAACACCCTTAGGGCATGCCCTAACCCCTCCTCCCTCCCCAACCTTATCATTCAGCCTCAGGAGAAAAGTCTAGTCTTGGCTTCTGAGTGTGAACCCTCAGCTGGCTAGACAAAGAAACCCTTAAGCCTCTGCCATTTGGGTCCTCAGGTGGTGTCACCATCAGCACTTCTCAGGCAAAGACCAGGAGGCTTGGGTGTCTGGGATCTACCACAGGAAATGACTCAGCTGACCCTTGAGCAGGGTGATGTTATGTGCTAGATTCATCAGAGTAGATGTCAATACTCATGGGATTATGGGATCAGAGATTTATAGGTGGAAGGGACCTCAGAGACCATCTAGTCCAATCACCTTATTTTACCAGTGCCTCTCATCGTCCCCTTGCCTTGTCCATATATGATCCCCAATCTTTCCTGCTTTGTTAATTATTGAAAAGACTCTCAATGTGAAAGAAAACAACTGGGCCAAGAAGTGAGGAATAGGCAATGGGGGAGTCAGGAGAACTGGGAACCTGTTGCCAGATCTAGATGACCTTCCCATCTGAGGTGGTATGGTAAAAGAAAATATGATAGAGGGTCTGACTTCTGTTCTTACTCACAGATTTGGGGAAGGGGATAAGAGACCTGGGCTGGTTTTTCATTACAAATGTTGTACCCTTCACATAGTAGAAAGAGTGCTGAATTTGCATTCAGAGGATATGGGGTCAAATCTTGCTTCTGCTCTTTACCTGTATGACCCTGGGCTTGGCTTAACTCCCCAGGCTACTTCTCAGAAAAGAAGACCAGATCTAGGTCTTCCTAGATCCAATCCTCCTGCTCAGAATTGGGGAGATGGGTGAAAAGCAGCCTCCCCACCCACATTTCAGGCAATGTTTATTCTTGTTCATCCTTCCTTTTGGAACAGTACCAATGACATCACAGAGTGATGTTTTGACCTGCACACTGAATTGGATTTGAATGAGGCTGAGTTGCACAAAGTCGTCAGCTTCACTCTCTCTTCAAGAATCACTGAAGTCTGGTGGCGAGACAAAAGTCAGGATGCCCGGTGATAGCCCAGGATGCAACAGATGACTTGGTGTCCTTGATGGTGTCCCAAGCTGCAAGTGTTCCACAGTGCCTTCTCTAGCTACCTTCATGACCATAGGAACAAGTTGTTCTCATACATTCCATGTGTACACCATACTTGGTGTAGGCATCCCCCTAACTCACTGATGGGGTTTGAGGCCTGTCAGTTGCCCTCAACTTGGTTTAGCCCAACTGCCAGGAAGGTTTTACAGGAGTGTGGATGCTGCACATGCTGCAACTTCTTGGAACCAGGTGAGAGTTGGGTGACCGGTTGGACACCAAAGGTAGATGAGCAGTCCTGAAAAGGGCTCAGCAAGCCTCATACTAGAGGTGCTAGTCCTCCCTTAACACCCCATTTACTTTTCTATGTTTACTATGGTTAATACAAAGGGAATATATCCCATGGGTGGATATATAATGGATATATCCAATGATGGAGGCACAATAGAGAAATAGGCCTGAAGTCAGGAAGACCTGAGGTCAATTCTGGCCTCAGACACTAACTGTGCGATCCTAAGCAAATCACTTAATTTCTCTCTGCCTCAATTTCTTCAACTATAAACTGGGGATAATAATAGCACCTACTTCCCAGGGTTATGGTGAGCAGAGGTGACTTGCAAAAGCAACATTCCTAAGTGGGACCAAACCAGATTAAAATGTAATTGGGAAATATTTAACATAATAAATAAAAAAACAATAAAACATAGAAAATGGTAACGTGGTTTTCTAAGTCAATATGTACCACAGGGTTTAGTAGTCCCATTTTTATTTGAGTTTGACACCACTGGTTGTGGAAATTGAATGAGATAACATCTGGAAAGTTTAGCACAGTGCCTGACACATAGTAACAGCTTAACAAATGCTCCATTCATTTGTTCCTTCCTTCCTTTCTTATGCTGTAGCTTCTAGGGGAAATCCTGAAAACAAATTTGGAAGACCAGAAGGCATTAATTAAAACACACACACACACACACACACACACACACCCCTAGTTGTAGTCTCAGCACTTGTCACTTGTTCCAGACTTGGTAGGTTCCCTAACTTAGTAGAAAGGAGGTCCCAGAGGCCCCAAAGGAAAGTCTCTAGAAAGCATGATCATGGAGAGAATGTGACAGCCCAATTTGTTGCCCGAAAGGGGAGATGTTACTGATTTCCATCTTAGTGGAAAGAGTCCTAGACTAGGAATCAAAAGATATGGCCTGTTACTGAATTACCACATGGCCTGGTGCAAGTTACCTTAATATAAATTAAACAAATAGGAGCAATAATTGGTAAGATCTATTGCCTATTAATAGTGAGATGTTTCCAATTCTGATATGATACGATATTGGGGCATCATAAAAGCACTCGTATCTTCAGTGTTTTTCAGGCAAATGCATGATTTGTCCACTTTCATGCTCAGCACCATATGCAATAAAGTTTTACCAAGAGGTGAGGTATTGATATTTCTATGCTATTCCAGTTTATCTAGCAATATCAGAACACAAAGGAGGTCTTTTGTCCTGCCCTGTTGTCCTCTTGTGCCAAGCTGATCACCAGAGCTCTGAGTAGGGCCAGCCTACTATTCCCCTATGCTCCCTAGACTATTTATTTGACTCTAGAGTCAACCCAGTTCATCAGTATTTCAGGTTTCCTGCTATGGTTAACAGCTACAGTGATGATCTTGGGCACATAAAGTCTTTACTGTACATCATCCCAGCTGGCATCTCCCTGCTTTTCCATGGCCCATGGCATGGACAATGGTTTGAGCCTTAGAGAAATTATTGTTATACTATTATATTACATTATGTTATTATTAGTGGTGATAGGCTTGGGGATGCAGAGACGGAAAGCAGAGTGAGATTAAGAAATGTAAACCTGTATAAGGCCCTATAATGCCAAGGCAGAGCTCTGAAGGGAGGAATTATGGCCCAAAGTGCACAGAGACCTCTGGTTTCCCATCTTGGGCCACTGAGCTCTTGCCTCTCTTAGGGGGACTTGTGGATTTCCATTTGGTTAATTGCCCTGGCACCTTGTGTAGGCAACGGATCTGTTTGAAAGCCTGTTTACTCAGCTGGCACCTCTTCCTCTTGGTGCAGTGGACACGGATGGGGATCTTACACTCCATGGCCCCTGCTCTGCCATGAAAAGTACTCTTTGACTTGCATTGGTCCCTGATGGTACCATTCTTGATTATGATACTGCAGTATCGTTTCCCCCAACGAGGCACAGATTTCTTGTCATTGGTCATGTGTTGCTGCCTGGACTTCTCCAACCGGTAATCCCCAAAGGAGGGCTGGGCCAACCACAGCCCTAGCAGCCCAAGCAGTAGCAGCATTAGCATCAACAGCAAGCAGGTTCTCACTGGAGCCATAAGTTTCCACTAAGAGGAAAAAAAGGAAGAGAGCATAGAGGATAAGAGGTGGGGATTGCCTATGAGGTTCCTGGGTGTAGCAGGGATAGCTATAGTCTCTCCCTAATGCCTATTCAATAAAAGGCCCAGCCACTCCCTTTCCTTCATACTATTGCAGTACCACCTGCTCTCTTTCCTCTTACTTCCCAAGGTCCTCCTTGTCAACCTTCAAACAGTTGTCACTGGTGCCTCCTTATTCCTCCTTCCATCAGCAATGTGGTGGCGTAACCTTCATTCCCATTGCTGTAGAGCCTGGAGCACCTTCCTGTGGTTGGAAGCTCAGAAAGACAGGGCCTCCTCTCCCAGGCCCTCTTCTCTATTTCCCCCTCTTCAGTCAGCTGTAAAGCTACACATTCTTAGGCTATTCAGTGTGAGAATGCTGATGCCATTTTAATACAGATGGTAGGAAATTTGGGGGGTACAAACCTTGTATTATCAGAGAATTACAGAAGAATGGAGTCCAGCTCTGTCCTTAGGTGATGAGTCTTACTGAGTCTCCTTTAGTCTGGATCCCTCTGTCCAAATATCTGAATTCAACTTATTGCTATTTCAGGGACCTACTCACATGGACTACCTGGTAAGTCTATTTCCAGTTCAGACTCAGTTCACCTCTCCAGTCCCCCAAAGTTTTATTTTTTTTCTTATTTCCATCTTCTATTGAAATACCAAACATTTTTTTTTTGCCAACTGTTATCAGGTCCCCACAATAAGCATTTCAGTTTTCTTTTGACTTATTGTTTCCTTGTACCAAAGGTATTTATCTCCTGGAAGACCCACAGAGGAATCTCTTATACCTTGAAGTCAGCATGATGCTCAACAGGCAGCAACAAGAGATAGTTGGATGGGAAGTAAGGGAGGAAGGAAACATGAGACATAGAAAGCACCCTGCACTAAATCATGACATGATGGAAATCCCAGTAGTTAAAATAGACAACAGGTAGGCCATAAGCATTTATCAAGAATTTGCTTTGTGTCAGATACTATGCTAAGCACTGGGGATCCAAATGTAAGCAAAAAGGCAGTCCCTGTTCTCAAGTAGTTTATATTGTAATGAGGAAAGACAACACACAAAAAAGAGCTGAAGAGGGTGGGGGAAGGGAGGAGAGTTGAGGAAGAATACAGGGGTGAAGTCTCAAGAGTAGAAGCAGAGGGGCACCTAGGTGGCACACTGAGTAGAGCACCGACCCTGGAGTCAGGAGGACCTGAGTTCAAATCCAGCCTCAGACACTTGGCACTAGCTGTGTGACCTTGGTCAAATTACTTAATCTTGATTGCTTGGAGAGGGGGTAGGGGGAGAGTAAAAGCAGAGCCTGGAGGGAAATAAAAGGTAACTAGCTTGGTGATTCAGCTCCCTACTCTGCCCCCTCCATACACACCAAATGGAGACCAATTGGCCCATAAACAGGATCATAGTACTGACTTTGCTACTAACTATGACTTTGGGTAAGTTCTTGGCTTCTCTGAACCTCAGTGTTTTTTTCCGTAAAATGAGAGACTCAAATGAGATGATCATGGTCTCATAAGTTTTAGATCTAGGAGGTGCTTTAGAGGTCACTGAGTCCAACTTCCTCATTTTATAACAGAGGCATCTGAGGTCCAATGTGGTTAACTGCTCGGGGTCATGTGACTAGTAAGGATTCTGACTAAGCTTTGAACCTAGGTCTTTCTGACTCCCAGGGCAATGTTCTGTCCAGTGCCCCACACTGCTTTTCATGATCTCTAAAGTCTCCCCACTCTATAATCTTGGGATGCAATGTGAGCCCATGACCTCATTCTTTCAACACCTCTCACTCCTAACTGTGAATCACTCCTCTACCAGGTGGAAGAGTTCAGTTTCCTGAAATGCATTTTATGAGGGCATCTTCAAGGTCTTTGCTGCAGCCAAAATTTCTTTTTAGCTACAATTCTTCAGTTGCCTTTTTGTCTGGTTTGTTTAAACATGAAAAAGGATGGAGAAACAGCAATTTGGCTTGAAACTCTTCTCCAGTTCTGTCTATTGCTCTTAGCCCAGTGATCTTGAGGGGTGGAGGAGAGTGGGCTCTCTCATCAGTACCAGAGAGTGGGGCTCTATTTCCCACTGCCCTTCATCCATAATTAATTCCCTTGGATCAACTCGTCTCTCAGAAAATTCTTTCTTATAACTAACCTAAATCTCAACTTTTCAAACTAAGTTTATTTCCTTTGAACGATTTGTGGGAAGAATGGAGATAAATTGACTTTTAAGCTTCCTTATAGCAAGAGCCAGCATTCCTATAAGGGCAGCTAGGTGCTTCAGGGGATAGAGTACCAGGCCTGGAGTCAGGAACAATCATCTTCCTGAGCTCAAATCTGGCCTCAGACATTGACTAGATGTGTCAGGTCACTTGACCCTGTTTGCCTCAGTTTCTTCGTCTGTAAAAGGAGCTGGAGAAGGAAATGGCAAACCACTCCATTGTCGCTGCCAAGAAAGCCCCAAATGGGGTCCTGAAGAGTTGGCCACAGCCGAACAACAACGTTTACATGGAGCAATTTACTTTATTATTTCACTCGGTCTTCACAACCTTGTAAGGTTAGTTCCCATTTTACAGATGAGGAAAGTGGATGGAGAGAGAATGTCAGAGGATTCAAATCCAGGATTCTCTGATGTTAAAGTCCAGCAATCTATTCATTATCAAATAGGCCGTGCCTCCTCTGCAATGATAGCTAACATTTATAAAACATTCAGTGTTTACAAAGCACCCTGCAAATATTATCCCACAAATATGTGTCCCATCCTCACAGCAATCCAGGGAGATAGATACTATCATTGTCCCCATTTTACAGATGAGGAGACTGAAGCTGAGAAAGGTTAAGTGACTTGCTCAGGGTCACACAGCTAATAAATATCTAAGGCAGCATTTGAACTCCAATTTTCCTGACTCCTAGTCCAGAACTCTATCTACTTTATGCCACTTAGCTACAAAACTTTCTCTGCTTCAGCCCCAATAATCCATATTCTTTTATCTCATTTTATCATCATCACCATCATCACCATCATCACCACCAACTTACCCCAGTGGTTGTGTTCTTCCATCTGATGTGAAGTTGCCTGGCTATCAGCCTGGTTAGTCTTCTGAAGCTCTAGCATCAACTTCTTATATGAATCCTAGGCCTGGTGCAGATGAGGAGTGAGTAAGAAAACACCTGAGGGTGATGGGTCAGTCACAGAGGCATATGACCCACTGGTTTGGAGAAGAGTCAGAAAGATGATTCAAAACTGGGAAAATGAAGGAATCCGGGGAGGATGTCCCCTCAATAGTGGGACCCATGAGCTCCTCTCAATCACACTCGTTTGTGGAGAAACAACAATGTGAAGGTCAGCAATATGGACTTCATGGAGGTTGTGCCTGGAATAGCAGCTCCATAGACCATGATCTGGAGGGCTAACTTCACATTCATTACAGCTAAATTGCTTCTTCATTGTGATTTCCTGCCATTCTTTTGCCTTTTAAGAAGGAAGGAAGGAAGGAAGGAAGGAAGGAAGGAAGGAAGGAAGGAAGGAAGGAAGGAGGGAAGCATTTATTAAGTGCCTAGTATATGCCAGGTGCAATGCTAAGCACTTTACAAATATCTCATCTGATCCTCACAATAACCCTGAGAGGTAGCTGCTATTATTATCCTCATTTTTACAGTTAAGGAAACTGAGGCAGGCAGAAGTTAAGTGACTTGCCCAGAGTCACACAGCTAGTAAAATGTCTGAGGTCAGTTCTGAACTCAGGTCTTCCTGACTGTGGGCCCAACACTCTATCCATTGAAATGCCTGGCTATATATCCCTTTGGTTGGGATGTTATGTTCTGGGTATTCTTAATAAGACCCAATATTCATGCAATACTTTAAACCATAGGCAGCTAGATGGTACAGTGGGTAGAGTGACAGACCTAGAGTCATTGGGAAGATAGCTTCCCAAGTTCAAATCTGGCCTCAGACACTAGCTGTGTGACCCTGGGCAAGTCATTTAACATTTTACTTCAGTTTTGTCATCTCTAAAATGGGCTGGAGAAGGAAATGGCAAACCACTTTAGCATTTTTGCCAAGAAAACCCCATATGGGATCACAAAGAGTCAAACGTACTGAACAACAACAGCAACTTTAAACCATAAAATGGGTAGTACCATATAAACTTTGAATATGAATGCAAATGTCATATGTTGTCTTATATGATCCTCACAGCTCTGTGGGGTTGGTCAATCAAAGTGTAATTATCCTCATTTCAGAGAACTGGGCCTCTCTGAAGTTAAATATCTTAGCCAAGATCACAGAGTCAAGGAAGCCTGATTCTCTTTCTACTACAGCATATCAATAATGTTCTAAACTCACAGTGAAGAAAGATTGGCTGTGATCAGAGCTGACCAAGAAAAGGAAAGTAGGGGGTGAGAATGGGAAGGAGAGAATAGTTAGTATAAGAAACTAGAAGAGTTTGATTAGATGACCCAATGACCAAAATAATGTAAAGGAAAACAACTTTGAAAGAACAGATCTGGGCTCAATACAGTGATCAATCATGGCTTCAGAAGACTTAATGAAACATGCCATTCACCTCTTAACTAAAAGGTGATGGTTCAGAGTTGAAGAATGAGGCATACATGTTTAGACGTAGCTAATATATTGATTTTTTTTAGGTGACATCAATTTTATTATATCAGAGGGTGAAAGTAATTGATTTTTTCCCCCTATTTTAATTTTTTTTTAATTTTGTTTTGTTTTGTTTTTTTAGATTTTTTTATTTGATTTTTTTAGTTTTCAGCATTGATTTCTACAAGATTTTGAGTTACAAATTTTCTCCCCATTTTTACCCTTCCCCCTCACTCCACGATGGCATATATTCTGATTGCCCTGCTCCCCAGTCAGCCCTCCCTTCTATCACCACCTTTCCCTTCCCCCCTCCATCCCTTTTCCCCTTACTTTCTTGTAGGGCAACATAGATTTCTATGCCCCATTGCCTGTATATCTTATTTCCCCATTGCATGCAAAAACAACCTTTTTTTGAGCATCTGCTTTTAAAACTCTGAGTTCCAAATTCTCTCCCCTCCTCCCTCCCTCCCCACTCACTCTCCCTAAGAAGGCAAGAAGTTCAACACAGGCCACACATGTATCATTATGCAAAACACTCCCATAAATAGTCATGTTGTGAAAGACTAACTATATTTCCCTCCCTCCTATCCTGTCTCCTTTTATTCAATTTTCTCCCTTGACCCTGTCCATTTTCAAAAGTGTTTGCTTTAGATTACTTCTTCCCCCTATCTGCCCTCCCTTCTATTGTCCCCCCTTTTTTATCTCCTTCCTCCTTCTTTCCTGTGGGATAAGATATCCATTTGAGTGTGTATGTCATTCCCTCCTCAGGTCAATTCCAATGAGAGCAAGATTCACTCATTCCCCCTCACCTGCCACCTCTTCCCTTCCAACAGAACTGCTTTTTTTCTTGCCACTTTCAAGAGAGATAATTTACCCCATTCTATCTCTCCCTTTCTCCCTCTCTCAATATATTCCCCTCTCATTCCTTAATTTGATTTTATTTTTTAGATTTCATCCCTTCATATTCAACTCACTCTGTGCCCTCTGTCTATATATGTATATTCCCCTCAGCTACCCTAATATTGAGGTCTCATGAATCATACACATCATCTTTCCATGTAGGAATGTAAACAAAACAGTTCAACTTTAATAAGTCCCTTATGATTTCTCTTTCCTGTTTACCTTTTCATGCTTCTCTTGATTCTTGTGTTTGAAAGTCAAATTTTCTATTCAGCTCTGGTCTTTTCACTGAGAAAGCTTGAAAGGCCTCTATTTCATTGAAAATCCATATTGTGCTTCAGAGCGCAATACTCAGTTTTGCTGGGTAGGTGATTCTTGGTTTTAATCCTAGCTTCTTTGACCTCTGGAATATCATATTCTAAGCCCTTTGATCCCTTAATGTTGAAGCTGCTAGATCTTGTGTTATCCTGATTGGGTTTCCACAATACTCAAATTGTTTCTTTCTGGCTGCTTGAAGTATTTTCTCCTTGATCTGGGAGCTCTGGAATTTGGCAACAATATTCCTAGGAGTTTTCTTTTGTAATCTTTTTTAAGAGGTGATTGGTGGATTATTTCAATTTCTATTTTACCCTCTGGCTCTAGAATATCAGGGCAGGTCTCCTTGATAATTTCTTCAAAGATGATATCTAGGCTCTTTTTTGATCATGGCTTTCAGGTAGTCCAATAATTTTTAAATTATCTCTCATGGATCTATTTTCTAGGTCAGTGGTTTTTCCAATGAGATAGTTCACATTGTCTTCCACTTTTTCATTCCTTTGTTTCTGTTCTATAATATCTTGATTTCTCATAAAGTCACTAGCTTCCACTTGCTTCAATCTAATCTTTAAGGTAGTATTTTCTTCAATGGTCTTTTGGACCTCCTTTTCTATTTGGCTAATTCTGCCTTTCAAGGCATTCTTCTCCTCATTGGCTTTTTGGAGCTCTTTTGCCATTTGAGTTAGTCTATTTTTGAAGATGTTATTTTCTTCAGTATTTTTTGGGTCTCCTTTAGCAAGTCATTGACTTGTTTTCCATTATTTTCTTGCATCACTCTCATTTCCCTTCCCAATTTTTCCTCTACTTCTCTTACTTGCTTTTCCAAATCCTTTTTGAGCTCTTCCATGGCCTGAGACCAATTCATATTTTTCTTGGAGGCTTTTGATGTAGGCTCTTTGACTTTGTTGACTTCTTCTGGCTGTATGTTTTGGTCTTCTTTGTCACCAAAAAAAATTTCTAAGTCTGATTCTGAATCTGGGTCTGTTTTTGCTGCCTGTTAATGTTGCCCGCCAACTACTTGACCCTTGTGCTTTTTGTAAAGGTATGACTGCTTGTAGAGCAGAGAGTACTTTGTTCCAAGCTTTAGGGGCCTTGTGCTGCTGTTTTCAGAATTACTTCTACACAGCAAGCTCTGCCACACCAGTACTCCTCCTCCCCCAAGAACCACCAACCTGGACTGTGACTCCAAGCAGACTCTGTCCTCCCACTCCAATCAGCGGCTTAATTCCTCCCACCTGGTGGGCTTGGGGCTGGAAGCAACTGCAGCTGGAATCAGCCCCAGAGCTGCACCACTTCCATGCCCCCTGGGCTGGGGCCTACCACGAATTCCTTTCACTTGGTTCTAGCAGTTCTACCCACTAACCTTTTCTGTTGTCTTTGGCTTTTGTGGGTTGAGAAGTCTGGTAACCACCACAGCTCAATAATTCAGGGCCCTGTGGCCTGTTCTGCCTGGCTCCCTGTCTGATTGGTCCTGGCATGGCCCACACTGGTCTCTTCTCCGCTCTGCTCCCAGCTCCGTGTGATAGACCCTAACCCATGACTATCCAGGCTTTCCTGGGCTGGAGCCCTGCTTCCCTCTGTTATTTTGTGGGTTCTACAGCTCTAGAATTTGTTCAGAGTCATTTTCTGCAGGTGTTTGGTGGGACCCAGGGGAGAACTCACGCAAGTCCCTGCTTTCCAGCCACCATCTTTGGCTCCAGAAAGTCTATATTGATTTATTTTGCTTGACTGTACTCATTTGTAATGGGATAGTTTCAATTGGTGGAGAGAAGGGGAAGGTGGGTGATATGAGTACAGTAGTGATGATACAAAAATAAAAGAAAAATCATAAATAAAATATTTCAAACCTATGCAGAAGAAAACAAAAAGAAATTTTGAAAGTATACATAAACAGAGTTGATAATTATTAAATTCATAATAAAAAAGCATTTTTTTAAAAAGTTGAGCAGAAAGACTATTACACAGATGTTGGAGGCAAGAATAGAGTTCTGGTACCTGTATCCTCAAGAGAATTCCTCTTGGGCTGCTCTCTATGCCTTCAAACTGGCATTAGGAACTAGGAAACCAGAGAGGTTTGCTTCTTCTTTGGTAATCATAGGACTTTGCCTGTTACGCAAGCAGGATAAAGTTAAAAGGAGAATAGACACTTTTCAGAGATTGAAGGAGAGAAGACACTTAGCACTATGACAAACTGACCTCTGATATGGGAACAGTGGCCTCCTGGATTCAGGATATTTATGGAAGTCATCACACAAGCTAGACAAAATTGAACATTATGTAGACACAAAGTACATACTGTACTTCACATTCTTATGCACCCTCTCACCTGTGGCAATAGCACCTTTTGCCATACTTAAGATGAGTGGCTCAACAATGAATAATAACTTTATCGGATGATAAACTCCTTGACAGCAAGGCCCTTTTCCTGTTTACCTTCATCATTCTCAGAAACTAGAATAGTTCGTTGTATATTTATTCTTCTGGACTAGAATAGTGATTTTATTAATATAGGGAATTCCAGGTGAAGAAACTCACTTGTGACATTTAAAAAGTTCAAGAGACATAATTTCTGGGTGATGAGTCATTTTATTAATAATGCTACCATTTTATTAGTTAAAGAGGTCAGCAGCATGCTTTAATGCCAAAGATCCCTCACAGCAGTGGGCTTATAGTTTATATGTTCTTGGAAGAGTGAATATTCCTGAGGGTGACAATCAACTCTGATTGGTTAACAACTAATTGGGAGAAGGAATACTACAATGAGAAGTGGGCGCATTCCAATGAGGGGCTGAGAGAGTGATATCATGTCACTCTTGTACAAAGAGACTATCTCTACACTCAGGCCAGCTTTGGCTTTGGGCAATCTAATAAAATAATTTATCCTCACCCAAACAAGAGTAGAACATGATGGACTTCCTCACTTTAGATTAAATTTCTTGTAAGGTTGGGTGGGATCTGACCAGACTGAGAAGAGTTAATTTAATATCTCATTATCACTAAGGTTCTTCAAGAGACTGCATTTTGAAATGAGGACTATAGAAAAAGGGGGAACTCTGGATCTCTACAAAACATTGGTTATTAATAATCACAATTTCTCTCACACTTTACAGATGCAGATCAAAATCTGATCTAGTACTTAGGGTCTTACAGAATTGCCTGGGACACCAAGAGGTCAAATGAGTGACCAAGAGTCCCATAGCAAGCGAGTATCAGAGAAAGCAGTTGAACCCAAGGTCTTTCTGAATCTAAGATCAACTTTCTATCAGTATACTATGCTATATCCCATTGCATATGATAGAAGTTTAATATCTATTTTCTGAGGAAATGCAATTCTACTGAAGAGAAAATACATGATAAAGGCCTTAGTAAGAGTACTCTTGCAATGGCTGCAATAGCTGGGAGAAAAAACCATAAATCTCTGATTCACTGGATATAAAAACTTTTATTGGCTAGTAATTGGACATTAAGCCTCTCTTGCAAAGCTATAAGATTATGAAGTGTAAAATATCAACATGGATTTATTTATAATAATTAAATGAGGACAATTATTTAATTGAGGATGGATTCTGACTTTATTGTCTAAAGCAAGTTTTACTATCTATTTTCTGAGGAAATTCAATTCTACTTTAGAGAAAATATATGACCAAGGCCTTAGTAAAAATAAAATTTTTGTTTATGTGGCTAGGTGGCATGAGGATTAAGTACTAGATCCAGAGTGAGCAAAACCTGAGTTCAAATCTGAATTAAAATACTTACTAGCTATGTGACTCTAGGCAAGTCACTTGACTTCTGTCTACCTCAGTTTCCCCATCTATAAAATGGAAATAATAATAACACCTACCTCCTCAAGTTATTGTGAGGAAAAAATGAAATAATGTTATGAAGTGTTTTGCAAATCTTAAACAGCTATAGAAACCTAAGCTGTTATTATTGACTATTATCATCTTTGTGACACTCTCATGGATCTCATGGATCTCTTCTTGGAATAATGTTTTTATGCATTTAAAAACATTATTCCAAGAAGAGATATGCATAGGATTATAAAAGAAACCACTTATATCAAATTAATTATCAAGACATTTTTAAAAAGTAAGTTTACAGGCCTCAGGTTAAGAGCCCCTGATCAGAAGGAATATCGGAAAAGCTCCAGGAGAACACTGGGATATGATATTGTCCCACACAAAGCAATGCCAGATAAATCTGCTAATAGGGCTTTTAGATCACCCATACCAGTGGGGTTTGTTAATGAAGTTGGGAACAAGTCAGCCAGTCAGCAATTTTTCATTGACTGGTTCCAGTGTCTGGAGCTCTGTACTGTAGGAGGCTGTCTATGTCAATATTGAGATCAATACCTTCAAGGGGCCTCCACACTAATTGGACAGCTAGGGAATAAGCAGCTGTTCTGACAAAATGATGATTTCACTGAGGTTTGAAACAAGTACCAAAAAGACCCAGCATTACTCATCAATGACTGGTAGATTGCAGAGTTTTGAGAAGTGATTTGAACTAAAGCAGACTTAAGGAAAACACATGATGGTATTAATCCTACTGAGGAGTCACTACTTGAAGCACCATAGAATGGAATGAGTTTGTCATGGAAGACACAGGTGCCATGATAAGTCATAAGTTAATGTACCTTCGAAACAAGACAAAGGGAAACCCCCTGGGATTTGGAGCAGAGGCAGGAGTGATTCCCAGCTGCATGTTGTTGGGGAAAGACATAAATTAGAATAGACAGGTTGTTCAAGTTTCAACTTGTGCAATCACTGGCAAAAGTCTGAATCACAGAGATACCAGGCTAAACTTCATGAAGCCATTAGAGTTAACCAAGGTCCTGGCTACTGATAAGGCTTATGCTAAAGGAAGCTCTATGAGGGAATTTCTCATCACTTTTTGGCACAGAGGAACATAAGACTCAATTCCTTTCTCTTTGATATAAAGAATGGGCCCTTATATTACTCAACCACAAGTAGAACAGGCTTAATAACATGTTATAAGTATAGAAAGGCTTAAAAATAGAAGATGTTGTTTATATCCACTAATATGGAAATAAAATTTAAATGCTTCAATAGATGACAATTAAACTATTCTTTCTGATCTTTTTTCAGTCCTAGGCTTGTCAGTTTCTTGCATTGAACAGAAACAGGTCGTAAATTTCACCTAGCATGCGGTCTAATAGTACAATACTAAGGGCAAAGTTTATGTCCTATGAGACATATATGTTGATATCAGCCATAGTGCTTTAGAGTAGTGGATATAGAGTTGAGTCAAAAAGACTCAGGTTAAAGTCTTGCTTCTAACACTCTGGGCAAGCTATTTAATCTCTCGATGTCCCAAGTGACTTTTTAGAACTATAAATTTCAGAGTAGGTGCTGACCTGTATTGGTACAGAGAATTTCCTCATTGGGAGCCCCTTACTACAGTGAAGTCAAAGATTTAATTTCTGCTGCCTTTCAATAAAACAAAAAGAGGGAACTTTTTGTTGTCACTGTTACAATCTGGGCTTCTAATTTAATTGGAGTGAGAACACTGAAATTCAGGAACTTCCTCTGCCAAAGTGGGTTAGCAATTAAGCTGTAATTTGCAGTCCTTGAGTTGCCTGGGACATGGAGAGAGGTTGTGCTAGATTCAATCTGAGCAGCTTCCAGGAAAGTTAAGTAAGTTGTCCATAGTCACATAAGTTAGGATGTTTCTGAGGTAGGTATTGAACCCAAATCTTCCTGACTCAGGTATATAAGTATATAGTTTTCCTTCCTGGTAAAGCCTCTATAAGTTTGGAGGCAAAAAAATAAAAATCATACCCTCTTCATTTTAAGGCCTAATTCAGATATAATGACCTTAATTAAGGGAGCTGCCTGCCACCCTTTAAAGATCAAATCCTTTTTAAGTGTATTCACTTGTATTTACAGATTTACTTTCTGCAGCAACAAATTCATTTTAGAATGGACAACTGGAATCCATATACTTCCAGTCTGCCCGTTGGTATGGGACTGTCTCCATATTGTTGGAGATTAGTGCCCTATCCATGTGCGAGGGGCAAGCCGGAGTTGGCAAGAACTTGAGAAAAGAGAGTTCTCATCTCTTCAGTTTAATTTGGGCTCTTCACTGTCTGGAGTCTCTTCAGGCTCTTTGGGTTCTACATTCACTTGGGGTGCCTCTGCTTCCAACTTCAAAGACTTGGTTTACACTTATATTCCTATAATCTGACCCATTAAAAAGTAAGCTCCTTGAGGGCAGGAAATCTTTCACTTTTGGTTGGTTTTTGCTTTTCATTCCCAGACCTTAGCACTTTGCCTGACACATACTAAATATTTAATTAATGCTTGCTTCCTTGATTCCTACATCCAAATCCAAAGCTCTATTCACTTTTCCATGGTGCCTTTCTAATTGCAACCATACGTAAAAATAAATTAGAATAAATGGGCAAAGGAAGAGTCCTGATGGTGACTTATAGGGAGTGGCTAAAAAATGAGGACATCACAGTGCCCTGAAATTCATTTAAAAGTAAATAGTTGCAGAACAAGTTGAGTTGGTTCAATGTTTATTTTATAATGGATAATTTAAAATTTAATGATAAAAATTGGACATATTTTTTCCTTGTTGTCCCCTAACTTCAGGAGGATAATTCCCTGTCCTTATTTGTGCCATACTCAGAGGAGGTAGAATTCTAAGACTACACCTTTGTTTTGCTTTATCATAATAGCAAACAACAATACATGAGCCTATCTTGCAATCAAAACAATCTTAGCAACTGGGCAAAGTCATTTCACCACAGCTTCTGATGTGTTCTTTGATCCAGGATTCATCTGTAAAAACAAGAGTTATTTAGTACTATCCTGGGCAAAAAGCCTTTAAAAAAAGATCCAAATCTATGATTTCATCTGTAAAGGAGACTATGTTTCCAAGGCTCCACCAATGCCTCAATTACTGACAAATTTAATAGATTGTAAAACTGAGATACCAAACAGGGAAATGATGAACCACTGGCACTTGGGATGGAATTCAGCATATCATTGATCATTTAGAGTCTCTGGTGGTATGGTGTCTACTGATGGCTAACTCAGGTCCATTTCTTTTGCCTTCTTACCACCACCACCACCCTCCACCCCAAATAGTACATATGCTTACCTTCTTTGCTTTGCATTGCTGGGTTTTATTCAGTGATAAGGAAAAACACCCTGCTCAGCCAAGCATCTGGAAGGCCAATTTCTTTTTAAAATTTAATATTTTATTTTTCCCCAATTATACACACACACAAAAATTTTTAACATTCATTGTTTTTTTAAAAAGTTAGTTCCAAATTCTTTCCCTCACTCCTTGTCCTCCTGGACATTGAGAAGGCGAACAATTTGATGTAGATTATTTATGTGCGGTCATGGAAAACATATTTCCATGTTAGTCATGTTGTGAAAGAAAAGACAAACAAAAAAAATAAAGAAAAAGTATACTTCAATTTGCATTCAGACTCCATCAGGTCTTTCAGAATCGTCTTGGATCATTGTATTGCTGAGAATAGCCAAGTCTTTCATAGTTGACCATCATACAATATTGCTGTTACTGTATATAGTGTTCTCCCCATTCTGCTCATTTCACTTTGCATCAATTTATATAAATCTTTCCAGGTTTTTCAGAGAACATCCTGCTTGTCATTTCTTGTTTTTGTTTTTGTTTTTGCTTGAGGGGGGAAGGCAGGGCAATTGAGGTTAAGTGACAGCATGTCATTTCTCATAGCCCAATAGTACTCCATCTCAATCATATATACAACTTGTTCAGCCATCCCCTCAGTGGGGATATTCCCTCAATTTCCAATTCTTTGGCACCATTAAAAGAGCTATTATAAATATTTTTGTACATATAAATCCTTTTCCTTTCTTTTTCATCTCTTTAGGACACAGACCTAGTAATGGTATTGCTTGTCAAGGGCTCACAGATAGTTTAATAGCCCTTTTGGCATAGTTCCAAATTGCTCTATAGAATGGTTGAATCAATATACTACTTCACCAACAATGCATTAATTTCCCAATTTTTTCACATCCCCTGACACATTTGTCATTTTCCCTTTTCTGTCTCTTTAGACACTCTGATAGCTGTGGGGTATTATCTCAGAGTTGTTTTAATTTGCATTTCTCTAATTAATAGTGATTTAGAGCATTTTTTTCATATGATTATGGATAGATCTGATTATGCTGTCTGAAAATTGCCTGTTTGTATCCTTTGACTATTTATCAAATGAGAAATGGCTCTTATTATTATAAATTTGACTCAGTGCTCTATATATTTGAGAAATGAAGTTTTAGAGAAACTTGCTGTAAATTTTTTTTTCACAATCATAATTACTATGTATTTCTCTCTATCCTATTTCCCCGTTTCTCTTACTCTCTCTCCTTTCACCCTATCCATTTCTCGAAAGTGTTTTGAGTCTTACTTTCACTGCATCCAATCCATTTTCCCTTCTATAAGCCCCACCCCCTTGCTCTTATTCTATTCCTTTCCTACTTTACTGTATGTTATTCTTCTTTGAGCCAGTTCCTATGAGAGTAAGGTTCACACATTCCCTTCCACATCCTGCATCTTCCCCTTCACTGTAAAAACTCTTTTGCACCTCTTTTATGTCAGATAATTTACCCTATTCTACCTCTCCATTTCCCTTTCTCCCAGTGAATTCCTTTTTCTCACCTTTTAATTTTTTTTTTTTAGATAATCATTCCATCATATTCAACTCACACTTTTGCCCTCTGTCTATATACACTCCTTCTAAATGCCCTAATAATGAGAACATTTTAGGACTTGCCTTTCTATGTAGGAATGTAAACAGTGTAACCTTATCAAATCCCTTATGATTTCTCTTTCCTGTTTGCCTTTTATGCTTCTCTTGACTTTTGTATTTGAAAGTCAAATTTTCTATTCAGCTCTGGTCTTTTCATCAGGAATGTTTGAAATTTCTCTATTTCACTGAATGTCCATTTTTCCCCATGAAAGATTATACTCAGTTTTGTTGGGTAGGTGATTCTTGGTTGTAATCTTAGCTCCTTTGCCCTCTAATATCACATTCCAAGCCCTCTAATGCTTTCATGTAGAAACTGCTAAATATTGTGTTATCCTGACTGTGGCTCCACAACATTTTGACATCTGAAAGCAGGAGGTGATCAGTGGATTCTTTCAATTTCTATTTTGCCCTCTGGTTCTAGGATATCAGGACAGTTTTCCTTGATAATTTCTTGAAATATGATATTTAGGCTCTCTCTCTCTCTCTCTCTCTCTCCCTCCTTCTCTCTCTCATCATGGCTTTCACATATTTCGATAATTCTTAAATTATCTTTCCTTGGTCTGTTTTACAGGCAGTTATTTTTCCAATGAGATATCTCACATTTTTTTATATTTTTTCATCCTTTTGATTTATTTTATTGTTTCTTGATATCTCATAAAGTCATTAGCTTCCACTTGCCCAATTCTATTTTTTAAGGAATTATTTTCTTCATTGAGCTTTTGTACCTACTTTTCCATTTGGCCAACTCTACTTTTTAAGGAATTCTTTTCTTCAGTGAATTTTTTGTACCTCTTTCTCCATTTGGCCAATTCTGCTTTTTAAGAAGTTCTTCTCTTCAGTGAATTTTTCCATATCTTTTTCTATTTTGGCCAATTCTGCTTTTCAAAGTATTCTCCTCTTCATTGGATTTTTGTTCACCTTTTACCATTTGACCTATTCTGTTTTTTAAGATGTTATTTTCTTCAGTATTTTTTTGGTGCCTCCTTTACCAAGCTGTCGACTCTTTTTTCATGATTTTCTTGCATCACTCTCAATTCTTCTCTCAATTTTTTCCTCTGCATCTCTTACTTGATTTATAAAATCCTTTTTGAACTTTTCCATTGCCTGAGACCAATTCATATTTTTCTTTGAGGATTTGGATGTAGGAGTTTTGAGTTTCTTGTCTTTTTTTGAGTTTGTGTTTTGATCTTCCCTGTCACCATAGTAACTTGCTATGGTCAGGATCTTTTTCTGCTGTTTGCTCATTTGTGCAGCCTATTTCCTAACATTTAACTTTATGCTGAAGAGGGACTTTGCTTCCAGAGTAGAAGAGACAGTGTCCCAGGCTTCAGGGTTGTTGTGCAGGTATTTTCAGAGATAATTATGAGGACCTGTAAGTTTTTGCTTCTAGGGAGAGTTGTGATCTAGGCAGAGGTGTGTCTACTACTCTCCTGGCCTGTGCACTGGTCTGTGAGTGACCACAAGCACTCTTTTTCACCCTAGAACTGTGACCAGGGTCCCAGCTCCCATGTAGCTGCAAGCTCTGATGTGCTAGTGCTACTCCTCACCCTGGGACTGTGACCCAGATCCATGTATGGGCAATGTAACAGAGTCCTGCTCTCAGTGCCAGCAAAGGGAACCCTGTAATCTCTTTCTGACCAGTTTTCTACTCCTCCCCCACCATCTGTGGACTGAGAGGTCTGGAAGGTATCACTGTTGCCATTTACTCAGTCACCCCCAAGGCTTGCTTCTGGTTTGCTGGGGTGTAGCCTACTCTGGACTGTGCCCTACACTGGACTGTGTCCCATTCTCACCCTGGTGCAATGAACCTTTCTTGCTGACCATCTAAGTTGTCTTGGGCTGGAAAATTGTTTCTGTGGGTTCTGTAACTCCAGAATTTGTTTTGAGGCATTATTTAAAGTTGTTTGGAGGGGTTTGGGGAGAGCTCAGGCAAGTCCCTGCCTTTTCTCTGCCCTCTTGGCTTCACCCTCCCTACCCCTCCACCCACCCCAGGAAGGGCAGGTTCAAGAACAACTCTCTCCCCCTCCCTCCCCCCTACTACAATCTTCTCCTCACGGGGCCAGAGGTGGTTTTAAGCCCAGAAACCCAGCTTTTGAGTCAAACAGTAAGATGGGGAGAAGCAATGGGCAGAAGGCTGAAGGGTAAGACTTAGTAATAGAAGCATAGAAAGGGTTTTCCCTTATATTGCTTAGCATAAAAGCAAAGTCATCACTTGATTGCCACATACGCCAATTATTATGTAGTGCTGGTCTGGCAATGAAAATGCAAATAAAGCATGAGATGCCCTTGCATATTCATGAGGAGTGGCTCATGGACCCTCTTTTGTGCTAGCTCTGGGGAAGAGACAGCTGCTCATCTGCAGCCCCTCATTCTAAGAGTTCTCACCCCCATCTCTGCACATGGCCTTAATAGTAGAATCTTTATATTGATGAAGGTGTTGAAGTTCTTGCCAGGATGGTTAGGCCTTTCTTGGCTTCATGATCTGTTCATGGTATTTATCACCTAGCTCTTTTTGACTTACTTGGTTCAGGAAGTAGATGTGTGGTCACCCTTTGTTGGAGAAAGAGAGAGCTGTCATAAGGCCAAAAAAAATGAAGAGTAGCAGAAGTAGCAAAGGGTACATACCCTTCAGGAACAATATCACTTCTGCAAACAGAGGTTCCTCCCAAGGGTGGAAAGAGGAAGGACGTACCAAGAATAATACAAGACACCATTCTTAATTTAGGTTTACTGTGAGGTCCTGTACTGACCAAAATACAGTGTAAAAGTCAGGGAGTAGTTTTGTTGTTGCTGGCAGAAAAACTTAATAAAGATTAAAATGTGGACCAGGAGAAGGGAAGGCAATGGATTTGCCCCTATGCTTTTGTCCCATGCTCAACTTCATTTGTATGTCAAAGAGAATCCTGGGAACAATATGGGGCCTTACAACCACAGCCTTCACATAATTCCTGTGGGGTTCTATTCTTTTCTCTACATTTCTTTTCTTGGCAAAGATTCTGAAATGGTTTGGGGGTAGGACCCCCCCATTGCAAAGGCTAACCTCTATTGGGGTTAAACAGGAATTACAAGGAATTTTCAAACCATAATTCATAGAATTGTCTAGTACCATGGACTTTGAATCCTGCCAAGGCAGTCGAAAATATTATTATTGATTTTAGCTAATTGGGGTAGCTCATAGACTAGTCTAAATATGAAACTAAAAGTTGATATCTTGATCTTTCAGGGAAAGACTCTCTATTCACTGTACTTTAGTAAATAAAGACCAAGAGTATAGGAGATCTCAGAAGGTGATAGAAGAGGGAAGCTTGGTGAGCAATGGAAAATAGCAGAGACATGTACCATAAGGGAGCAGAAGTTCAATTCACAGGAGGGAACATTGGCAACCTTATAGTGTTGGAAGTGAGAGTTTCACTGGCCACTGATGCATACCCTCCACACCTGTGCTCTAAACCATACAGGTTTCTGTCATATACCCTTACCTATGCCTTCTAAATGTTGTTCTTTTCTTGGGTGTTCCCTGGTCATTCTTGTTAATCTTTTTATTGCTGTTGGCCATGGAGGAGTGTAGTCATGTGAGTATGGGGGGGATCTTTTCTTGTCATTGTATTTGCCATGGTAATGAAATGTCTTTTGTTTTGAACTGATGCATTCTCTCACTGGCTGGTAAAAGTACAGATATCAGTGAGGATTTAATGTAAGTTATGGTTTTGGGTAGGTGCTAACTCTCTCCTCCTCTCCTCCACCCCCACCCACACCAAGTACCTAAAACCTGGAATAGTTTTTCTAGGGGCACACAACAGTAGAAGATTGTACCCCAGGTCTTACATTAATATGAACTTTAAGAAATGCCCTCCCTTCTCCTAGTCCACATTCCAACCTTTATTATTTTGGTCCAACCAGTTTGTACAAATATAAACCTCTCTTTAATATAAACTATAGGAGTTCCCAGTGAGGAATTTTCTGTCTGCATATAGATTGGCAACTGCTGGGCAACAATCTTAGAATGTTACCAGGGGGCGCCAAAAAATTAAATCGCTTGTCAATGATGTATCTATTACTTCTCAGAAGCAGGAGTTAAACCCAGATCAAGTGTGATAAATTTCTTTTGTATATATAATGAAAGACAGAGGCAAAGAGAAGGAGGAGACAGAGAGAAAGAGAAGGAAGGGAGGAGGAGGAGGAGGAGGAAGAGAGAGAGAGAGAGAGAGAAGAAGAAGAAGAAGAAGGAGGAGGAGGAGGAGGAGGAGGGAGAGAGGGAGGGAGGGGTCCAGTGTTTCTGGATCATTATAGTATGTGAAGGATAGTAAAGTGAAGTAAAAGAAGAAACCACATTGTGAAGGTCTTTAAAAGCCAAACACTCCTGTTAGTTGATAAATTGTCAAAGGACAGTTTTTAGAGGAAACTTATCAATGGGCATATGAAAAGAATGCTCTAAATCATTAATAATTACAGAAATTCAAATTATAATAACTCTGAGGTACCACCTCACATCTGTCAGATTGGCTGACATGACAGGAAAGGAAAATGACAAAACTGGAGGACGTGTGGAAAGATTGGTACACTAATGCACCACTTGGTAAAGCTGCAAACTAGTCCAAATACTTTGGAGAACAATTTAAAACCATGCCCAAAGGACTACACAACTGTGCCTACACTTTGACCTAGCATTGCCACTCCTAGGTCTATACCCCAAGGAGAACACAGGAAGAGGGCCTATATGCATAAAAACATTTACAGCAACACTTTTTTGTCATGGCAAACAATTGGAAACAGAGGGGATGCCCAGTAGGCATGCCCAGATTAGAGAATAATTGCACAAGGTGTGGTATATGAATGTGATAGAATACTATTGTGCTGTAAGAAATAATGAAGGGGATGGTTTCAGAAAAACCTGAACTGATACAAAGTGAAATGAGAAGAACCAGGAGAACAAGGTAAGTAGTAACAGCAATATTGTAAAGATAATCAACTGTAAAAGACTTAATAATTGATCAATACAGTGTTCTACCACAACTCTAAAGGACTCATGATATGAAATGCTATTCACCTCCAGATAGAGAATTGAGTGTAGAAGGAATCATACTTTTCCCTTTATTTCTCTTGCTTTTTTTTTTGAAACATGGTTAATTCAGAAATATTTCGTGTGACTTCATATGTCTAATGGATATCGTATTTCTTGTCTTCTCAATGGTTAGGGAAGGGGGCTGGAGGGAGGGAAAGAATTTGGAACTGAAAGATTTTTTTTAAAAAAATCAGAAGATTTTATATTTGATCCTAGAGGTAATAGGGAACCACTGGATCTTATTGGGTAGGGGGATGAGAGTGGGGGTGGCATGTGTGTCCCATGGTCAGACCTGCACTTTAAGATCATTTTGGCAGCAAAGTAGAAAATAGGAAGAGATTTGAGACAGAGAGAACAAACAACAGCCTATTGCAACAGTCCAGGTGTGAGGTGATAAGGGGCTATACCAGCGTAGCAGCTGGGTGAATGGAGCAATGTTGTAAAGGTAGAAATGACAAAATGTAAGTAGACTATATAGACATAGATATAAATACATACAGAGATACAGATTCAGACAGATATTTCCAACTCAGTGTCTATAGCCATCACCCAAGGAAGCAGCTACCAAGAAGCAGCCTACTATCCCTGCCACCACCAACAGCAACTGCTAACCAATTGCCAGGAATAGGCAGGCTCACTAAGCAAGCAAGGTGAGGGAGAGTCAGGAGGCAATGCATACTAGGTGGATCCACACACTAGCTACTACCTTAACCACCAGCTCCCCTGAGACTCAGGTAGAGGTAGCCCAGCACCCTGGGCCCAAAAGCCCTTTGAAGATCAATGTCTCCCCAGTCCAAGGCAACTTTTTTTTGACAACAATATGTGTCTAAAATAAAGATTACAGTAATTCTTTCCACATCATGACTTTCCCCATCATGGTTTTAATACATTGCAGATTGGCATAAGAAATTAAATGGGAATTTTTTGGCAGGTTTGCAGAAGCCACAGATGATATGTGAAGGCCAGCAGACAACACAGAAAAAGTTTAGAAACTCAGAAATGCATAAAGTATATGTGTAGTATTGTATAATATTTACATATTTTATCTTTTAATACCATAATAATTCAGACTTCTTCTCTGGTATGAAGGGTGATAAGATTGGATAAGTGCCTCTGTAGGTACTGTAACCCCTGCCTCTTTTGCAACCACAACCAAGAAGAATCAGAAAACAAAGTTCTCATGAGCAAAGTCCTTGGCACCATCAGATGGTTCAACAGTTGTGGTTTTAGGAATGGAAATGCCACTAATGAAGACACATTACCATCTGTTTTCCCTAAGGACCACTGAGCTCTTCTGTTTGACTTGAAAATGAAACCTCCTACATGTTATTTCCACCATTGGAAAGTGAGGGTCTTCTCTTCCAGAGCAGGATCTCTCTTGCTTTTGTACTTGTTTCCTCAGGGTTTAGCAGAGTACTTAATATAATATATTTAGTATGTTTATTTATTTTATATTTAATTTATACTTAAATATATTATATATAATTTAGTTAGTATTTAGTATATTTATTATTTAATATTGTACATAATATTTAGTATATTTAGTATGCTTTTGAAAAATTCATTCATATGACATAGATATATAGTAATATAAAATACATAAATACGTAAAAACAAAATATATAATATAAAATACATAAATATAAAATACATAAGTAAATATATAGTAACATAAAATACACAAATATCTATATAGAATGCATTGAAAAATAATGTCTCTGACACATTCTAACTTTGTGATCTCAATCTAGTCACTTGCCTTCCCTGGGACTCAGTTTCTTCACCTATAAAATAAAGAGGCTAGACTCCATTGCCTCTGAAATCCCTTCTGGCTCTGCATTTGGGATCCTATGATTCTGTGGTTCTAGACTGCATGCAGTTTTTATACATCATATTTGGTGACAGGGATGGCAAGTGAATAGTGCAACCTATACTTTGAAAATATTTCTTTTTTTTTTGTTTTATTTTTGCTTGGAAATAATTTATTACTCTGTGCCTATAGAGAACAGGACAGCTAGGTGGTACAGTGGATAGAACAAGGGCCTCGAGTCAGGAGGGCCTGAGTTATAATCTGGCCTCAGACAGTTGCTAGCTGTGTGACCCTGGGCAAGTCACTTAGTCCTGTTTTTGCCTTAGTTTCCTCATCTGTAAAATGAGCTGGAGAAGGAAATGGCAAACCCCTCCAGTATCGTTGTGAAGGAAACCCCAAATGGGGTCATGAAGAGTCAGATATGACTAAACAATTTTTTTATAGAGCACAAATGGGTTCACTATGGGTCCAAAGTTGCCCATTTTGATATTCCCTTCCCACTTCAGGGATCATTTAACAATCTATCCTCTTTAAATAAGCCTCTCTGAATATGACTCAACTCTTCTGAAGTCTCTCTCATTCTTCAAAGATCCTCACACTTCTACTGGTCTCAGCACCAACCAAACTCCTTTTCTCCAAGTGTCATAGGCTGTGTGATTCCCCTCAGAGAACCCTCCCTGAGTTCCATTTTGTTCTTCAAAGGTCATTTTGATCTTTTCACATCTCCATTATACCTATGACCTGATGGTACATATTCCCACTGTAGAATTCCCTTTTCCTATGTGTGTGTGGGAGGAGCGGGAGTGGTCCTAAAGATTAAGGGGTGATGAACAGGACCAGAGAAAATAAACATGCCTAGAGGAAAATCCATCCAAAAGAGCAGCAGAGAATGGGCTAGGTCCTGGCACCAAGTCCCCAAAAAAGAACTAAAGTTGAAGAAATGAATAAATCAAACATAGACTAATATAAAACAAATTATTGGAAATCTAGAGATTCCCCAAAAGAAGGAGTAACTGTAACAACTGCAAGCAGAGACTTGAAAAGGATAAACAGATTTTTTTTTTCCACAAAGGTGACATGACTATCTAGAAGAAATGATACAAGAGATAAAATGAAACAAAAACTCTGAAAGAAAGAATTTCAAGAATAGTTTAGAAAGTAGGAAGCATTAACAAAGAAATGAACACCCTGAAAACTAGAATAGATCAAATAGACTAAAGAGAAATTTAAAAAACAAAGACACTCTCTGGCACAGCAAGAACTATTAGAATAAAATTTTTAAAATTGGGGGGAAAAATAGAAGAAAAATCTAAGCTATATGATACCAAAAACAACTAGCCCAGAAAACAGTTCAAGGAGAGATAATTTAAGAATGTTAGACTCTTTGAAAACATGATTTAAAAAAAAAAAAGCCCAGGCACTTTTACACAAACATCAAATGCAATGTTCTAGAAACTTTGTTGTTCAAGCACTTAAAATAGGATCCCTTCCTTGAGCACATTCACTATGCAACTTCCTCTTTGAAACTTAGCATTCCTATTTCTCTAAATAAAAAATAAAATGGATACCATTCAAAATCTCTTTAGGAAATGCTAGATAAATATAGGGACCATGTAAGGCTGAGTGGAGGTATAAATTCCAGAAGAGAGGGAAAAGTGTAGAATGACTGCTATAAAATAGCTCTTGTAGGGAGGGTGATTGTTAACAAGATGGGTAAAAGGTTGCTATGTAGAAGTGAAGGTCGAATTAAGGTCAGAGAACATGAAATGTAGTAGGCTTGGCTTTCTTTGTTTTTCAACTTCCTCCTACAGCATTCTGTGGAAAGTGGAAGGAAGGGGAGAGGCAGGTGGTGGGAGGTGACTCCAGGTTGTGGAATAGAGGGACTTCCAACGCTGGAAGACTAAGGTTCAAGGGTGGAGAACTTTGTTTTGTTGGTTAACTACCAAACCCAGATGGTTGGAAGGAAACCAAGTGAGATAAGAATGGCTGGAGAAAGTGAGAGAATAGAGAGGGATTTAGGGACTGGGGATAATAGTGAGGACAATGAGCAGGTTTAACAGAAGCAAGACCATGGGGAGGTAGCAGGAAAGGAATTAGGGATCAGAAAGCAGATTTCAGAGTTCAGGATCTTGAAACTGGAAGAGTTTGGGGATGGTGGTGAAGTACACCCTGTGGTGGCTGATAGATCCAACTATGGAGGTTGAGGAAGGTTTTGAACTGGGAGTTGGGGGTGTTGGTAGGATCACTGACATCCTGGATGAAATCACCCCAGATGAATTAAGAGGTTGGGATGAAGAGGAAGAAGCTATGGGAGTCAAAGAGAGTGCTAAAGATATGGATGATGTGAGAAAAGTTGGTTGGCGTAAACTTTAGCAGAGAGCTTGTTGAGGAATGGCCATAGAAAGGTGGCCTGGAAGTGGGAGGAAAGAGCAAAGACTATGCCAACTCCTCCTGTGGGCTCCTCAGGGGGCATGAGAGATGAGGACATACTTGGAGAGGGTGACAAGAGGTAAGGTACCTTCAAAAGAAAGTCAGGTTTCCATCAACACAAAAGGATAGAAGGCATATGGGATGAAGAAATTATAGATGAGGGGCAATTTAATGGCAAAGTAGGGCCTCTAGATAACACAATAGAAGGGAAGACAAAGGGCTATGGAGAGGTAGATATGAGCTGGGTAGGGATAGAATGAGGAAAGAGATAGCAGGCAAAAGGAGAAAGGGGATCATACTATTCCTCATACCTGTAATATAGCTCTAATCTCCACCTGTTGAGGTCCGTCACCTCAGGACCTAATTCAGATGCCATATCTTACAGGAAGCCTTCTCTGACATTCCTTTCCCTCAATCCTAATCCCACCAAATGATCTCCCCTTCAAATTACCATGGTACTTTACAGGTTTGGTTCTTCCTCCTGAGATTGTCTCTATCCTATCTATCTATCTATCTACCTACCTATCTATCATATCATATCATATCATATCACATCGTATCGTATCATATCATATCATATCATATCATATCATATCATATCATATCATATCATATCATATCATATCATATCATATCTATCATATCTATTTATCTATCTACACACATATATACATATGTACGATATTTTAAAAGCCCGGATACACACACATATATAATATATATGTATGTATGTGTGTGTGTCTGGGCTTTTTTTTGGGGGGGGGGTCTCTTTTGGGGTCTCCCAGGTTTCTGCATTGTTACTCTGTCCAGTCCCCTCCTACCTTCACTCCATCCCTCTTCCATCTTTGAGTTTCAGGGTGTTGGATCTTCAGGGCCCCCTTTAGTGTCTCAGGACAGAGTGTTTAGTACCTCAAAAGGCCCTGGGCTTGGGATGTTCCAGTCAGAGTGATGGAGCACTGTGGTAGTCTTTATCTGCTGTCACTTCTTCCAAGGTCTCCACTCTGGGGTTCTTCCAGGATAGTCCGCTGCTCTTGCTGCTTACAGTCATAGAGCCTTGCAGGTTTGCAATGTCTCTGGTTCATCTCTGCTTGTGATAAGAAACTACTCTGCCTTGGTACTGGCTCTGCTGGTTGCTCCCTTTCTTATTGCTCTCAGGCTTCAGGCTGATCTTTCTTTCATTTTAAGGGTGGAAGATGTCACTTACTGTAGCTTCTCTTTGTATTTCTTGATCATTATTTGGTCCAGAAGAAACTTTAGGATTTTGCTGGAAAAGGTACGTGAGATCTGTGTAGCCTGCCTTCTGTTCAAACAGTTCTCTTGTCTAGAAGTTGAAAGAATGGATTGTTGATTCTTTTCCAATGAGTGTCAAAAGTGTAGGCATTGTACGCTCTTTATAAAGACATGTTTTAGTCAGAGCATAAAAGGCCACTTGATTGAAGAAGCCATAACTTCAGTCCTTTATTATAGCTGGCTTCATTTCCCATAAACAATAGTGTTTTAAAAGACCTGATACGTAAGTTTTATGTTGACCCTTCCCTACAATTTAGGAACCAAGATCCGCCAAATCCTAAGAACACATCTAGGTACATGGTATGTAGAGGCAGCAGTAATAATAATAGTTAACACATAGCAGTCTAAGGTTGGCAAAGCACTGTACGTATACATACATATGTAGGTGTATATATATGCATGTTTATTTGTTGTTTGGTAATTTTTCTGCCACATCTGACTTTTTGTGGCCTTTTTTGGGGGTGTTCTTGGCAAAGATACTGGAGTGGTTTTCCATTTCCTTCTCCAGTTCATTTTACAGATAGTGAAACTGAGGCAAACAGGCTTAAGTGACTTGCCCAGGGATACACAGCTAGTTAGTATCTAAGTCCATATTTAAACTCAGAAAGATGAATCTTGCTGACTCCAGGCCTGGCTCTCTATCTACTGTGCCACCTAGTGCCCCTCCCCCATATATATATATATATATATATACACACACACACGCACACACACACACACACACACACACACACACATATACACATACGTGTATGTATATATATGCATATCTAGGTATACACACACACACAATCTCATTTTCCCATTTGATATAACAATCTTACAAGTGTAGGTGCTATCATTATCCCCATTTTATAGATCATGAAATGGAGATTGAAAAGAAGTTAAAGAATTTATCCAGCATCACACAGCTCCTAAATGTCAGAGACAAAATTTAAAGTTAGAGGCAACTAGGCCTCAGGCACTTACTTGCTATGTAACTCTGGGCAAGTCAGTTAACTCTGTTTGCCTCAGCTTCCTCATGTGTAAAAGGAGCTGGAGAAGGAAATGGCAAATCATTCCAGCATCTTTGCCAAGAAAAGCCCAGATGGGGTCATAAAGAATCGAATATGACTGAACAACAAAAACAACTTGCTGACTTCAAGTTCAGTGCTATATCTACTTCACCATTTCACTATTATAAAACCTGACTTTCATCATAGGTAAAAAAAAAGAAGAACCACTCACTACTGCTAGGTCAGCTACGCTATTTTGATATTCATTTGCTCTTCAATTTCTTTTTGAAGTTCTCTTAATTTTGCCCTTTAAAGAAATACAAAGATGCATTGTAACAACATTTCAAGTATCTTTTTCCAAAGAATTTTATCAGTACTTTTCATTTTTACTTTTTTCATTTTCATTTTTACTTTATTCATTTTCATTTTTACTTTATATTCATTTTTAACATATCTCTCTATCTTCCTCTATCCAACAAGTCATTTGTTGTTTAAAAGATTATTTTAAAGAGGAAAAAATAAAAGCAGTTTAGCAAAACCAACTAATACATGACTGTGTTTGGTAGTATAGTCAATATTCACATATCCATAGTCCCCCACCTCTGTAATAAAGGATGAAGGCATATTTACTCATTTTTACACCAACACTTATAATTTCATCAAGTATTCCTTAAATATTTAGGAATATACTATTTTAATTTGAAAGGTGATTGGAAGGAAAATTTTTTGTCATTCAGTGCTCCATTTTCTTTTGATGTTGAAAGAGCAAAAGTAACATTCAAATGGAACTTATTGAAATTTGTTGTAATAGTGCTACAAGTATAACAAAGCTAGTGTTCCATATTTTTATTCTTGTCATTTTATTGAAATGTGCATATTTGTAGCAAGAATCTTAGCAATGTTCGCTAGTACATAACTTTATGAGTAATTATTTTCCCTCTTGAAGTCTATTAAAACTTTGCATAGGGCAAGATTAACAAGTGAGCATTTATCATCTGTGCTAAAAACCGCATTATCACAAAACTTTATACCTGATATTAACAAAAAATTTTGGCAAAATATGCCAAATTTCTAACAAACAGTGTTAAATTAATTTTGAATCTTCTTGTAGTGATTTGTGTCATAATTATTTTTAATCTATTCAATATTAAAACACAATATTGTACGTTTCTTTTCATCTTAGGTGGTGCTGTGGATAGAATGCCAGGCCTAGAATCAGGAAGACTTGGGTTCAAATACAGCCTCAGATACTTACTAGCTGTGTGACCCTGGGCAAGTCACTTAACCCTGTTTACCTCAGTTTCCTCATCTGTAAAATAAGCTGGAGGAGGAAATGGCAAAAATGCCCAAAAAAGGGTCACAAAAAGTCATAACTGAATGACTATTTATACTTGATTTGTATGTATGTATGCAATAAATATTTGTAAATACACATAAATATTGAAAATAAATTGTCAAATTCATAATGTCTATTTTTATATATTAATTGTATCTAATTACTTTCTGATTTTAATATATTGGTGTGTTAATAGAAAAAGAAATATGCAAACATGGGTGATTTTCTAAGTCAATATGTGACCCACAGGGTTCCTTATATATGGTTTAGTGGCCCCTTGCATTATACACTATCTCTGCATTCTTAGGATGGCATTTGTCTACAGGAATCTTCAAAGATTAATCACTAGTGGGAAGATGTTCTATTGACAAACTAAGATTCAGAAATCAATTTTGGAGTAGAGGTAATACTAAACTCTAGCATCCAATAAGGACTTATGACTGAGCTGATTAATGGTTTGTGCCAAAATAGAACCAGAATACTGACACTTGAAATCATTCATTTCATAAACCATACATAGTTGGTTACCAAAATTGTTAACAACCTAGAGAAGCCAACAGAACTGAGAAGTCTGCAGGAAAGAAGCAGAGTGGAAACAGAAGCTAATAATAGCTGTTTTGATGTGAGTCAAGCTGAGACCAGACAAGAGAGAAGGGCCTTGCTGCTTATGCAAGGAGCTGATCGGACTGACGGAAGCTGTGATATCTGCTTGGAGAAAGCAGAAACCTGTTGTTTGAAGAGCTGAGTAGGGAAAAGCTACCTTGCTCTCTGTTTCCATCTACTGTTTTGAGAGGGGAAGACCTCTCAAAGCAAGGGAAAAGAGTACTTGACAGATCTCAGGCTTAAGGTTGTTTGTCTTTCATTCTTGAAGAGAACCATGTCATCAGGGAGGTGATGCCACAACATGCAAGTGAATCGGAATTAAGTGAGTGAGGGCTGTGCAAAGTCACTAGCTTCACTTTCTCCTCCAGAGCCATACGGGTCCAGTGGCTAGATATAGATCGAGACAACTGGAGATGGCCCAGGATGCAGCAGGGGACTTTAGCCTTTTCAAAGATCTTAAGCTTAAGGAAATTGCTTTTCGATGAAGAATAGGACAAACTAGCTAAGGTTCTCAGAGACTAGAATTGACAGGGTCTCTCCCACTATCTAGGCAGCCTTGAAAGAGGTTGCCTACTTCAGACACTTGAGCAAATGGGTGTTTACTTGGGTTGTCCGTACTACAGTGTCTGTCAATGTTCAAAAGGTTTAATCTGTGAAAAGATTTTTGTCTCCTGGGATCTGCAGGTAGGGAAAAGATTTGTTTCTGTTAATTTTTTAGATACCCTTAGCTATTTGTCACCAAGGCAATATACTTCATGTCCCTCAAGCCAACTGGTGCATTTGGGCAGCCCAAGAACTTCAGGGCCAAGGTCCAGTTCAGATTTAGGACAAACGGCCCCAGTTAGAATTAGTCATGAGGAAGCATTTGGGGAAGTTTAAAGAAGTGTTGTAAGTTCATTTATTTGTTTGGTTTTGTTTGTAATGACTGTGGTTTTCTAATGGTTTTCTAAGACTCTGAGTGAAGACTGAGAGGGTCTTTTAACCTAGGTTGTCTTCCTTCTGTTTGGCCTGACATACATCATTTGAATCTTCCCTGGTATAGGCAAGACAAACCCAACTGGCAGACATTTTAATGATAAGGTGGATTTAGAGTTATTTTAGCCCTTCCCAATTACTTCCTCTGGAGCAAGAAAGTAGTCTGGTTGGCCCTCAAGTGTGGCTGATCTTGCCAGCCTCTAACAATTAAGGAATGTAAATTGCTTTATTGGCCTCAGCTGCCTCTAGTAATCTTGGCCAGAAAATCAGAACCATTCTAATCAGGATCCCCCGCCCCTTAGCCTTCCCCTTGGAAACCAAATCACCTCTAACTTTAAGCAAGTAGAAACAAGGGGAGGGGCCCAGTCCAAGCTGTTTTTTTCTTCATCTGTAAACAAAGCAAGGGTCCTACTTTAGACTGGTTAGCTAGTGAATAACCTGTGGGCTAGGAGCAATCACATTATTCAGTCATGTCTTTAGTTCAGACTGGGAGAGACTCTTTTGAGCTATACTGAGAAATGGAATTTGACAAAATGGGATATAGGATGGATTACATAGTAATACTGATTATTCAATAATACAACATAATATTAATTTCCCTTAATTCCTTATGATTAGGTATTGTTTCATTCATTGTATTTTTACTTGCAACACCTGGTACAATGCTTGGCACATAGTAAACATAATAAGTATGTCTTGATTGATGGATTAAAATAAATATAGAATATAAAGAGAATATTGTTCCCACTGAGGTAATAGCCAATTTGTAAAGATTGACCTCAGCTATGCTGTATGACAAGTTTACAACTTGCCAATTCTACATTCCTAAAAATGAGGACTTCTGATATAACTGGAACCGGCTAATGAGAACCCAGACCTTATGAGAACATGCAATCCCCCTCATGGATTTCAGAGTCTATGCAGATATTCTGTGATTATTTCCTTTACTTACTGAATAATGAAGAAAGAGCTAATTTGATTGGCTGCTGAATTGGAGCTGAACATGACTATAAAAGACACTGAGGAAGGCAATCCAGACATCACTTTTCTTGTACTATTCAAGGGGAGGTGTATTGTAAGCCTCTGGATGTTGAGACAGGCCTCAGGAGGCCCTCCCTCTCAAACCAACATGTAGTCCATGAATACATGGCACTTCTGTTCTTTGCTTTTTGTATTTGTTAATTCCTTCTTTTAGGTTAAGGAGTACTGAAGATGACTGTGACCTTGTGAGCTTCAAAGGGCTAGAGGAGCAGATGTACAGTGACAGGAAGGAGTCCATTCCAGAATTTGCCACCAGATTAAGCTAAGCAAAGCACAAGTGTAGATAGGCCACAACTAATGTGTGTAAATGTCTGTAGCCATCATTTTAAAAGTGTAAGTTTAGTCTACCCAAGGACCAAGGTGGTAGAGGGGAAGAGTACATCCCCAATGAAGAGAAATACTTTATAATCCATTTTCTTGCTCTATTTTCTTATAAAAGGTAATTGGTGGAAATCAGTTAAATGATCCCAAAGAGATAATTTCTGGGTCAATCAGTGCTCTAAAGGAGATGCTAACTGCTAGTGACGACTGACTGATGTGGAGGATAACACACCTGAAAATGACTGTGAACCAAGGTACCCATAGATTCCTGAGGAGGGGATGTAGCAATCTTGTTTCCATTCATCAGTGAATGGAATTTGGGATAAGGATCCCAAGAAACTATGTGGGTTACATAGAAAATCATCAATCATAAAGGCACTGAGCTACAAACCCAGTTTACTCCTCCTTTACTCCTCACTCTGCGCTTGAGAGGACCCTAAGTTCCCCTTAGGTGGACCAGTGGATGGAGTGCTGAGCCTGGAGTCAGAAGACTTGAGTTCAAATCTGGCCTCAGATATTTACTAGCTGTGTGATCCTGAGTAAATCACTTAACCTCTGTCTGCCTTAGTTTCCTCAACTGTAACAATGAGAATAATAATAGCACCTACCACATATGTATCAATCGGGACATAGGTTTATGAGGATCAAGCGAGATAATAATTATAAAGCATTTAACACAATGCCTGACACATAGTAGGTGCTATATAAATGTTTATTCCCCTCTCTTCCTCCTATCTTACTCCCTATCCTTAATACTTCCTATTCCTACCCCTAAACTCTTTCTGGGTTATGCTGTACTGCTGCTTCCCCACACTTACTCATAACTACATACAACTCTTGGGGAGAAATAGGAGAACAAAGCACAGTTCTGGAATTAGGAACTCTGATTTTAATGAAACATGTACCTGAGAGAAAGAAGTGGGGCAGGATGGATTTTGTGGACTGGGCTGGACTAGTCTAAGCTGAAATGTATGAGGGTAGTCTAGATTAGGCTGAGTTATGGTGGAACTGAGTAGGGATTGTTGGCTGCTCTTTATCTGCAGAGTTAATGTAATTTTCTGTAGTGCAGGGCATGCTGAAGAATTCAGGAAAAGGAAAGATAAAGGCTGGATTTTGGAGCCAGAGTGGAAGTGGGCAGATGATGCTCTGAAGGGACAAGGGACAAAAGGTAAAAGAGTATTCACATGGTAGGACTGTCCCAGCCAGTACAGCCCAATGTCTTCTAGTGGGTATCCTCCAGAGCAGCTTTCTAGGACCATCACAGCTCACCAGAGATCCTAATAAAAACCTCTGGAGCCATTGCTTCAATGACTTGTCAAGTTTCTATTTGAAATTCTCATGCAACCTGCCCAGTGTCTTGGTGGTAAAGAGATTACCCTCCTCTGGGGGGCAGTAATAAGATGTCTGAGTAATTTTTTTTGTCCCTGATGGGAGTTCCCAAGTCTTCATCACTTCCACTCATTCTCCTGTCTCATAGTTCCAGTCTCAGTAGGATGCAGTAGAACCGGAAGTTCTGGGCCAGGGACTATGTGGTGGGTTCTGCCCCAACAAGGAAAGACCCCTTTGCTGTTGTAATCACCAGCTCCATTAGTTGCCCTCCACCCTTCATTATTCAGTTCTTAAAATCTAAGAGCTCCATCTCTGTTTGATGAATGCACTGGGCTAATTCACTTTCAGTGTGTTACTATGTTGGCAATATATCTTCTACAGGATAATCAACAATGACCAAATGATGGACCAGAACTTGGTAGCTTTCTTTATCCTCTTGGGCAACCTCCTATACATCTACTGAGTGATTCACTCAGGGTGAGCAGGAGCCTACTCCAGAGGACTCCTCATGCTCCATCGGGAGGGCTCATGCCACTGTACCTTATCTAGCCATCCTTCAATCACTCCAGCCTCCAGATTTGAATCACTCTCCCCATACTTCAACCACAAAGTGAGCCATAAGGCTATCTTATCTTGTGCCAATTACTATGCCAAATGTTAGGAATGGGTCTGACATTAGCCCCTAGTTAGTTCAGGTTTGATATTGAAATGAAATGAGGAACTTGTAAGTCATTGAACAGTTTACAAAATAAGGTTTATTTAGCCATAGCAGAGCACTGACATGCAATAAGGACACAGTGGAAACTTAACTTCTATAGATTCATCTCCCCTGTCTCTATATGGAAATGTGTCTTGTCATCAGGGCAAGGTGTGGTGATCCATGTGGTCTTTAGACATCTATAAAATCAGAGATTTGTGTCTTATGAAATTTTATGTCCCTAGGTGACCAGGAAATGAAATCAGCCCAGCCAGAGGTCACTGGGAAATTGTTTTGAAGGAGACACATTTGAATCTTTTCCCAACCCTAGTGCCAGTCAAATCTTGGCTTTGTCACCTTTTTTGTAACACATGCTGAAGGGATGGGGGGAAGAGGAAGTAAAGGAACACTGGCAGACATTGATCCTATTACAGAGATTATAAAAGAGTATTGAGCAGACAATCTTCTTGCCAGAGGTCTTCATCAGACTTGTCTGATGTTATCTGCCTCCTCAGGGCTCTACACTTTACCTTGGAATGTCAATATTCCTCATCCTTACCTACACTGATATGTAGACCGTTAAGGATGAGATCACCACTAGGGGCACCTCAATCTCCATTCTTCCCCCAACCCCTTCCCTAGACTATGGGTATCTTAGAAGCCAACTGCAATAACTTAAGGGAAGTACATCTCCACCAGATGATACCTTCCTCCTTTTTTCTCCCTTGCTTGGGATACTTAAGTATTGACAGGTTTGAACAAAATGGAAATCCACAACTCCATTCCTTCTGATGAGATAAAGGTTCATCAGGTCTTACTATTCACCCTACTCTGATCCAGTACTGTGGTCTTAATTACTTAAATAATATAAGGACCTCTAAGCCTTGTCATCTGCCTCACTGCTTAGGTGACCCTTAGGACTTCCAGGCTTTTCTTTCTGGCCCGCAGCTGAATTTTAGTATTTATGTTGTCTTTTACAATTAGAGTGTAAACTCCTTGAGATAAGAACTATCTACCTTTTAAAATTTATAACTTAACATAGTTTTTGGAATATAGTAAGTACTTAATGTTTGTCATTCATTCATGCTAGGATACCTTTTTTGCAGTCTCTCCAATGATGAAGCTCTGTGCGTGGACACTTATCACAAGGTCAATTTCATAATCAAAATGCCAATGTAGCAAAGCGGTGTGAGCTTCCCTTGAGTAAAATATATCTGTGTATGCCTGATACATAGAGCTAAGGAGCTCTGAACTGGATCTGATTACAAGGTAGGGGTAGTGTTGGCTGTAGTCTTCCTACTGGACCCTGAGCCTTCCAATACAACAAATTCTGTGTGGCACATGCAGTTTCAATCATCTATACCCCAAGAACCACAGGCAATGTAAGGAGATAGTAAAAATCAGAATCACAGTTTTTTGATGTTGCTTCAGATGTATTTGCATTGGGTTTTACAGATCAGTAGTCTAGAATAAAGGGAAGGTCCATCTATTACCTCAATAACAATGAGAAAGACAATGAGAACAATAATAATACAGCTGACATTTACATAAGAATTTAACATTGTGTGTAATGTGCTTTATATACATTATCTCAACTGAACTTCCCAATAATATAATCACTGCAGGCATTATCCCTTTGAGAGATGAGGAAACCAAAGTTCAGAGAAGTTAAGCATGCATGATTTAGACATAAAGGGTGATATAAGCAAATTAGAGGAGTGTGGGGGGAAAATTACTTGTTAGATCTATGGAGAGGGGAATAGTTCATGATGAAAGAAGAGACAGAGAGGATCATGGGAAGTGAAATGGGTAATTTTGATTACATGAAATTAAAAAGGTTTTACACAAAACCAATGCAGCCAAAATTAGAAGGAAAGCAGGAAATGGGGGGGGGGGGAATTTACAGCAAGTTTCTCTGTTAAAAGTCTCATTTCTCAGATAAACAAGGAAATGATTCAAATTCATAAAAATAAGAGCCATGTCTCAATTTACAAATGATTAAACAATACAGACAGTTTTCAGAGGAAGAAATCAAAACTATCAATTGTTATATAAAAATGCTTTAAATCACTAATAATTAGAGAAATTCAAATTAACTCTAAAGTACCACCTTACACTCATCAGTTTAGCTAAGATGACAGGAAAAGAAAATGACAAATGCTGTAGGGGATGTAGGAAAATAAGTACACTGATGCACTATTGGCAGAGATCCAACTAATCTGAAGAACTATTTTCAGCTATGCCCAAAAAGCTATAAAACTGAGCATACCCTTTTACTCAACATTACCTCTACTTAGGTCTATACCCCCAAAAAGATAAAAAATAAAAAGGGAAAGGGAAAGGACCCATATGTACAAAAATATTTATAGCAACTTTTTGTGATGGCAAAGAATTGGAAAATGAGAGGAGGCCCCATCAATTAGGTCATAGCTGCACATGTTTTATGGCATGTGATTGTAATGGAATACTATTATGGTATAAGAAATGATGGAGGAGATGGTTTCAAAAAAATCTGGTAAGACTTATATGAACTGAAGTAAAGTGAAGTGAGCTGAACTGGGAGAACAATGTACACAGTAATAGCAAGACTAATGATAATCAATTATGAAAGACTTAACAACTTTGATCAATACAATGATCTAAGACAATTCCAAAGGATTTGTGGCAAAAAAAAAAATTACGTCCACCTCTAGATAAAGAACCGATGGATTTTGAGTGCAAATTGAAGCATATTTTTTTTTTTTACTTTTTTCTTGCTTTTTTTCCCTTAACATGGCTAATGTGAAAATGTTTCCATGACTTCATATGTATGATGAGTATTATGTGGGTCAAAAGACCACTGACTCAAGTTAAAAAAAAAAAGAGGTGTCTTGGTTTCTCAAGGCAGAAAAAAAAACCAGAAGCTTTATTTGATCAAGTCTCGTGAGAATTGGGCATCTCTCACTACCAGGGCAGAGATAGCAGTGAAGAGAGGCTAGAGAGAGAAGGCAAGCATATACCCTTATACAAACAATTCTAAGAAATCCCACCCCAGATGCTGGACCCCCATCCCTATTTGCAGAGACGAGTGGCCTCACAATCTAACCAGGAATAAGTTTTTACCCAATACAAGCACAGAAACTACAGAATTATCTTATAGGGAAACTTCAATGCTGAGACGGCCGTTTGTTAAGTAGGCTAGGGGAAGGGGAGAGGGGAATATCATCTGGTTTCCCCAAAATCATATGATTTACAGAAAAATGAAACTTAGGCCTGGTGAGGTTCACGTCCTAACTAAATTTGTACTATCTCTATTTGAATATTGCCTTGCCTGAGTTATTCACAGGGAAGCTTTCACAATCTTGTATTCCACTCACAGCTGAGGTAACATCTGTAAATGTAAAGAAGGAGGGGGAGAAAGACATTCCTAAAAGCTAAATAATCAGATTCCCACAGACTCAAATTTATCCCATTTCCCTTTTCTCTAAATATTGATTCTCAAACATTTTAGATATAAATACAAATATATACATATTCCCTGTGAAGCCTTCACACTTTATTCTCTCACAACCTCACACAGTATCATATTTCATGTTTTCTCAGTGGGTGGGTAGGGAGTAGAAGGAGAGGGAATTTAGAAACTGGAAATTCAAAGTTAAAATTTTTTAAAAGGGGGAGAGGATTCTGTGAAGATGGCAGAGTAAGTCAGAAAATTTTCAACTCTCCAAATTTTCTCCACAAAAAAAGACCTCAGAGCAGCAGAAATAAACATGGAGGAAAGAATTGTCCTTCTAAGACAATTTGGGAAGACCTCAGGAAAGACTCAACCTCCAGGGGAGGAGATTTGGCCTGAATGAAGTGCAAACACCTCCAGGTCGACTCTGCAGAATTAACAAACAACAAGCCCTGGGGGCAACTGGGTTGAGAGGCAGCCTCAGTCTTAGAAACTTTCATCTCACAGATGGGGGTAGGGGGTCCTGATGGATGGCTAAGAGAAGATTGAAAGACCTTCCACTATGCCAAGCACAGCTTTCTGACCAGATGCATCCCAGGCTATGGCTGCAGGAATAAAAAGCTAGCACATACCTGGTAAGTGCAGTAGTGAGAGGCAGGGACCCTGTTGGCTGTGGGCACTTACAGGAGAACAGAGTCCCTAGTTTCAGTTCGGGGGCAGAGGGGACAGCTGTAGTTTACAGCCACTGGAGGAACTCCAGGCAGCAAGATCATTTGTGGGACAGTGTGGCTGGGGGCACTAGCTGTGGCTTAGGATTGTAAAGGAGAGCCCAAAGTTGGGCCTCAAGACAGACCTCAGAAAATAACATCAAGAAGGAGCACCTGAGGCTTGGAGTATCATTCCACATACTTCAGGACTACAACTTGATTAAACTAATAGCTGCTAAAAAAAAATAAATAAAACAATAAATACATGAATGGATAAATAAATAAAAATGAATAAGCAAAGGAGAAACTACACAACCATAGATGGTTACCATGGAGTTAGAGAAGAACTGGGTTCATATTCAGAGGAAGATAATGGAACTAAAAAAAAAGCTGCTCCTTTTTTAATGAGAAACATCAAATGGTCCCAAGCACAAAAGGAGTTCTTGGAAGAAGGTAAGAAGAACTTTAAAAATCAAATAAGAGAGATCAAGGAAAAATTTGAAAAACAAATAAGAGCAATCCAAGAAAATCAAGAAAACTATGAAAAGAAAGTCAACAAACCTTAAATAGAAAATCAAAAACTTGAGGAAGAAAATATTTCCTTAAAAATAAGAATTGGGCAAAGGGAAGCTAATGACATTTTGAGACACCAAAAAATCACAAAACAAAATCAAAAGAATGAAAAAATAGAAGAGGAAGTGAAACATCTTATCAGAAAAATAACCATTGTGGAGAACAAATTGAAGAGAAATAATATAAAAATAGTCTAACTACCTGAAAATTATGATTAAAAAAGAATTTTGATATAATATCACAAGAAATTACCAGGGAAAGTTGCCCTGAAGTTCTAGAACAAGAAGATAAAGTAGAAATAGAAAAAAATCCACTATCACCACCTGAAAGATGTCTCAGGAGGAAGACTTACAGGAATTTCATAGCGAAATTTCCAAGCTCTCAGATTAAGGAGAAAATATTGGGAGCGACAAGAAAAAAATTAATATCATGGAACTACAATAAGGATTACCCAAGACCTAGCAGCTACTATATTGAAGGACTATAGGTCTTGGAATACTATATCCCATAGAGCAAAAGAGCTGGGGTTACATTCAACAGTAAGGTAATTTACCCTGCAAAATTAAGTATGATCCTAAATGAAGAAAATGAACATTTAATAAACTCAAAGACTTTCAGGTTTTTGTGATAAAAACCCCAGAACTTAAGGGAAACTTCAACATATAACATTCAGAAGAAATATAAGATAAACATTAAACACCAATTATAAGGGACTCAAAAAGGTCAGATTGTTTTCTTCATATATGTGAAAATATTAGCAGTAATCATGATTATTATTAATTATTATTATTAATCATGTAATTATCTCAAGCAAATGAGACATAAAAGGAAAAACTGATACAGAAAAAGATAAAAGGGGGGAGGGTGGATAATGCTGGAACCTTACTCTCATCAGGAATGGGTTAAAAAGGAAACAACATTTTATATATACACCCCCACACAGATATGTATGTATATATATGCATATATATATATATATGCATATATATACATATATCTATCTATCTATGTGTGTATGTATAGAACTCTTCTAAATTCAGAAAGAAACAACAGGACAAGTGGGTGGGGGGTAGAGGATAAGGGAGGGATTCTTAGAGGGGTCAGCAGGTTAAGGAATAGGAGGGCAAGCTATCAGGTAGAAGTAAAACAGAGGAGTGAGGAGGGATAGGGTAAATAGGGTGAGAAAGATAGTGAGGAAAAACAGGAAGGAGGAAAATACACAACAACTAATCATAGCTTAGAATGTGAATGGGACAAATTTACTCATAAAACAGAAACAGCAGATTAAAAATTTGAATTCAACAATATGTTGCTTTCAGGAAACAAAAATGAGAGATACACACAAAGATAAAATAAAGGGCAGGAGTAGAATTTAGTATATTAAAAAAAGTAGAGAGAGTAATCATGATTTCACACAAAGTTGAAGTTAAAATAGATTTAATCAAAAATGAAAAATGGAGAAACTATACTATCAACAATATTATTCTGTATTGTTTTATTTAGACTATTTAAAATACCTAGGCACCTGAGTGTATACCTGCCAAAAAAGGCACAGGAACTATATGATCATAAACATAAAAAACTTTTTATAAAAATAAATTCAGATCTAAATAATTGAAGTAATATTTATTGTTCAAGGGTAGGTAAAGTCAATATAGTTTTTTTTTTGAGGGGGGAAGGCAGGGCAGTTGGGGTTAAGTGACTTGCCCAGGTCACACAGCTAGTAAGTGTGTCACGTGTCTGAGGTATGATTTGAACTCAGGTCCTCTACTCACTGCACCACCTAGATGTCCCAATATAATTTTTAAAATGACAGTTTTACCTAACTAATCTATTTATTCAATGTCATCCCAATTAAGTGATTAAAAATTATTTTACAGAGTTAGAAAAAATAATAATAAAGTTCATTTGGAAGAACAAAAGGTCAGGAACTTCAAAGAAACCAAGGGAAAAAAAGATGTAAAGGAAGTAGATTCATCAGTATCAGACCTTAAAGTATATTTTAAGGTGGGGACATTGTTGAAATGTAAAAAGAATAATTTCAATTTCTTTAAATTAAAATTTTCTTGTATAAATGAAACCTACATAGCCAAGAATAGAAGGAATACAGAAAAATGGAAGGAAAACTTTCATAGACAATCTCTCAGATAGGATGTGATTGGGTTGAAATATTGCTGTGGTATAGGAAACGATGAGCTAGGTGGTTTGGAAAAACATGGAAAGACTTGGGCTTATGAAGGAAGATGCTATCGTACCTTCAGAGAAACAGATGATAGGAGGAACTAAGCATGGTACAATCTTACATATATGTGTGTGAGTGTCTATGTGTATATGTGTGTATGTTTGTAGATATCTATATACATACATATAAAGTTTATATACCCACATTTAACGGTAGCCTTCTTTAGGGTAGTGGGGGGAGGGAGGGGAAAAATAAAGTAAAAAAATGTACAACGAAGAACAAAAGAAAACCAACAAGAAAGGAAAGAAAAGCTGAGTGACTTTGAAAACAATGTGTAGTATTTATTATAAAGGTTTTCTTGAAACGGAAATTTATTGTTTTATATTGACTCCCCTCTTAACGTCTGCTGTGTACATAGCAATATTTGTCTTTTTCCTTTCTCACTTTATATTTAAGTTTAAAATTTAAAAATTTACAAAAAAAATTTTTAAAAAGAAGTTGAGCATCACAGGAATCAAGGTAACAGCTAGTTGGAAGGAGGACTTGATCCCAAGTCCTCTTGGTTCTATGAGTGCTAATTTGCAGTGTGTCCCTGTACTAATTAGAATCACCCTCCTGTTGGGCTAACAGAAAGTCAGTGGAAGTGTCCAAGGCCTCAGAATCAATTTGGTCAGTACTGAAAGTGGTCAGGAAATATTAGTTTGACCAAGTAGAGCAGGTGGCCAGTCAGACAGTAAATAGAGTGGGGTTGAGGGGCAAGGATGAACTCTACTTCATGCCACTTCACCATTTCCCTGAAGATCCCAGGCAGTACAGATCATCTAAATAAGCCCTGGTTTCTCATAGTATAGGCTCAGCACTCCATCCTTTCTTCCCTCTCACAACTCCCAAAGTCATCTCTTCCATTCCATGAAGGTTATTTGGAGTTAGGTCTCAATGAGTAGTACTCATTGAGTAGTCAATGAATAGTGCTCATTGAGTACTCAATAAGTAGTGCTCATTGAGTATTCATTGAGTAGTGGACTTAATGAGTCCAACACAAAAAAAAACTCCTAGTAGTTTGAGTTTGTGAAATAAGTAAGCGAGGTTCCTTTGGAGTGGAAGTAAAAGCATCTCTGTACATGTATTAGTGATATGTTAGATAATATGTTGGATAATCCCCTCAAAGGATGTTGTCACTTCTACCCAAACTCACAATTGGTAGGCAG
Source organism: Trichosurus vulpecula (assembly GCF_011100635.1). NCBI lineage: Eukaryota > Metazoa > Chordata > Mammalia > Diprotodontia > Phalangeridae > Trichosurus > Trichosurus vulpecula. Next base: position 180,488,625 of record NC_050580.1, on the reverse strand, counting down.
TTTATTTATCAAAATTCAACCTGGAACTTGTTTTTCCCAAGTCACAACCAGCAGCAGAGCCACCATGAGTACAAAGCAAATGGTACTTTATTCTAGAGTGCTAATGTCAAGGAGGTATAGACTTCAGCCCTGGACAGCAACTACCTCACAGCTCTCTGTTGACTATATGGGGTCACAATTCTCATGGTCCCATGGCTAAGATTTCCCTTTCCCAGGGTCCCTTTTCTTCTCTCCCAATTCTCTGATAGTCAAGGATTCGGCTTTTTGAAAACTAAGCTGTCCCTTCTACAAACTTGATAGCAAGGTAGTTAGACAGTGTCTCCATAGCCCTCCTATTTTCCATATCATTTCCTCCTATATCTTCTTCTGGACTCTCTGCTAGTGACCCATGACTATGTTTTAGCCTTTGATTAGACATTCCCCTAAATAGCTTTGAACCATGACCCCTTTTTCATTCCCTCCTCCTACTCAAATGTTTTTGCCCCAAGGTAAAAGATGTTCCAGGGCAGCTAGCTGGCTTAGTGCATAGAGTGTTGGGCGTTGAGTAAGAAAAAACTGAATTCAAATCTGGCTCCAGACACCTATGGACTGTGTGACCCTGGGCAAGTCACTTAACTTCTGTTTGCCTTAACTCACTGAAGAAGGAAATGGCAAAGCACTCCAGTATTTTTGCTAAGAAACAAAAAACAAAAAACCCATGGACAGTATTGGTGTGCTTCCAATTCTTCCACATGGTCACAAAGAGTCACTGAACAACTGAACCACTGAACAACAACAACAAAAAGATGTCTAGTTACAATTCTGTGCATCACATCTAGAGATTGGCATTGTCCTGTGCACCCATTTGCAAAATGGTGATTATAATCATAATTCCTACTTCACAGGGTTATGAAGATTCTATGACTGTGGTAAATTGGAAAGAATGGATTCTAATGGGGTCAGAGGGCCTGGATTCATGTTCTGATTTTCACTATATATGTGAACTTGGGCAAATCGCTAAACCTCTCTAGGCCCCGGTTCTTCACATGTCAAATGAAGGGATTACATTATGTAATATCTCTGAGTATCCTTCTAACTAGACAGATCCAAGATCCATTATCCTGCACATAAAGGTCTCTGTAATGAAACTGTGGTACAAATAACAGCTGTTACTCTCTTCAGACATGTGTAGTAGTGCCCTAAGAAAACATTCAACACCAACTAAGAGGATCACAATTGACGTCAGGATCAGCATAACCCAGCAATGAACACACATCACTAACTATGATATCAGAAAATTCCAAGATGAAAGCCTATTTTTGCGGTTCCAGGGATAATTGCACCTAAGGTAAAAGGCCATCCAGTTCATTTGTGTTGCCTGTAAATTTATTGGGAGCATTTAATGGATTGCTCTAAGGTTTGGGCTCCTGGCCCACATGCTGCCATAGGCAGTGAGCTTTCTTCCTTAACTTCTCTACTTGCAACCAGAGGCTAGCATTCTCTAGCCTAAACTGCTTCATCTGTAGCTGAAATGCAAGAATATAGCTTTATTTGCAGGTCAGAAGTTGGTAGCAAATCCCCTGCAGAGTGCAATTATTCCTTGGTTGTGGCAAGAAAAAGCAGTTCATTGGAAGGGAAGAGGGGGCAGGTGAGTGGGAATGAGTGAATCTTGCTCCCATTGGTTTTGACTTGAGGAAGGAATAACATACACACTCAAATGGGTATCTTACCCCACAGGAAAGAATGAGGAAGGAGATAAAAAAGGGGGGACAATAGAGGGGAGGGCAAATGGGGGAGGAGGTAGCCAAAAGGAAACACTTTCTAAAAGGGACAAGGTCAAGGGAGAAAATTGAATAAAGGGGGACAGGATAGAAGGGAGCAAAATATAGTTAGTCTTTTACAACATGAGTATTGTGGAAGGGTTTTGCATAATGATGCACATGTGGCCTATGTTGAATTGCTTGCCTTCTTAGGGAGGGTGGGTGGGGAGGGGAGAGGGTAGAGAATTTGGAACTCAAAGTTTTAAAAGCAGATGTTCAAAAAAAGAGTTGTTTTTACATGCAACTGGGAAACAAGACATGCAGGCAATGGGGCATAGAAATTTATCTTGCCCTATAAGGAAGTGAGGGAAAAGGGGATGGGGGGAGTGGGGTGACAGAAGAGAGGGCTGACTAGGGTATAGGGAAATCAGAACATATGCCATCTTTGAGTGGGGGGGAGGGTAGAAATGGGGAGAAAATTTGTAATTCAAAACCTTGTGGAAATCAATGCTGAATACTAAAAATATTAAATAAAATAAAAAACTTTAAAAAATCTGTTAAAGACACTTATTTAGGGCCTATGATGTTCAGGATTCTGGGAGCTGCACTATGAGATGTACAAAATAAATAAGACAGAATTCCTGCCTTTATGGAGCCTAAAATTTAATAAGGAGACACATATAAATGACTATTATACACAACAGAACATGATAATTCATTAAAGAAATGCTCCCTCCACCCCCAAATGCTACATTAGATCTCCAGAGGGAATGAACATTTCTGACTAGGGGGATAAGGGGAGGCTTTAGGGAAGATGTGACATTTGTGATAGTTCTTAAAAGAATGTGTAGGCAAGGGGGAGACATTCTAGGCACAGAAAATGGGATGGAAAGTAGATGACGTGTTGGTAGAGGGCAAGGAGTTTAGTTTCACTTAGGCCTTAATATACCTTAAATCCAAACTCCACAACATATTACCTATTTAAACTACATTTAGTAAGTAATAAGATATCAAACAAAATAGTTTGAGGGGCCAAAAGATTTTGAGCAAAGGATGGATAAAATAAAATCTTTGAATAAGGAAAATTAATTTATAGTTTGCTCAAAAGATATCAAACTCTGAATAATTAAAAAAACTAATAATGATCCCAGAGAAGAGATGATGAAATATGTTCTTGCTAGGCAAAAAGGCCAGTTACTACAAGAGCAGGACACTGCATACATTGTCAGATGTGAATACGCTGTCAGGAATAGAAAGAAGAAGAAGAATGTGAAAGAGGTTATGTTGATAGACTCCCCGGGACTTGGCAACTAACACATTGGCAGTGATGTCAAAGATAACTCCAATGTTTTGAATGTGAGCAACCAGGTTGAAGAGGGTGCCACTGATTGAAACAGACAAGTCAGAAAAAATTATTTGGGTAGGGGTGGGAGGTGAGTACAATAACATTGTTTTGGCTTATGTAAAGTTTGAACTACCAATGAGACACCTAGATACAAATGTGTGGGCAAGTTTGTGGAGCAGAACACACATACAAACCCGTACGCACACACAGGGGCACATATGTACACATGCAGATATTCTGAGTAGGCACAGTAGCTCGAGATCATCCATGTTTATTTATCCCATGTCCCATACTTGGAAAGGACCCAACAGGCAGAGAACCTGGGGGTGCTGGCAAGTGTAGTCTTGAAAAGTTTGGAAATATTACTTGAGTGACTCAAGGGTAAGATCTTACTTGTTCTTGTGGTGAGCTGGGGTGAGGAAGAAAGGAAAGAAGGAAAGAAGGAAAGAAAGAAGAGAGAGAGTGAGACAGAGAGAGAGAGAAACATAGAGAGACAGAGACAGAAAGACAGAGAGAGAGACAGATAGAGAGAGACACAGAGAGAAACAATGCTACTGCTATTGACCTCACAAGGTTGTGGTGAGTTTGTTTCTAGTAAAATAATACACATGAAAGTGCTTTGGAAAGTAAGGGATTATTATTATTAAGTAGTAACTGAAGCTGGAGCTGGGAATCAGAAGGGTACTCAAGGACCATTCTCAGGGTCCAGAATACGCAAGGCAGGGTCCTGCAGGGTGAAGCTATGGATCTAAGTATATAGGAACCTTGGGGTTGCCTGCACAGGCCAAGGAGATCTTCTTGAACTTGGGGAAGCCCACATATTTACAACTGGGGAAATAACCAAACCCTTGGAGGATGCATAGGGTCTGTCTGAAGGAATGATCACTCACGTGACATGTTTTTGTCTTTACACGGCAGGGCTTCGTTCTTGGGGCTTTGCACACGTCCAAAATGGCTCCTGCCACAGCATGGATGAAAGTGTTCTCCTGTTTGCATTTGCCCCTATCTGAGATCTGGCGCCTCTGAATCATAGCTGTGCAATAGTGCCTCATCCCATCGTGCATGAAGCTCTTTGGATTGTCCACATGAAGCCTCCAGAACTTCTGCACTCTGGTCTCCCTACTACAGGTACCAACCTGGCAAACTCCCAGCTGCAACAGCAAAGACAGCAGCAGCAGCAACAGGGACAGTTTCAGATGAATCCTCTCAAGAGTCATGGCTAGGTCCCTAACCGGAAAGAATCAAAAGAAGAGAGGGTCAAAGCTGGGATGTATTAATGAGACGAGTATTCCAGGGAGAACTTCGATATCTTCTGTTGTGTGTCTCACACTGACCTTTTGCCCAACTCCTAACCCCTCCCCCCATTAGCACCTACCACAAACCCACTCGGTATGCCTTCTCCCCACAACCTCCTACCCACCCATCCATTTTCTACCAGGGCCTCCTTGTTAACCCTTTGGGAGCTGTTCTCCCTTCTCATTGAACCTCTTCCTCTTCTGCCTTCCCTGTTTAGAAGAGCACCATGCCAGACTTCTTGCCGTTGCTGTCACCCATACCCCTACCCACACCGTCCTTCCTGTTATCAAGTCAGAAAGACAGCACATCCCACCTAGGGTCCAGACTGAATATATGTAATTGCAAAGTAATTGACTATATATGTGTGTGTGTGTGTGTGTATGTGTGTGTGTTTGTATGTATATATATGTATATACATAAGTAATTCCACATATATGAAAACATACTATATTATACTTCTAAAACATTATAATCATAATATATTATACTGTCATATTATATACCTATTATATTTATAATTTATATGTATTCATATATGTATACATATCTATCCATATTTGTTTTTTTACATACACATATGCTCCAGAATAATAACCATAACCTCTCTGGAAGTTTTTATATGTGCATATACATATGCACATGTGTTATATAGTATATGTGTATGACGCATACAAAATATGCATGTGTGTATTATGTGAACGTATATGTATATGCATATATGTATGTATTATGGCAGAAGCCAATGCATCCATTTTTATTTGTCCAGATTAGGAGACAAGTTTTAGATTCTTTTGTCCGGACTGCTCTGTCTAGCTATCTGAATTCAATCACCTCTTGGTCTCCAGAATTCTTCTCGTGCTGATTCTCTGAGAAATCTTTATTCTCTGTTTCCAATCTGTTTCTTCTCCTGGTCTGAGCTTATTTAATTCTCTTCCAATGTTACCAGGAAGCCCTATATCTTTTTTTTCCAGATTTTACTGAAATACCGACCATTTTCCTTTCTTGTACTATCCTACTCCCCACATTCAGCATTAATCCATTCTTTTCCTAAATGTGTTATTTCTCCTGGAGGAGCAAGAGAGGAATCTCTTCTTTACTCATTAGCAATCCTCAATAATTAGTTATGATTGTTTCATGTTCATTGGCGTGATAGTCCACAGACATTGGCGTGATAGTCCACACTCAGCTATATGCTATGGAGTGTGTACATGGGTATATATGTACATGGGTATGTGTGTGCATTTGTGTGTGTGTGTGTATGTGTGTGTGTGTGTGTGTGTGTGTGTGTGTGTGTGTGTTTCTGTATCTGTGTAGATTGGGAGGGGACAGGATTGTCACAATTCATCCACCACCACTGACTGGTAGAGAACATGAGACAGGTAGTCAAGAGTCACGGTTGTGAATCTGACTCTAACACTTGCTGCTGTGTGACATTAGGAAAGTTGATTAACCTCCCGATGCCTTAGTTTCCAGATTTGTAAAATGACAGGGTTTGACTAGGTGATTTCTAAGGTCCTTTCTAGCTGTAGGATTTTGTGATTTTAAATGCATCTTTTGCCCAAAGCCACACACTCTTCATAGTTCAAGACCTGACCCCTGTACTCCCCTCCAAGGAATAAGAACTGGGATTTATAGAATCAATTCTACATAAAAATCTTTTAGATTTTCTCAGAGTAAAACTTATTTTGAGGGTGAAGTTTTTTATTTGCCCTTTTGTCTTGTCAATTTTACTATGAAGGGGCATTTATCCAGCTTGAAACTCTTCCTTAACCCATCTAAGGAGGAAGATGGGGCTCTCTCCTATCCTAGAGAATTAAGACCTATTACAATCCTTCTTTCCTTTGGATCAGACTACCCTTTATCAGGACAGTCTTTCTTATGCTGAACCTAAATCTCCCTCTATCAAATTGAATCAGTTCTCTCAATTGTGAGTATCCTCCAAAGTTCTGACTTTTGCTCATCTGTCACCATTTTTTTGGGGGGGAGGGGGCGATCCCAACCACTCCTGAGCCTTCAGTTGCTACCTCTGTTAATTCTTAAATCACTATTCCAGCTTGGATCTCTTTTCCAGGTTGCAGTCCCATATCTTCAGTCTAAAGGACATCTTCACCTGGATACTCAGCAATACTCTAAATCCAATATTCCCCAGTGTGAACTTCCCATTTGCCTTGCCACAACCCTGAGCTCCCCACTCTAACTTCCTTATTTCTGTTATGGCATTTGCAATGGAGGCTCAAAACCTTGGAGGCATCTTTGCATCTTCCCTCTCCCTCACTTTCCCTCATTCTCCTATTCCAGTTATTAAGCCTGGCAGTTCTACTTCTAAATTAACACTTGCATCTACCCATTACTATGGACTCCTCTGCAACACTCAGTTTAGGCTCTCATGACTTTTGAAATAGACTATTGAAATAGCCTCTTAGCTGGACCTCCTATCTTGAGTCATTCCCTTCCCCAATCTGTTCTTCACACTCAGGCCCAAGAAACCTTAATGTACCGTTCCCACTAGTTCCACTTCTCCAAAACCTCTGCTTTCCATTGTCTCCCAAATAAAATATAAACATTTGATCCCGGTGTAATAGGTGTTTAAGGACCCCACCCACCCATTCCACCGGGCTATTAGGGCTGTGCTGAGGATTTTTTTGGACAGTTGTTCTGATTTTCACTAAGCTTTACAGAGTTTGTAGTTTTGGCTCATCTTATTAGCTCTGGGAAGAGAAGCCCCATCTCAGACCACTGGTTCTATTAATGGTTCATTCCCCTTCCCCAGTAGCTACCTTCATACTACCTCTTCCACCCCAGTGCAGGATTGGCACCATCCTTATCTCTCTCAGTTTAACTCTATTACACTCTGGATTTCTTGGCTAGCAAAATGAAACAAAACTACAAATTGCTTAATGAAGGTCTCATCTACTTTTCCTATGAGATCCTCAACACAGACCCATCCTCATATTGGAGCCAGTCAAACAGGTGTTACATTCACATTCAAAACCCTTCACAATCAAATGCTTTAAAGTCCTAACTCATGCTGCTGTCTCCTCCCCCCTCCCCCGACATGTTCTACATTGCAACCAAACTGGAGCTGGAATTCTAATTCTTTAGCCTATTCCTACATAGCATCTAATCAACTTCCTTTTGCTTGCACAATTCCTCTTGCCTGGAATAGGATTGCTGTACCCCATTTCTGCCTGTTGAAATCATTCTTGTCCTCAATTCAGGTTCAACCTGCTCCAAGAAACCCCAGCTAACCTTGCTACCCCACCCCCCACTACTAAAAATTTTCATTGTACTTTTTGTGAACATTTGCTTTGCACATATCACATTCTCCCTTTTTATTAAAATGAGATCAAACGACATATTTGTAAAGCACTTAGCACAGTGCCTGACATGTAGTAGATGCTTAATAGAGGCTCATTCCTTCCTCTCCTTCCCCCCACCTTCTCTTTATCATATTTGTGTACATGCCTTCTCTTCTTCATCCCCTATTTGATTATAAATTCCCTGATATCAACATCTGTGTCAGTTCGTCTTTATATCCCCAGTACAGAGCGCACTGCTGTGCCCATGGTAGGTGCTTAATAAATGTTTAACTGAATTGAATTTGACCTATCTGTGATGGAAATGAGTGGTCATCATCTCTTGTTCAGCATCCTTTCGTTGACTTGAAGGTGAATTATCAAGTGCCCCCTCATCTTCCGCTGCTCTAACCTACATAATCCACGTTCCTTTATCCAATTGTTCCATCATCGCCAACTTAGCCAGTTCCTTGTGCTCTGTGGTTCATTGTGAGGCTGACTAGCTACCAGGCTGGTTGTCATTCTCTGTCTCCAGCATCACATTCTCATATGTATTACATATGTATCTCATGTGTATTTCGTGGTGTAACTTTCACTGGAATGAGAAGTAGGATTTAAAACCCTTCCTTTGCTGAAACTTCAGCTGTGGAGGGAGGGAGGGGTATTAACTGGGGTATGTTATTTACCATCTGGCCTTCTTCTGGCACTTGAGAACTTATAGTTTCCTAATGAAGCATGATGTCTTCTTCCTTCCTACTCCTAATCTGCTACCAATGCCTCCTGCAGCTCTCTAAAGGTCTTTGGTTCTTCTGTTCTCCCCAAGAGACAGGTTATTATGTGGCAAAAGAGGATTAGACATTATGCTTGACCCCAGCAGACAGAAATAGGAGTAATGACTGGAAATTGCAGAATAACAGATTTAGATGTGGTGTCAGGAAAAACTTCCAAACAATTCGTACTATCCAAAAGTGAAATGGACTTTTGTCAGGAGGTAGTGGGCTCTCCTTCATTAGCAAAGGTTTGATGACTGTTGGATGGGGATGTTGTCATGGTCAGATACAATTTGGACAAAATAACTTATGAAGTCCTTGTGAATCCTGAGATTTTGTCATTTTCTTCCCTCACCAGAACCATAAAAGAAAAATATTATAAAATTATCTCACTGAGAAAATTAAGGCCATTTGCTATGTCTTCTCTCTTCCCTCCTACTCTTCATTTCATATCCCTTAGATACCTTCTATGACATCTCCTCCTTCACCTCTAACTTGCATGAAGAGGTGGCCTTTGTCCTTGCCAAAGCAAATCTCTACGTGTCTGGGTGATCTCATTCCATCCTGTCTTCTCCAGCATATTTCCCCCTATATTATCCTCACTCTCTTGCCCATCTTCAGTCTTTTCCTGTCTATTGACTGCGTCCCTACTGCCTATGAGCATGCTGTGTCTCCCCCATGTGAGGTCTAAAAATTGTCCAATAAACAGTAAAAGGCACTGAAGCAGAGTTTCAAGCCAATAACCATTTATTAAAGGGACCAGACGCCTACCAATGAATGGTACCTCAGATCTTCCTCAAGATCTGAGATGCCCTCTGTCTCCAGAGCCTTAGTTTTAATAGTGCTTTATACCCAGATGATACAGAAGATGCAAAGTAAAATACAGAATCTCCTTGGTTAATAGACCTATACCTTGATTCTCCAGACCCATACCTTGATTCTCTAAAAGGACTGAAAATAACACATCTACGTAGGTGGTCACAGGATGGACAAGGCAAGGGTCATCTCTGCTGACTAAGTGGTCATAGGATGGGTGTCTCCTTGTGTTGGGTGATAGAGGGTGATCCAAATGTACAAAAATAAGTTGGAGGACTTTCTGTATCATTGGGTCATCTTTGCCTGCAGAGATGGTCATGATAATTAGGCAAAAGCGGGTGGAGGTCAAGAGGTCATCCCACTTACACAAGCCTTGATCACTCACTTATCAGACCAAAAGGGTGGATGAAAGTCCTCTAGTCAGCATTCTGTGGTGAGGCAAGTGAACTTTAAGACAAGCAAGTGAACTTATGCCTTGTAATGTAAAGTTTTGGGGCCTAATATGAGAATCAGTCTAACCTCATCTAATTATCCCTAAATATAAGATATATCTATCTAATCCTATCTAATTATAAGATATACATGTATTAATATTAGTTGATCAAACTAAGCATATGTTATTAGATAAGTCTAAGAGAAATAATCATTACCCCTATGGAATAGCACTAAAGTGAATAATACTGATTTAATGGAATAAAATAGGAGTCTAAAACTCATTCAGCACACCTATCCTCAAAAAAACTTCACTCAGATTCTTCCATTGCTACTAGCTACTATGTCATTTTCCTCTCTCTGATGATTGAACTCTTATGGACACCATCTGTAATTGGTTCCTGCACTTGCTTTCCTCTCACTCTCTTCTAAATTCTCTGTAGTCTGGCTTCCAACTTCATCATACTGAATCTTCATCCTTCTTGACCTCTCTGCAGCCTTTGACACTGCCACTTACTCTTTTCTCCTTTTTATTCTCTTTTTGGATTTTTGTGACACTCCTCTCTCCTGGTTCTCCTCTATTTATCTGACCACCCTTTTGTCTCCTTTGTTATATTTTCATCTAGATGATGCCCTCTAATTGTGGGTGTCCCACAAGGCTCTGTCCTGGGGGACACCCACGACTCTTCTCCCTCTATACTATTTTACTTGGTGATCTCATCAACTCCCATGGATTCAATTATCATCTCTATGTAGATGATTCTCATATCTATTTGTCCAGTCCTAACTTCTTCTGACCTCCAGTCTTGAATCTCCAACTGCTTATTAGACATTGTAAACTGGATATCTCACAGACATCTTCAACCCAACATGTACAAAACTGAACTCAGGAAGGAGCAAAATATAGTTAGTCTTTCACAACATGAGTATTTTGGAAGTTTTTTACATAATGATACACATGTGGCCTATGTTGAATTGCTTGCCTTCTTAGAGAGGGTGGGTGGGGAGGGGAAAGGGGAGAGAATTTGGAACTCAAAGTTTTAAAAGAAGATGTTCAAAAAAAAGTTTTTGCACGCAACTAGGAAATAAGATATACAGGCAATGGGGCTTTTACCTTGCCCTACAAGAAAGTAAGGGAAAAGGGGATGGGGGGCAGTGGGGTGACAGAAGGGAGGGCTGACTGGGGAATGAGGCAACCAGAATATATGCCATCTTGGAGTGGGGGGGGGGAGGGTAGAAATGGAGAGAAAATTTGTAATTCAAAGTCTTGTGAAAATCAGTGCTGAAAACTAAAAATATTAAATAAATTAAATAAAAAACATTTAACAAATCAATCCAGAAGCAACTTGTTCCACAACCTATTATGAAAAAGACCTTCAAATACAAAGGAAATGACATTAAAATAATGCAAGACCCACTAAAAGAAGGAGGAAGGAATGGAATAATGAGGTCTGAAGAGCACTTGATGCATCCCTGGGTGATCAAGCCTATAAATCTGAGCTTAACCATACAAGACAAAAGATGGGCATTCAATAAGAAGAGTTTGAAATATTTTTAGAAAGAAAACCATAACTGAAAAAATTATTTGCTTCTCAAATACCTCAAAAAACTGAAATACAAGAGTGAAAAAGTTACAGAGAGCAACAGAGAGACAACAGGAAGACCAGTAAGAGACTTCTTCCTAAAGGTACACAATGAGACAAGAGTGAATGCATAAATCTGGTAGAGGTAACTGTGAAGAGGTTGATGGAGGCATTATGGATAGAACCTGCCTGCAGGTGAGTGCATCTTTTGTGAGACTACATCGCAGCATGGGAAGGAAATGAAAGAAGGTGAGGGGAACAGGGCATAGAGAGGAATGAGAGATACACCAGGGTCAAATCAAGCGCTAGCAATGAGGGGAGGCTGGCCTCTTCAGTTTCAGAATGGGAAGAGCCTACAGGGGAATGAGTAAAGAGGCAGGGGAAAAGATTGAAAAGAGAAGGAAAGGAAGGAAACTTTACTTTGGTTCCATTGATGAATGCTTCTACAGGTGAAAAGAGATAAGAATCTTACAGTAAATGAGGTATGGGGGATCTGATGCCTGAAAAGTCTGTTTGTCCTGTGAGTGGGGGAAGTTGGAATCTCTGGTGACAACTGGTCCCTGGAGGAGTGGGAGAGCATGAACAAGGAGAGATTTCAAGCAAATAAATAAAAAAGTCAACAAAAGAGGATATAGATCTGTCGGGGAAGGGGGTTGGATTGTTGGCTCCCTACCATGGAGCAATATCTTCTCTGATGCCTACAGTAATAGGCATTGCTCTCAGAGTGAGGTCCAATAGAAAAGGAGAATCCATGGAGCAAGCCCTATAAGGCAATGGCAGAAAATTCCTAGAGGGCAAAAACTAGAATGGATACTGTGGATGCTTTAGATACATGAGAATACAGAGAAAAGTGAGAGACTAGATGATTATAGGCATCATGAGTCAGAGAATGAGAAAAAGAAGATGGACAATGAAGAGAGTGAAAGAAATCCTTTTTTGAAAGAGACACAAAAAATGAAATAAAAACTATGAACAGGACAAGTTGAAAGAGAGGAGAGGAAGGGGGAATCTACCTGAATGAGAGGGGAAAAAGAGGGGGAAGAAATACATATAATACATAATACATAGAAATACATACGGATAAAAGCAACAGAGAGGAACTAATAGCAAAACCCTAAAGGAAAAACAAACAAACAGAAGGGAATTGGGGGAAGAGGAAGAGAGGCCATGGAAACCAGGCCCACCTCAAAAAAAAAGATTAAAGAAACTGAAGGAACATGATGTTGTATTTACAGCAGAAGGGGGGTGGGTTATGATCTGAAAAAAAATTATAGAGGTTGAGGGGTAGAGGAAAACATAAACCTAACTGATAACTTTAATGAGAATGGTTAAACAATCCAATAAAATGAAAAATGGTAACAGATTGGATAAAGAAAAAAACCCTATAATGTGTTGCTTATAAGAAACACATTTGAAAAACATACGTGAAATAAAATTGAGGCAATGGGAAAAAAATTTACCATACACCAAATGAATCCAAAGTAAGTGCTGCTATAATGGTATCTATCAGACAAAGCAAAAACAAACATTCAAAGAATAAAAATGGATAAAGAAGGAAGTATATTATGCTTAAAGGAACCATAGACAATAAACCAATATCAGTAATAAGTTTATATACTCCAAAAGCCTTAACATCCTAATTCATAAAGGAAACATTACCTGAGCTTCAAGAAGAGATAGACTGTAACACAATAGTGACAGGAGACAGTTTTGAATAAGTCTAACAGAAAGATGAACAAAAAGAAAATATGGATCTGAACAAATTTCTGGAGAAACTAGAATTAAAAGACTCATAGAATCTTCTAAATAGGAGAGGAAAAGAATATACATGTTTCTTTATACTACATGGGATTTTTACAAAACTTGACCATATGCTAGGGCACAGAGATAGTGAAAACAAATGTAAAAAGGCAGAAAATTAATACATCCCTCCCAGACCATATGCAATAAGAATAGAAATTGTTTTAGGGACCACAAATAAATGACACAGGCTCAAATACAGACTTAAAAATGAAATCTTAATGAGTTGGTGAAAGAATAAATCATAAAATAATTAATAACTATGTAAAAGAAAATTATAATGATGAAACAATATACAATTTCTAGGATGCAGCTAAATAGTCTTCAGAAGGAAAAGCACATCCTTACAAACATACATTAACAAAATAGAAAAAGGAAAAAAATTGATAAACTGAATGTACATTTTTGAATTAGAAAATCAACAAATAAACTTAAAATAAGCACAAAAGAGATATTAAAAATCAGAGAGGAAATAGTTAAACTGAAAAACTCCATAGAAATGATAAATAAAACTAAAAACTGGCTCTTTGAAAAGAATAATAAAATTATAAACCCTTAGCTAATCTGACTAAAAAGAAAAGAGCAAAAAATCAAATCACTAAAACAGCAAATGAACAAGATGAAATCACAGCAAAACCAGAAAAATTAAAAAGAATAATCAGCACATACTATACCTAGTTACATGCTATCAAAAACTGAGAACACAAAAGAAATAGTATGCCTTAAAAAATATAAAATAGCTAAACTATCAGAAGGCCACATTAAGTTCTCAAATAACCTGATCTCAGAAAAAGAAGATCTAACTGTAAAGAACCAAAGGAAATAAATCCTGGTTCTGATAGAGTTATAGGAGAATTCTATGAAATTTTAAAACAACAGTTAGTATCCATGCTTCACAAACTATTTTCAAAAACTAAAAAAGAAAGAACCCTACTAGAACGCTTTTATGGGACAAATATAGTTCTAATATCTAACCCAGGGAAAGTAAACACAGAAAGAAAGCTATAGGCCAATATCATTAATGAACTCAAAAATTTAACAAAATCTTATCAAACAGGCTACAAAGATTTATCCAAGAAATGATTTATTATGATCAAGTAGGATTTATACCAGACATGCAATTATGGTCCAACAATAGGAAAACAATCAACATAATTAATTCTATTAAAAACCAAAACATCTAAAACCACCTGATTATCTCAATAGATACAAATTTTTTTTTGACAAAGTGCAACACATTTCTATGCTAAAAACCCTAAAAGGTATAGGTACAGAGAGAGCTTTTTTAATATCACAAAAAGCATCTATCTAAAACCAAAAGCAAGCATTGTAGCAATGGGGATACACTATAACATTTTCTAATAATAACAGGAGCAATGCAAGACAGCCTGGTCTCTCCACTCTTATTTGATATAATTCTGGAAATTCTAGCAATACCAATAAGATGAGAGAAAGGAATAAATAAATTAATAGGTAAGGGGATGCTAAAACTATCCCTGTTCATTGATGATATGATAGTTTGCTTGGAAAACCCCAGGGAATCAGTAAAAATACTAATTGTGACAATTAATAGCTTCAGCAAAGTTGTAGACTACAAAATAAATCCTCAAAAATCAACATTTCTACATAATAATAACAAAACACAAGAAGCAATAATAGGAAAGAAAATCCTCTTCCAAATTACTACAAAATGCATAAAATATCTGGGAATTAACCTTACAAAACACATAAAAGACTCACATAGATTGAATTACAAAGTGATCCTTTAAGAAATGAAGAATGTAAATAACTGTAATCATATTCAGTGTCCATTGTCTAGATTGTGCCAATACAGTAAAAATGACAATATGGTCAAAGTTAATTTACACTATTTATACTATACAAATTATATAAATAAAGGGATGCTTTGTAGAACTTGATATAATAATAACAAAACTCATTTGAAAAAAATAAAATATCTATAATAGCAAGAGAAATTATAAAAAAGAAGTAGGGATGAAAGGGAAATAACAGTTCCAGGTCTCAAACTGTATCATAAAGTAGAAGTCAACAAAACTGTTTGGTGTTGGTTAAGAATAGAAAGATAATTGATCAATGGAACAGACTACACAAGGGAGATTCAGAAACAGTAAGACTTGATAGCCCAGTGTTTGATAAAGTAGAACACATAAATCAGCTAGGGAAAAACTCCCCATTTGATTTTTTAAAAAGGGGGGAAACTGAAATTGGGCATTTCATTGGTTCAAAAACTGGGACAAGGGTAGCTTCAGTCAACTGCAGTTCCACAATATTAAGGTCACATATCCATTTACAATATATTGTATAATGTGGTATGAGTTGTTAGTTTAAGCCTAATTTCTGCCAAATTGCTTTTCAGTTTCCCTTACTTGCTCCTGTCTTTGGTTAAAATGGTGAAAAATGTTTTTCAGTGTTAGGTATATAAGGGAGACACAATTTTGATACAGATGATGAGGCTCAGGGTGCTCCCTGCCCATGGCAGGTTTTGCCCTATAAAAATCCCTAGCCTCTCCTGGTTAGTGGGTGTCTTCCTTAATTGCAGTGTGTCTTCCTTAAGGGGCATCTCCCTTAGTGGGCATCTCCCTTAAGGACCCATCTCCCTTAAGTGGACTCCCTTAATCAGCTGTCTCCCTTAGGGGACTGCCACCTCTCTCTTGGTGGGGCTGCCTTCTCTCCCTTAGGAGAGCTAGGGTCTCCCTTTAGCTTTGTCTACCTTCAGAGGTAAAGAGCCTGCCTGGTGTGTTGTGTTATACCAAATATTCTAAGGACACTCTGGAGTGAGGATTCTTAAACTACACGAATAGTCTTTGCAGAGCCTGAACTTGGAAGGAAAAAAATCACATCTTCATTTGCACTCATCTTCAGCTGAAATTTAACATTTCCTTTAATTACTTAAAAACATTTTTTCTAAGGAAGGATCCATAACTTTGCCAGACTACCAAAGGGTTCCATTACGCACAAAATATTAAGGATATTGGCTCTCCAGGAAGGGCTGGCCCTCTCCCAACGTGGCTTTAGCTGGGCGGATTGTCTGTTGCATTCCACTCCCCCAAAGGAAGTTCCCCAGGATTCGGGAATTCTTAATTATGGCTCTAAAAATCCTGATTTATTTTAAGTACCTATTATTATCCTGTCTGTCAGCTTTTTCCAGAGATATATAAATAAATAATGTTGAAGCTTTAATAAGCCTCAAGGAATAACTTCAAAACACAAAAGGAGACAAACTGGAGCTAGAAGTCTTTGCCTTGTATTTCTGCCACTGAAGCAAAGTTCCTGTCCCCTTTACATACACAAACATATCCAAACATTTTTTTTACCAGTTTCACTGTTAATTCAGTCATTCAGTAAATATTTACTAAGTGTCTACTATGTGCCAGGCTACTGTAGGGATGCTAAAAAGAGGCAAAAGACAGTCTCTGCCATCAAAGAACTTATAATATAATGGGAGAAGACAACATGAAAATAAATATATACAAAGTAAACTATATACAGGATAAATAGGAAATAATTAAAAAGAAGGAGAGTACTGGAATTAAGAGGAGCTAAAGAAGGTTTCTTGTAGAATGTGGGATTTTAGTTACAACTTGAAGGAAGTCAGGGACATCAGTAATTGCAGCAGAGGAGGAAAAGCATTCCAGGCATAAGAGACAGCCAGAGAAAATGCATGGATGCAAGAAATAGACTGTCTTGTTCATGAGAAAGCCAAGAGATCAATGTCACTGGATCAGCAGAACTTGTCAAGGATTACGGTATAAGAAGATAAGTAGGAGAGATTTCTCATAGGAAAGGCTGGCTATAAAGGACTTTGAATGTCAAACATAGTCTTTCGTATTTTCTCCTGGAGGCATTAGGAAATTATTGGAGTATTGAGTGCAGGGTGAGAGTCAGGAGTGGGGTGACACAATCAGACCTGCATTTTAGGAAAATAACTTTAGTGGTTGAATGGAAGGTGGATTGGCATAGACTGGAGACAGGAAGACCCACCAAGAGGGTATTGTAATAATTATAGCATGCAGTAATGAAAGTCTGCACTAGCATGTCAGAGGAGAAAAGGGGGCACATTCAAGGGATGTTGTGAAGGTGAAACAAACAAACTTTGGCAACAGCTTGACTATGTAGGATAAAAGATAAGGGGGAATCCAGGATGAATCCTAGACTGCAAGCCTGAGGGACTGAGAAAATGAGAGGGAATGTGAGGATGGAAGGGAAGGGTTTGGGGGGGAGGGGAATAACAAGTTCTGTTTTGGATATGTGGAGTTTAAGATGTTTACTGGAATCCAGTTTGAGATGTCTGGAAAGCAGCTGGAGATGCAAGATTAGAGGTCTGTAGAGATATTGGGGCAAGAAAGGTAGATCTGAAAATCATTAGCCCAAAGATGGTAATTAATTCCATGGGAGCGGAGGAGATCATCAAGGGAAGTAGTATAGAGGGAAAAGAAAAGAAGACCCAGGACAGAACCATGAGGAACATCTATGCTTTGAGGGTATGATCTGAAGGGGAATCCAGCAAAGGAGACAGAGGAGTGGTCAAATAGATAGGAGGAAATCCAGGAGAGAGTGGTATCCCAAAAAACCTAGAGAGAAGAAACTATCAAGGAGGAGAGTGATCAACAGTGTCAAGACTACAGAGAAGTCAAGGAGAATGAGGATTTTAAAAAGTCCATTGGATTTGGCAGCTAGAGATCATTAGTAACTTTGGAGAGAGTTATTTAGGGTGGAATGATAAGATTGAAAGCCAGATTGTAAGGGGTTAAGAGGAGAGTAAGAGGAGAGAAAGTGGAAGCACCTATTTTGCTTTTTTTCAAGGAGTTTAGCTACAAAGGGCAGAAGAAAAATAGGACAATAGCAGTGATGGAAGGATTGAGTGAGGGATTTTTCAAGACAGAGAAGATGTAGGCATGTCTCCAGAGACAAAGGCAAACAAGGAAAGACTGTTCTTGTTCTGCAATAGAGGTAAAAACTCTGCTTGCAAAGCCTTCAATGAATTCTCCTCTGGCATGAGTCCAAACTATCCAGAATTCAATGCAGAATTTATGGGTATGGAACTTTTAAGTTTACTGCTGTAGTGTATGTGCATCTAGGTGAAGTTGTCAGATTCTTTTTCCTGGTCTCTACCATAATGTCTAAATGTGTCAATAATTCAATCACAAAGCATCTACAAAGTATTGGCTACATTTCAACCAATGTTCTAGGTGCCTGGGCCCTCAGGCTTGCAACCTAGGAGTCACAAAGAAAAAAAGAAAAGATTCTTTCCAAAGAAGCTTATAATGGGAGTGAGGTGACTCATGGACATCAGTAAACACAAAAAATGGTTGGGGAAAGATGACACTTTCCACTGTGTGTCCTCCAATCAAACCCATTATATGTGTGATAATTTGTAAACTTCATGTAGTTTGATGTTATAGTTATAATGAAAACACTGCAATATGGGATCATTAGACTAAGTGGACCTAATGCCTATAAAGCATATGGGCAAAGACTGGTAGAGTTGTACATTTCTACTGTCCTGACGTATACTAACCCTGTGTCAGGCAGTCAGGCACTTCATACTCAAAGCTTCTGATTGAATAAAGCTCTCAACCAGCTTCATTGGTCTCTGAGTCATTCTCCTGCTGCCTTAGATAGCTAACCTATGTCCCCTCCCACTTTCTGCATCCAATAAAGAAACTCTTTATTCAAGCCTCACTGAAATTTGATCAATGAGTGACAATTAGAGCTTTTCCACCACATCTGGATCTGGTTAGGAATGACCCCTCCCATATCTGACACCAGTTACTTGTCCTCCACCAAGCCCTTTTCTAAGCTATGTAATTTGACCTCTTGAACCTCAACTTTGAGTATGTTTCCTCCCCAAAATGTCTCCCTCCCCTTTAGTGCTGAGTGTCTTTCATTCATGGGTACAAACCTCTATCTATTTATGTGGCCATAAAATTTTTTATGGATATGTTTGAGGGTTTTTTTGCCTGCTTGCTACACCTCATAATAATAATGCTCTTGTTTGTATCAACATGCCCAGCATCAATTTCCTACAGATTCCCAAATTCAGGTCTTTGCTGTAACCTGAGCCGAGGAGGCTAAATAAAGCAAAAGGCAAAGTAAATTTGGAGGGAAGGACACTACCTGTAAATCAGTCATTCAGTCAATAAGCATTCATTCAATCAATAAGCATGTCCACTATATGCCAGGCACTATGATAAGTGTTGGGGATACAAAGAAAGACAACAGTGAATCAAGAAAGGTCTCAATATTTATGATGTAAAGACATCTAGTAATCCCAAGAGGTGGAGCTGAGGAAGTAATATATTCTCAGCATGAGGAATATTCTGTGCTATGGAAGAGAGATGAGAGATAGAATATAGCCTAAAAGCATCAAAGAATAGGTCATTTGGGATAGATATCTGATTATAAGAAGGGGAGTAATATGCAAGGGAAAGGTAAGCTGGAGTGAAGGGCAATATATGCCAAGCATGAGACCATCATTTATCGTAAAGGCAATAGGGAGCTCTTGAAGATTTGAGAGAAAGGGTGAGACCTGTCATGGTCAGTCCTTCACTTTAGGGGTATCTCTTCAGTAACTGAGGGGAGGAGTGGGGGATTTTTTTGTTTATTTGTTTCTTCTTAATAAAGAAATCCATCTGTCCAAGTCTATAGTAAAACAGAAAAGACAGTATACACAGGAGGATATATACCAGACAACAGCAAGTGAAAGAGCCCTCCCTTTGGGCATGAGGTATCATTGTCTTCTGATCTCTATTTCTCTTGCTCTGGATCAGAACAGAACTCTTTGTCTCTCAATTTGACCTCAAGACTCCATGATCTTGAGATAAACATTTTCATTCAGTTGCTCTTCTTGCCTGGCTACACACACCCAATAGAAAAAGCAGACCTGTTGGCAATGTCCCCTTACAACTGAATGGAAGCAATCTGAAATCCAAGGTTTGGTGGAGAGATGTCACTTCCCCCATTCTTACTTTAGGAACATCTAAGAGAGAGTTTCCCATCTGTGGAATGGCAGATGTAATTTGATCACAGAGTACCTGGAGTGAGGGGATATAAGGGATCAGAAGACTCAAAAGGGGTGAGGAGAAAGGGGAGGTTATGAAAAGCTTTTGACATCAAAAATAGGATTTTATTATGGTACTAGAAATGTTAGCATTAGCAGTAAGAGAAGAAAAAGAAATTGAAGGAATTAGGATAGGCAAAGAAGGAACTAAGTTATCATTCTTCGCAGATCATATGATGATATATTTAGAGAATTCTAGAGAATCAAGTAAAAAATACTTGAAATAATAAATAACTTTAGCAAATTTGCAAGATATAAAATAAATCCACATAAATCCTCGGCATTCCTATATATCACTAACAAAGCACAACAGCAAGAGATAGAAAGAGAAATTCCATTCAAAGTTACTGTAGACACTATAAAATATTTGGGAGTCTACCTGTTAAGACAAACCCAGCCCCTATATGAACACAATTGCAAAACGCTTTTCACACAAATAAAGTCAGAGCTAAATAAAAGGAATATGTTAGTTGCTCGTGGTTAAGCTGAGCTAATATTATAAAAATGACAATTTTACCTAAATTAATTTACTTATTCAGTGCCATACCAATCAAACTACCAAAAAATATTTTACAAGACTGGATAAAACAATAACTAAATTCATCTGGAAGAACAAAAGGTCCAGAATATCAAGGGAATTGATGAAATGCTAGGGAAGGTGGCCTAGTCATACCAGATATTAAACTATATTATAAACCAGCAGTCATCAAAACTACTTGGTACTGGCTAAGAAACAGAGTAGTGGATCAGTGGAACAGGTTAGGTATACAAGGCACAGTAGTCAATGACTGTAGCAATCCACTCTTTGATAAACCCAAAGAATCCAGCTTCTGCATTAAGAATTCACTATTTCACAAAAACTGCTAGGAAAACTGGAAAATAGTATGGCAGATACTGGGCATAGATCAATATCTTACACCATATATCAAAATAAAGTCTAAATGGGTTCATGATTTAGAAATAAAGACTGATATTATAAGCAACTTTGGAGGACAAGGAATAGTTTACCTGTTAGATTTATGGGAAAGAGAAGAATTCATGGCCCAACAAGAGGTAGAGAGTATTACAAAATGCAAAATGGATAATTTTGATTACATTAAATACAAGTCATTACCTAATTTAGAAATGGTCAAAGGATATGAACTGGCAGTTTTCAGAGGAAGAAATTAAAGATATCTATGGTCATATGAAAAAATGCTCTAAATTGCTATTGATTAGAGAAATGCAAATCAAAACCACTCTCAGATACCACATCTCTCCTGTCAGATTGGCTAACATGACAAAACAGAAAATCACAAATGCTGGAGAGGATGTGGGAAAATTAGAACATTGTTACATTGTTGGTGGAGTTGTGAACTGATCCAGCCAATTCTGGAGAGCAATTTGGAACCATGCCCAAAGGGCTACAAAAATGTGCATACCCTTTGACCAAGCAATACCACTTCTAGGGCTGTATCCGAAAGAGATCACACAAGTGGGAAGTGAACCAGTATGTACAAAAATATTTACAGCAGCTCTTTTTGTGGGGGCAAAGAATTGGAAATCAAGGGGATGCCCATCAATTTGGGAATGGCTAAACAAACTGTGGTATAAGAATATGATGGAATACTATTGTGCTATAAGAAGTGAGGAGCAGACAGACTTCATTATAACCTGGAAAGACTTGTATGAACTGATGCTGAGTGAGGAGAGCAGAACCAGGAGATCATTATACACGATTACAGATGCACGGTATCTGTGAGGACTAACTTTGATAGACTTGACTCCTCTCATCAATGCAAGGTTCAAAGACAGCCCCAAAAGATTCATGATGGAAAAAGCTATGCATATCCAGAGAAAGAATTATGGAGCCTGAATGCAGATTGAGGCAAACTATTTACTCTCTTTTTTCTTCTTTTTTGGTCTTGTTTCTTCTTTCTCATGATTCATTCCACTGGTTATAATTCTTCCTTACAACTGGACTATTATGTAAATAAGTTCAATGTGAAGGTATATGTAGAACCTACATTGGATTACATGCAGTCTTAGGGGGGAGGGGGAGGAGAGGAAGGGAGAGAAAATTTGGAACCCCAAAACTTGTGAAACTGAGTGTTATAAACTAAAAATAAAAAATAAATTTATATAATTTTTTAAAAAGGGAAAAAAGAGAAATTCTTTTTAAAATTGCTATAGACATTATAAAATATTTGGGAGTCTACCTGCCAAAACAAACCCAGGAAGTATATGAACACAGTTACAAAACACTTCACACAAATAAAGTCAGATCTAAATAATTGGAAAAAAATCAATTGCTCCTAGTTGGTCTGAGCTAATATAATAAAAGTGACAATCTTACTTAAATTAACTTACTTGTTCAGTGCCATACCAATTAAACTACCAAAAAATTATTTTATAGAGCTAGAAAAAATCATAACAAAATTGATCCGGAACAACAAAAGGTCCAGAATATCAAAGGAATTGATGAAAAGAAATGCTAGGGAAGGGGGCGTAGTCTTACCAGATCTTAAACTGTATTATAAAGCAGCAGTCTGTTTCCACGATCTGGCTAGCAGCTTCTGTGGGGGTGTAAGATCCACCCCTACAAGCACCCAGAAAGCTACCAGCACGCTGGGAGAGCACAGGTTCTTTTGATCTGCTTTAATAAGGAATGCAAGGTTAAAGGGGTTGACAAGTTTACTATGATCCAGCATACAGACAGCATTAGTTCAGGGGAAAAAGCCAGCACCCTGAACTCCAGAATAAAATACAAACAAATTACAAATATCAACAGACAGACCCAATACAGATTCATAGTTACCAACATCTAGGTTCAGCCCGGGAGCTCAGAACAAGGGCTGGCCCAGAGTCACGCGTGCCACCACTGCTGTGAGTAAGAGAGCTCCAAAAAACAGACAGCCAACCCCTGGTTTTTATATCTTTTTCAGCATTAGGGGTGAGTCACACATGCGACTCACCCACATGACCTAGAATCGTCACAGAGAGGCGGACTTAAACCCACATGGTCGAAAAGCCTCTGCTCTCCCAGACATGTAAACTAGGCCCTCTCTGGAGTTAGGCCCACCTTGGGCCCCACCTTAGTTGCCAATCCACACCCACTAAGATTTTACACCTAATAGGGGTTTGGGCCTGGGGCTTAGCACCTAGTAAGACTCAATCAAAGACACTGAATTAATCAAAGGAAACAAAGGCCAAACTCTTCAAGGGCAGTTGTTGAACTAAGTGCTAAGGAGCCCATTTTGATTACCAATACACAGTCATTAAAACTACTTGGTACTGGCTAAGAAATAGAGTGGTGGATCAGTGGAATAGGTTAGGTACACAAGACAAAGCAGTCAATGATTATAGTAATCTACTGTTGATAAACCGAAAGACTCCAGCTTCTGGGATAAAAACTCACTATTTGACAAAAACTACTGGGAAAACAGGAAAATCGTATGGCAAAAAGTGGGCATAGACCAATATCTCACACCATACACCAAAATAAAGTCAAAATGGGTTCATGATTTAGATATAAAGGCTGATACTATAAGCAATCTGAGAGAGCAAGGAATAGTTTACCTTTTAGATTAATGGAGAAAAGATAGAGAGCATTATGAAATCCAAAATGGATAGTTTTGATTGCATTAAATTGAAAACTTTTTTTAACAAACAAAGCCAATGCAAACAAGATTAGCAGGGAAGCAGAAAACTGGGAAAGAATTTTTACAGCCAGTGTCTCTGATAAAGGCCTCATTTCTAAAATATACAGGGAACTAAGTCAAATTGATAAGAATACAAGTCATTCCCCAGTTAGTAAATGGTCAAAGGATATAAACAGGCAATTGTCAGAAGAAGAAATTAAAGATATCTATAGTCATATGAGAAATTCTCTAAATCACTACTGATTAGAGAAATGCAAATCAAAACAACTCTTAGGTACCACATCTCACCTGTCAAAGCGGCTAACATGACAAAACAGGAAATCATAAATGCTGGAGAGGATGTGGGAAAATTGGAACACTAATGCATTGCTGGTAGAGTTGTGAACTGATCCAACCTTTCTGGAGAGCAATTTGGAACCATGCCCAAAAGGCTATAAAAATGTGCATGTCCTTTGACCCAGCAGTACCACTTCTAGGGCTGTATCCTAAAGAAATCATACAAGTGGGAAAAGGACCTGTATATTCAAAAATACTTATAGCACCTCTTTCTGTGGGGGCAAAGAACTGGAAATCAAGGGGATGCCCATCAATTGCGGAATGGCTAAATATGTTGTGGTATATGAATGTAATGGAATACTATTGTGCTGTAAGAACAAGCTGCAACACAGCAGACAAACTTCACAATCACCTGGAAAGACTTATATAACCTGATGCTGAATGAGGGGAGCAGAGCCAGGAGAACATTATACATGATTATAGACACATGGTATCTCTGATGATTAACTTTGATAGACTTGGCTCTTCTCAGTAATGCAAGGTTCTAAGATAACTCCAAAGATTCATGATGTAAAAAGCGATCCACATCCAGAGAAAGAATTATGGAGTCTTAATGCAGCAAAGTATTTGCTCTCTTTTTTTGTTTGTTTTTGGTTTTGTTTTGTTTCTTCTTTCTTGTGGTTCATTCCATTGGTTATAGTTCTTCTTTACAACTTGACTATTGTGAAAATATGTTTAGTGTGAAGGTATATGTAGAACCTATATCAGATTGCATGCAGTCTTGGGTGGGGAGGGAGTGGGAGAGGGAGAAAATTTGAAACTCAAAAACTTGAGGAACTGAATGCTGTAAACTACAACTAAAAATTAATTAATTAATTAATAAAAATGTTGAGAAAAAATAGAATTTTATGTTTAATCCTGGAGGTGGTATGAAACAACTGGGGTTTATTAAGTGAAGCAATGAAAAAGCAGATATGGGCTTCATTTAGACTACTTTGAGAGGCGGGGGAAAGATCAAGTGAAGTAATGAGAGACTTTAGCCAGGGAAGCCTTCAATAGTTCAGTTTTGAAGAACTAAGGTCCTGCTCTAGAGTCCTAGCATTATCTTTTTGTATCCCCAGTACTTAACACAGTGTTAGCACATAGGAGAAGCTTAGTAAATGTTTATTGACTGACGTTAAGATAAACAAGAGAGTGTGGATAATAGAGAGAATCATCTTCTGGAGAGGTTGAGATAGAATGAGATCCCTTCTGTATTTCAAAGGTATTGCCTTCAAAAGGAGAAAGGTCAACTTATTCTATGGGGCTGGAGTAAAGGTAGAGAGAATTTCTGAAGGCATCTGGAAGATATGAGTTGAGAGAAGGGGAGATGAGGAAGCTCTCAGCAAAGGTCCTCAATTTTTTCAGTGAAATAAGAGGCAAAGTTCTCAGGGGAGAGGAAGAGGTTTGAGAAACAATTGAAAAATATTGGAAAAGGTGCTATGATGAATGGGAGAGTGAATCAGTTAGGAAAGTATAAATGATGTTGCTGTTGCAGTGAGAGTCCAGTTGAGAGATGGTGTGCTGCAATTATTTAGTGGACCCAGTCAGCAGGATTTCATAAGTTTCTCCAACTTCTTTTTTTTAATGAAAAAACATTTATTGAATTCCTATTCCTACTAAGTTCCAAGAGCTATGCTTAGTACTGGGATGGATGACAACTACAGAAAGACAGTCTATGGTCAAGTTCACACTTTGGTGAGGGAGAGGGGGAGACAACATATATTAGAGAGTTCAGTTGCTAGGTAAATGAAAAGACTGTTAAAAGTTCTTTTTTTGAGGAGAGAAGGCAGGGCAATTGGGGTTAAATGACTTGCCCAAGAGTCACACAGCTAGTAAGTGTGTCAAGTTTCTGAGGCCTGATTTGAACTCAGGTCCTCCTGCCTCCAGGGCCAGTGCTCTACTCAATGCACCACCTAGCTGCCCCACTTTTAAAAGTTCTAAGTCCTAAAAGTCATAAGACTGCACCAGAGGGACAGATTGCATGGCCCAGACAGGCATCTTAAGATAGCAGTCTGGTTTAGTTTATAGGTAGTTTGAGTTAAGCAAGTAAGAGTTAATCAAGTTGGAGTTGAGTTGGATCTGACAGAGATAAGGAAGCTACCTTTCTCTTATTAGTAGTACATGTGAATAATTCCTACAGTTGTTTATAGTATATTCATAGTATGGAATATAGTATTTTGTTCATATTATTGAAGGAAAATTAAAACAGCACATAGAAAAACAAAGATAGACATGGAAGACAGCTACAACAGAGGGCAGGAGAAGGGTAAAGAGACTGATTTGAAGATTATATTGCAGGATTAAAAAGAGTGACACTTTAAATTTCACCATCTGCAAAGTATTGATTGAGTCTTCTCACTTCTTTCTAGTTAAAAAAAAATATTGCTCTAAAGAGAGAACCATAGGTTATAAAGATAAGATCTATTTCCCAATTGATAAATGGTCAAAAGATACGAACAGTTTTCACAAGAAGTACTCAAATATAGCCATATGAAAAATGCTGTAAATCGCAATTGATTAGAGAAATGCAAATTAAAACAATTCTGAGATACTACCTCATGCCTATAATATTGACTAATAAGACAGAAAGGGAAAATGACAAGTGTTGGAGGGGATGTTGGAAAATTGAGACACTAATGCACTGTTGGGGGAGCTGTGAATTGATTCAGCCATTATGTAGAGCAATTTGGAACTGTTCTCAAAGGGCTATAAAACCATGCATAGCCTTTGACTTAGCAATACCACTCCTAGGTCTGTATCCCAAAGAACATAAGGAAATCATAAGGAAAAAAGAGAAAATTTTTGAAAAACCATTCACACATGTTTCATTTGTTGTGTAATAAAGTTGTAGTGATTACATTATTTTCCAAATAAACACACAAAATGCAAATTATAACCAATCAATGGTTAAGTCCAATGACAGGTCTCAACAAACAAGTGTTGGCAGGCAAGCATGTCATGCATTGTTGGGAAATCCCAGCATGCATTGGCAGGAATATATGGGTGTAATGATTTGTTTACAATATAATACTATATGGTTACACAATGCAATATTGCATTACCAAAATTTCAATGCAGGAAAAACCCACAAATTTACAATAAAATATTAAATTTAAGATGTGCTATTTAAAAAATCTTTTATATTTTTTAAATGATGCAAATTTCAAAAACAATATTAAAGGGTTAAAGAAAGTAGATTTCCAGGGTGTTGCTAAGTAATTTTTTTAAAAGGAGGCAGTAGGCCAAACAAAATTGGGAACCTCTGGTCTAGAGATTATTTTTTTAATTCAGCTTTTCTTCTTGCATGGCTACTACCTATACTGTAACAGTTAAAAATAAGGTAAACTGAGGCACAAAGTTACCAAAATGATCAATATATTGCTAAAGCATGAATCTACCAATAAATAGGATTTCATCTTCCTCAGTAAGCTAAGACTCCAGAGGAGGATAATTTTCTTTCATAGGTTTTGGGGAAGAAAGAACAGAACTTGTCAGGTGACATCATGGCATAACTGAGGCACAGGGAACATGATTGACTGGAAGTTTTGTAATGGAAGCTAGTAAGGACTGCCTCCTTCCTTCCCAGTGACTAAGACATGTTTATTGATAGGGTCCATCTAAACCAGACATCCTTGAAGGATAGCTTGGTGGTATAAAGATATTAGGCCCAACTCCATTATGTTAACACACATTCCCCAAGGTCAGCTAATTCCTCAAGGCAAGAATAGATCAATGATTACAAAAAAAATTAATTTCTAAACTTAACCCATGTATCAATAAGGCAGTAATAACAATGTAGATGACAACTGTCAAAATGCCTATGTGGTTCTGTATCACAAAGTCTATGAGACTCTCCACATAGAAGGTAGAAGTAAACCATTTATCCAGACACCAGGTAACCATATCTCACAAACATTCAATATACAATATCACAACATGGAGCCTCACCATCCTAAAACCTCTCTGAACCCCTGCTGGGGTCTTCCCCAAAACAAACTCACAGTAGAGCTAAGTCAGCCTGTTCAGTTCTATCACAAGGGCAATCATTAGCAGCCACAACTGCTCTCTCTCTTTCAGCATTTCCTGTTACATACCTTCCTTTTCCTGTCAGGAAGCTCCTCCCACCACATGTGATTTAGCCTTCCTGTGACAAAAGCAGGTCACATGGCCTATTAATGGGTGGGAAAGATCTTCAAATCTAAATTGCTACTACAACCCATTATAGGCCATTACGGAATTTTGAACTAAGAACAGAGACAGAGAGCCATGACTTAAGCAATTACAGAGCAAAATAAATTAATTGTAAATGGGATCAATAAGAAAATGATACAGAATCAATGTTGATCATTTCAATACCCTGCTTTGATCAATGAGAGACAAATGTGTTTCTCATAGTGCATCACTTATCTATAAGCCAATTCTATAGAACTTTAACACAATCATTATATCATAATCTTTTCTGGTAAAAGCTTAGAACAGATTTTAACACAGCATCTAATACTAGGTGTAAAAAAAGATTATAAGGAAGAGGTCAATAAGTTCCAAATTATCAAGGATGGCTAATAGATTGTTTCCCTGCAGCCAATTGAACCAAGATGATTTCCACCAGGGTTCACCAGAAGTAGGCAGTTGGGTACAATTTTCCCAAATGATAAATGTAGGAATAACTAGATAGATTAAACAGCACAAGCCATAGTAAGAATTATAAAACCATGAACTAATTTTAGAAGGAGATTTATATGTCTCAGGTGGCTAAGGAAACAGCAAACAGATACAGTATGACAAAAGCCAAAATAATACAATGGTGTTCATCAACAGTAACTAGCATCAAGTCTCCTACTATCCTAGTAATCCACTCCCAATGTTCATTTAATCAATACATTTCATCTCATATCCCAGTTGTCCTATGTAGTCATCTGTTCTTCTAAAATCACCTTCTCTTGAACATTCTGGAAAAGGTCTTGTTTTCATGGCAAGTATAAAAAGGGCTTCTCTTCAGTAGATTTGCTTCTCTGGTTCCATATTGCTTGTAGAAATTCTTAGATATTCCTGCTAAAATCTTTTACAAAACAGATCTTTAGGACACTTTAGTAAAACTTTTAAAATTTTATTTTTCCAATACCCAGTTCACATGGTGAAAACCAGCTCAAACTTTCTGGTTGTCATCTTAATAATAGAGCTGTAAGAAGAATATCAAATATCAATAGTTCACTTGAAACTGGAGAATTTCAATTTTTAAATACCTCTTGCTGTGTCTATATCTAATCTCTCTATCTAATACAAATACTGCTATCAATAGGCTGAAGGATCTTCTCTTAAAGAAATTTATGAGGATGTGACTTGTAAAATGAGCCCTTCTGGTTAAAGATTTAATGTTTACCAGAGCAGACATGTAAGCTAGGATTAAGAGTGCTTGCCCAACTTGGTATTGATTCTATTATCATCTAACTTCCTGTGACATAAGTTAGCAAATTGCCATGTTGATATGTTTAAGAAATTAAAATACCACAGGAAAAATCAAACACTAAATATTTTACAATGTTATGGAAGGCCAAACTTAAAATCTTTTAAATTACATATATAATTATCTGGCTTTATTGCTTTCTCAAAAATTTTACTCAATTTTTTACTTTATAAGTTTTGAATTTTAATTAATTCCAGATTATTTTAGAACTCCAATTAATTCTAATTTCCCCCATAAGAGGATTGTAGACTGATGAGGCTCTAATCCTTACCTTTTGCATCATTGTCCAAATATTCCCACATGACTGAGAAATTTAAGGATCTTATTTTATACGTAAATGCATAACCAAAAACAGGCAGATCTCAAGCACATATACTCATCTACTTAATTGTTCAGGATAAGGTATTGCACCAATAGGGTTCATAATAAAAACCATAGCTTAACTTGGCCTGGTTAGAGAGATTTGTTATGAAAGGAAGAAGCAGGGACATGATCATAGCAATACCAATATTGATCCTCTAGGGCTTAAGCCCAAGGCCACAGAACGACTCAACTCATTTATAACAGGATAAAGCATCCTTCATTCTGTCTGATTTCATGTAAGAGTCACAGTCAAGTTTGAGGGACAGCCAATTCATGCAGCAAAATTCTACAGGGTATCATAGCCAGGTTTGGGAAAAACCAGGTGGGAAACATTTCTGTTCAAAAAGGAAGTGTCACAATGGGGAAATCAAATCAAGAGGATTCTACCTTTGACAATGCCAAGGCTGCCCCTCACTATTTTCCTGAGAGATAGACATTTATCTGTAGCAGTTCAGGATCACATTCCCTCAGTGGTGGGTTACTAACTTCAGAAAATGATACCTGAAATCAAAAACTCAGAATAATACCAGATTACAGTCCCATTAGATTTTACCTCACATAGCCAGTTTTGTTAATCATGCTTACCGCTGGATATAGTTATTATCAAATTGCCCTCACTTTGCTGCAATAAATTTGTTTAGCAATAAAAATTTATCAGTCCTTAAAACAAAATCACACCACAGATTTTACTTACCATTATTTTCCTCCAGTATTTCCCTTTCTCAAAAACAGCTTAGAACTCATCCTGATGTTGTTATGCCCTGCCCACTCGCTTTTTTTGGCACAACAATGTAAAACGTGATTATTAGTTTTTTTTAACATATTGTATACTAACCCTTTAAAAGTATAAAATAGGTCATCCAGACTGGAATCCATTAATACTAAGTTGATTCAAGATGAAATGTCAGTATAGACTATTCCAAGTATAACTTCATAACTATCATTACCACAAATCATCACATAAAACATTTCTGTACTATAAACATACTTTCAAAAATTTTCCAAAACTTTTCCCCCTGTTCAAAGAGTGTCTATAATGGCGGAGTGAGGGTCTTGTTCCCTAAATAATTCAATACATAAATTCTTTCACAGGGCTGATAAGATTTTGTCACCCATGGTCCCAAGAAACTTGACAAGCTAACAAAGGAGATTTTTATGTCTTTCTCCCACTTCACTTCTTCTATTCCATAAAGTAAGCAATCATTATTCTTCTTTTTAAAAATATCCCCAATTAAATGCTTGTTTAGTTTTAACATTATGACATTAACAACATAATTGATAATTTCACAGCATCCAATTAAAAGGAGCTAAAATTTTCCAGCAATATAACATTTAGCATACCATTAACAGCATACATAGCGGTTTTCCAGAATTTACAATACAAGAAAACTTAGAAACACAATAATAGCACCCACAATATCATGAATTTAAAGCAGAATATTTATTACTAATCAGATAGTATTAATTTAGTCAAATTCATTTCCAAATTATTTTTCACAGAAAAGAATTCATCCTATCATAAGTGGCATTTTTAGTACAAGTGGAACCCTTCACTTTATTATTTAAAAATATTTTATTTTTTCCCCAATTACATATCAAGAAAATTTTTAGCATTCATTTTTACAAGATTTTGAGTTCCAAATTTTTCTCCCTCCCTCCTTCAACTCCCCTCTTCTGAAAATGGTAAGCAGTTTGATGTAGTTTATAAATGTGCTATCAGATAAAATACATTTCCATATTCATCACAGTTGTGGCAGAAGAAACATATCAAAAGGAAATAAAACCATGTGAAAGAAAAGAGTAAGTGAAAAAATATGCCTTCATCTACATTCTGTGTCTATCATTTCTTTATCTGAATATGGATAGCATTTTCCTTTGTGAGTTCTTTGTACTTGTCTTGGATCATTATGTTTCTGAGAAGAGCTGAATCATTTGTAGTTGATTATTATGCGATGCTGACGACACTGTGTACAATGTTTTTCTGGTTCTGCTCATTTCATTTTGCATCAGTTTGTAAAGTCTTTTCAGGTTTTTCTGAAATCTGTTCATCATTTCTTATTGCACAATAGTATTCCATTACATTCATTTAGCACAGCTTGTTCAGCCATTCCCCAGCTGATGGGCATCCCTTCAATTGCCAATATTTTGCCACCATAAAAGGGTTACTATAAATATTTTTTCACATGTAGATCCTTTTCCCTTTTTTATGATCTCTTTGGGATACAGAACTAGTAGTGGTATTGTTGGGTCAAATGATATACACAGTTTGGTTGCCCTTTGGGCATAGTTCCAAATTGCTCTTCAGAGTAGTTGGATCAGTTCACATCTCCACCAACAGTGTATTAGTGTCCCAATATTCCCACTCCAACATTTAGCCAGTAAATCCAAAGTTAAGTGAGAAGTTTCTGGCCATCAAAATTAACCATCATTTGGAGAGGAGAAGGAGAGGGAGAGGGAGAGGAAGAGCTGAA
Source organism: Trichosurus vulpecula (assembly GCF_011100635.1). Lineage (NCBI taxonomy): Eukaryota > Metazoa > Chordata > Mammalia > Diprotodontia > Phalangeridae > Trichosurus > Trichosurus vulpecula. Next base: position 180,456,210 of record NC_050580.1, on the reverse strand, counting down.
TTACCCATCTAGCCAGGTCCCCTTTCAGGCAGCTTGGTCTACTCACAGGTTGTGTTTGTCCTTCATTTTTGAAGAGGACCATGACATCAGGAAAATGATGACATGACTTGCAGTTGACTTGGATCTGTGCAAGGTCACCAGCCTCACTTTCTCCTCCACAGCCATCTGGATCCAGTGACCTGATATTCAACAGGATGACTGGAGATGACCCAGGATGCAATGGGAGACCCTGGCCCTTCTAGGCTTAGCAATTATAAAAATCTTCAACATTTTATAAAAGTTTGGTCCATTCAAATAACAATTAAGTTCATCATTTTGTTCACAGTAGTAACACAAGCCTTTTTCCAAATAAATTTCATTTACATGTCAAATTGCCTTCTTAAATAACGTTCTCTTTTTGCTAAAAGCAAAACGGTTCTCAAAAATTCAAATAAATAATCTATTATAAAAATGGGGTGTAGTCTCATATAACTTACAGCAAATTTTCCAATTTCAAAAGACATCAATTCAAAAGTTATTTCTAAATTGATTTCTTATTGTTCAATCATTTTTTCAATTGTGTCTAACTCTCCATGGATTTCTTTGGAAATTTTCTTTGAAACTTCGTTATTACTCCTTAGAAGCTTCTCTCTAATAAGAAAAATGGTCTTCCTTTCTTGGAAGTAAAACAATAAATTTGACATGGGGGACAGGGGCAGGGGTAGGGTGCTTTTATTTCCCTTAAATGATCTCCAAAGAATGTTAACCCAAAACTTGCTAGAACATTTTAGCATTTATAAAAATCTTCATACCACATTTTGGAAATTCACAGTAGAGAACTTACAGTTTAGTCACAAACTCAGTTTCTGATTATTTTAAAACATACAACATTATTTGGTCTGAGGAAATAGATTTCCTTGTTTCTTATCTGTGTTTTTGAAGACTTGGAGAACTTCAAGAAAAACTTAGTTCACAAGAGATGTAGAGATTTTCCAGCAAAGTTTTTGCTAGACACAGAAACAAATGAACAGGAACAAGGTTGATAGAGTTATGTGAGGTGTTCCTCATGTGTTCTAGCCAAGGCAACAAATTTAAGGACTCTTTATTGATTATAGCCTAACAATATTAGGCAAAAATGTTTACTCCTCTTCTCAAGCAATGAATCTTTTCAATTTGCTAACAAAGATCTTCAGCAATGTACTTTAAAAGAGACACAGTCTCCAGAATTTCTCTGTTAAGGTATTACTGATTCCCCAGAAATCTCTGCCAAGGGATAGTGTGGTTCAGCTGAGGAGCTTAGTCACAGACCTGGCCTTTGGTTCGTAGATCTAATAAATCCATGAGTCCTTAACAGGAAGTCCCTCCTGATTGTCCACAGGGTCTCAACTAGCAGCCATTGCTATTGAGGTAACTATCATAGCAAAATGCTCCAGAAAGCCTTGGGTTGGCAGCTACCCATCTTTATGTCAGAACTACAGTCAGTTTGCGTTTAAGGAAGGTTCTGTGAGTTATCTAGTGGCACAGGTGCCTGTGGTACAAAGAATACTCTCCGGGGAGGACATAGGGTCCCCTGTTGACCCTTGCTTCTTATCACTGGGTTCACAGTGTCATTACTGCCTAGGGTAAGTGCAGCTATCACCAGGTTAGGTCCTTGTTTGGGTACCTATGTGATTACAAAAAGATAGCATAAGAGCAGAACATAGAGACTGCTTTTCACTCTCCACAAGATTGACACATGTAACATTAAACACCAGTGACAAGATGAGTACAAAAAGATATGTGTGCACAGATGGAAGTCCCTTCTTAGGTCAAATTTTGGGACATATGTATGTATACATATGTATATACATACATATGTGTGTATGTATATGTACATATATATCCCCCAATTAATGACTGAGAAGAGCTTCCTGTTCTGTCCAACCTCTTACTGGGCCCCCTTCACTTCTGGGATGGACCAGGAGTCCCTTGTGAAGGAGAAAAAAAATATTCCTACAAGAGGTACAATAATCCTTTCAATATAGACTCATTAAGGTAAGGATACCCTTGGGTGATGGCTAGAGAAATTTCCCTTAAAGCTTTACTTAAACTTGGAACCCCCTTTTGTAGAAATAAAGTTCTACAAGACAAACACAGATGCACCTTCCCCAATATTGTGGAAGCTTACCTTAGCTTGGAAAGGCTGGGATTGAGGGGGGGAAATCCGATCTGGCACAGTTCTCAGCAGAGAAAGACCTTATTGTTGAAAATCTCATCTGACACTCTTAAAGGGGAAATTCCCCCCAAGATGCTGTCTGATCGATTACACTCCCCTAATTCCTTCATGATTGTCAGGTAAACTGAGACACAAAGTTCTGAGCATGATCAATATATTTGAAAAGCATGAGTCAACCAATGAATAGGATTTCATCTTCCTCAGTAAATTGAGACTCCAAATGAGAGGGGCAGTTTTCTTTTATAGGTTTTGGGGAACAAAGAATAGAACATGAGACATATGATTGGTTACAGAGCTGAGGTACAGGGAATGACATGATTGGTTGGAAGTTTAGTAATGGTGGTTAACAAAGACCCCTTCAATCCTTCCTAATGGCTAAGAAGTGTTCTTTGGTTGAGTCCACCTACCAGATCTTGGTCCAGACATCTTGGACAGCAAACCAGACATCCTTGAAGGATAGGTTAGTGTTGTAAAGATATTAGGCCCAACTCCCTTGTGTTCACATGCCTCCCACAAGGTCAGCTAATTCCTTGAGACAAGAATAAATCAATGATTAAAAAGGGAATTGAATTTCTAAACCTAACCCATTACAAACCCTTACAGATTTTTGAACTAAGAACAGAGATAGCCATGACTTAAGCAATTACAGGACAAAATCAATTGGCTGTAAGTGGGATCAATAAGAAAATGATACAGAATCAATATTTATCATTCCAACACCCAATAGAAAAAGTATACCGTGCTGGCATTGTCCCCTAATATTGATGGCAAACTATCAGAAGTCAAAGAAGGTGCATTCAGACTTTGATTGAGAAATGTCACCTCCAAGTTCTCACTTCAGGAACAATTTATCTGTTTGATTTAGAGCCAAAGAAAATCACAGTGGCCTGAGAAAAAAAAGAAGATGAAAGGAAACCAAGAAACAGTCACAGCCACTCAATTAGAACAACTAAAAATTTATTAAAAGTAAAATTTGAGGGGAAAAATTCAACAAACTTTGAGTACATGGCTTCCCTGTAAAATCCTGTTAGATTGCCATACCAGAAGCACTTCCCAACACCCTTTCTTTCCTTTACTTTATCACCTAATCCCCTAGTGAAATTTAAAAAAAATAGAAAATAAGGGCAGAAATGCAATGCAGAGTCCTTGCAAAAGTCTTTCCCTCTGCTTATACAAAGGGTGGGATAGAGAGACCCACAAGAAAAATTTGAAAGGTAGTAGGAGTCAGTCTGCTTCTAAGCTTTTAATTGTAACAGCTCCACACTAACATCAAGGTCTTCATAAAAATTAGCTAAATGAAGAATTAATTTATTGATCAAAAAGTAATTATGAGGCTCTGCCTATGAATCAAGCCTGTGATAGTCACTGGAAATATGGAAACACAAATGAAGAAGTCCCTATCCTCAAGAAGCTTGCATTCTTCTCAAATTAGGACAAAAATAAGAAATTGGCTTAAGTAATAGAAGCTAAGGGGTACCAGAGAATTGGAGAAAAGTAAAAGTTAGATAAAAGTTGTCATGGATTGGTGTAGTACTCAGATGGGACCCAAAATTTGGCCCAGAAGGGGGGAAGAATAAATCTGTGTAATCATTTCTTCTGGTTTTCCATTCACACATACTACCCCAATTCTTGTAAAATGGACCATTTGCACATATCTACAGTTAAAGAAACAGGAATGGCACTTAGCAAAACAATCTGTCACCAGAACTGGGTAGTGGCTTATATAATAGTTTAGTCCATTGGAATTTGCATAAGGGATGACAGGATCAGCACAGATATTGAGGATGGTATCATTTGTCTCATGGATGAAGGTGTTGAAAAGCGTGCAGTAACTACTGTTAGCCAGTCCCCTATGCATCATCATCAAATCACAGTACAGGGATGGGTTTCCTAAGGCATGGGTCTTGGGGTAGTCCACATGGTGAGTCCAGAAGTCTTGAGCATGGGAGAAGTGAGTCAGATCCAGAAAGTTGAGCAAGAAAACAATCCATATCACAGATTGAGACATTTGGCCTTGGGGACAGAAGAAACAATAGGAGAAGGAGAAGATGAAAATCTGTAACTTCACCTAACATACCAGCTACTCATCCTTTCATAGCTCAAACCTTCTCTCCACTCTAGCTTCATTTCCAATTGCTCTCACTACGTGCTTATCTCATATGTACTAGATTATATTTTTTGTCCCACTTATATATTTTCCATGTCTTCTTTCTAGTCTTCATCCCTGTTCCATCATCCCACTGTCCTGGACTATAAATTATTTAACCAAGTCAAATCTGGTTTTGCTTTGAAAATTTGGGATGGTTAGAGGATAGAAGCAAAGTTGCTCAAGAAAGGAGTCATCAATTATCCTCTCTCTCTCTCTCTCTTCATTTCCTCTCCTGAGAGATCAAGACCATATTGACACTAGCCCATAAAACCAAGGCTGGAATGCAGAGTAGATAAATTAACCTGTTGCCCAGGCTGCAGCATTCAGGGCAACACATCAAAGAAAATGTTTTAATTCCATTCTTTAGAAATCCACATGCTTAGCCCTCAAATTCTACTCTTCATGACACATAGCTATCAATTTTGTAAAAAGTCAAGGCACGCTGGAAATTTATAAGATAGGTTGATAGGATGAATGAGTACATTTCAAATTTTGCCTGGAGTATAAACATGTCATACACCAGATCTGTTCAAAAAATCTGAGGCTAGGAAGGAAAAATTTTGCGCCTATTCTAATGTGCATGTAAAACTATCTATTTCTAACATCTTCAGGTTGAGAGATAATAATGAAAATATTTAATAGGGAGTTGAGGAGATCCTCAAGCCCCCTATCATAAAAACATTAGCAGATCCTTCTTTTCCCTTCCTCCTTTCTTTATTCCTTTAATATAATTATTATACTTATTTTCTTGCCTACTCTAGTTTCCTAACTCCTCACCACTTGATCAAAAAGGGATCCCCACCACTGCCCCCCCTCCCAGGGGATAATCCCAAATGCCCAGTCTCATTCTTGGGCTTTTCCCTCTCACCTACTGCTGTGCTCTGCCTTGAAGATTTTGGATTCAGTTGGCCCCAGAGATGAAAAGAAGAGCTTTGGTCTCTCTTCCTTCTGAGTGTCCTCCTCTTATATGCTCTCACTGAGTGGGTGGGGCTAAATGGAGGTGTGGCCATGGCTTAGCTAAGAAGTGATGTAAGACTCATCATTCTCTGGGACTGTGACATGCAGAGGCTTTCTGAATTGAGCAGAAAATTCATGGCCATTCTCCGTCATCCCAAATCTTACTACCTACCCCTCCTCCATCCACACTCATCCTGCCACCAAACCCCTGGGAAAACAACAGGTCAGAAGCTAGCTTTTTTCTGGGGAATCTAAACTTTCCCCATAACTGGGTCACAGTTATATGATAAGAAATAATAAACTGGATATCAGGGCTCCATGTTTACTCAAGTAGCTTTGCCCCTTTCATCTCTTACTCTTTTGCATTCAGCCCATGAAGAGAAAGCCAACTTCAGCCCAAACACCAGAGGAAATAATGAGAAAAACTTTCATCTAGACATGTTAGATATTCCTTGCTCTAACAAGGACCAACACAGCCATCAATCCAACCCTTCAATTCTTCCTGCTGTCTTTGAGCTGACTTCCTGCTGACTTTGGAGATCTCTGCATAATGCTCTCTCTGAACAGGTTTCCCCATCTGTGAAAAAGTAATACTTGCCCTATTTCCCTCATAATTTTACTATAAAGAAATTATATACCTTTATATACCTTCAAACACCATATTCACATGAGCTATATATTCTTTTCCAACAGATCTGAACTCCTATTGCCTTTGTCTCTTCTTTCTGGGAATTTTTCTGTACTTTAAGCTCTAATCTTCTGGTCTTGCATTAATTCCAACCTTGCATAGGCCTATGTCTACCTTAATCCCTGCTCTCCAGATAAAGTATAGGCTAAGATTGATGACTGCCTTGTGCTGACCCAGGAAAATAAGGGACGGCTTAGGTGCCTGACCCAAAACTCAGCCCAACAGTGGGACTGAGACTAGATAGAAAGGCTAAATTAAGTATAATATTTTCCAGAGATGGCCAAAAGCAGATGAATTTGGTGATCCTTTGATGTCTTTTTCAGGTTCCTAATTCTGTGGTAAGATTGAGTGGAATTTTAAAATTCTAATGATTCTGATGGTTCAGGAGAAGTACTTTTTTTCTATACAGATCTATTCAGACACCATCCTGAATTATATTTTCTGGTGATAAAAACTAGGAAGTCTTGGATTTTTAAAAGTTTCAGGCATCCTTACTGATAAAACTTTGTTAACTCACAATGCTCACAGTAGTAGAAATGTTCCATCCATATCCCATCCTCTTACCTTTGTTCTGGCTGCACTCATTCCTCAGTTTCTCTCCCTTCTCCTTTTTAATTCTGTGCCCACCTGATGGTCCTTCTATAATGTCTGTCCAAGATGATGACTTGTCTGTCATTATTGGTAAACTGACTCAATGGGAAAATGCCTCAGTCAAGAGAGTATGCAGTCTCTAAACACTGTGTTTGTTTTGTGGGGAATGAAAGACACACTGTGAAGTCATGATGGAGAGCTGCACCTAGGTGTCAGGAAAATGTGGGTTCAAATCTTGCTTCAAGTTTTTCACTAGCTATACCATCCCAGACAAATAATGTAACCACCCCATGCCTCTATAGTCTCCTCTGTAAAATAATGTAGATGTATCTAAAGGCCTTAGACTCTTAGTCTAAAGGTCTTTTGTCTTTGCTCCTATGATCATACATTGGGCCAATATTTTCAGACTGACTATGGATCTCATTGAGAAACAACTGGAATCATCTTCCCAGCAGAGAGAAAGCCAGTACAATGTCCTCCACAAACAGGAGCTTCTGGCTGGCCTCATCCATCTTCCCTCTCAAAGCTGGAAGACAAAAGCACCAGAAGCAACTTGAAGAGAGCTTGAAGGAAACTCCAAGTATGAAGAAAACTTAGAGACGACAACCCAAAGAAGACTGAAGAGACTTGAGTTGGCCTGTTCTTGTCAATTCTGCCCTGGCCCTTACAAAGGGCAAGGACATTGATCTCCACCAATTAAATGAGAGTCCAACACAAACAGGCTTTGTTACTGGGTTTACATAGAGAAAGAGTGAGGTTCAACTGGTGCCCACTTCTCCAACTCTTCTTCCATGTATCTATGTTCTGGGGAACCTTGCTATCTATAGGAAACTGCCCCCACTTGTTTCCTTGATATACTGGATATCTTTCACCATCAACCTATTTTATGTGTGTTTAACTTCCTTTAGTCCATTTTATATGTTTTGAGGGCTGTCCCCGACATGTGACATAAAGGTATCCTTATATGACACAAACTGATGTAGAATAGACATGTATAGTCTCTTCTCCCTCCAACTTTCTCCAAAGGAGAATTTAACTCCTGCTAGGATGGAAGCAGGAAGTTGAGGCCAAAGGCCATTCTGATCTCCTTGGTAAGAGTGGGCACCAAGCTAGAATTATATCTAACTGATCTATGTTCTTCTGAATCAACCCAATTATGAGGAAGTTCTACCTACTTCTTCCTCTTTTTATACTTGGAGTTTCATCTACAATGACTGAAATTATCTTGGGAGATGGGCAATTATTTTTGGAGGGTTAACATCCTCAATCTTATTTGTGTCATGGTAATCTTTAATAGTCTAGTAAATTTATGGATTCTTTGTTTGAAAAATGTTTTTAAATAATTGAAGGCAATTGAAGACTATGCTCACCAAACAATGAACTAAGATATTCAGTGCCATCTAGATGCCTTTTTGCTTGATCTCTGCCTCAATGTTTGTATCAATCAGTAATTCAATTAATCATTTTTTAAAGCACCTACTATGTTCCAGGCACTACTCCGGGTACTGAAGACACAATAAGAACAACGGGGGGGAGGGGGGGAGGACTCTCTGTCCTAAAGAAACTTATGTTGTGGGAGGGACAACACATAACAACATCAGTAAATATACAAACTAGATAGGCTAAAAAGTCCAAGAGGTGTCCTCCAATGTAAACCTATTGTATGTATAATTTGGAAAGAAGGACAGTAGCACCTGAAGGGAGTCAGGCAAGTCCTTTAGAACTTGAAAAAGACCATAGAACTAAAGATTTAAAGGAAATTAGGGACTCTAAGAGATGAAGAGGAGGAGAGTATATATTCCTAGCATGAAGGATAGTCTGTGTAAAGGCATGAAAAGGGAATATAATCAATAAAACAAGAGCAAACGGGCTGGTTTGGGTGGAACTGAGATTAGGAGAAGATGAATAATATGTAAGAAAAAAATTACGTTGAGATCAGAGAGTAAAGAGATGATGTGTCAGACGTGAATTCATGTCTTATCGCAGAGACAATAAAGAGCTCTTGAACCTTTTGCAAAAGTCATTAGAGCAAGAATGGACAGAATATAATTTCAATGCCTGGATGGAGCCTCGAGTGTCTTATCTCTGTGACTTTTACTCTCTGTCATCAGAGTACTCTTTGTCTCTGATTTCTGCTTCTAGGTCTCCACAGTCTTGAGATTAATTTTTTTCACTGAGTTGCTCTTACTGCCTGGTTACTCATATCCAATAGAAAACCCTTGCTATTGTACTATGACAGTAGAAAGGAAATAATCTGAAATCATAAGAGGCTCAACCAGCTGTTACTTTCCAGGGATAATCTCACAGCCCTTACCTCAGAGACATTTGTATCTATCTGGTCTAGAGTCATGACCATGAAAGAAAAGTCAAATAACAGTCACAGCCCCTTATTAAGGATAGCTAAAATTTTTATTAAAAGGAAAATTTGATGGACAGAAAATTTGACAAAGCTAATATGAGTTTGAGGTATTTATTGACTGACTAAAGATTAAAAAGAGAGTATAGATGGATAGAGGGAATAATTTGCTGGAGAATATATGGGGTGGGATCACTTCTGTATTGAGAGGGTGTTGCCTTTACAAGAAGAGCCAACTTATCACGTGATAAAGAGGTTAAAGGTGGAGAGAGTTCCTGAAGGCATATGGGAGTTGTGAGTTGAGCAGAAGGGGAGAAGTGGAAGAGAGAAAATGTCTTCATTTTTTTTATTTTTGTGAAATGTGAGACAAAGCTCTAACTAAGAGCATGGGGAGAAGAAGAGGATCAAGAAAGAAGAAAAAGTTTTCGAAAAGGCGTTGTGGTGAGAAAGATAGTGAATCAATTTAGTAAAAATTATGACCCTGCAGCTGAGATTGTATAACATAAATTTGAGGTGGACTCAGTCAGCACCAATTTGTGATTTTCTCTAGCTTCTTTCAGCAACATGTAAAAAGAACAAAGGAAAGGGTTGGTGGGTATAACTCTGAGCTGATGTTTGGAAGGGTAAGATGGCCTATAGGGTAAAGGAGCAAGGGATTCAAGAGAAGATGGTAGTGTAGAATTGAACTGCTTCACTAAGAGGCCAGGATGCAGAAGGAAGGAAAGTGTAGCCAAGGCTGGAATGATGACCTGGGAAATAAGGGTTTCAAGAATTAGAGGTACCCATCTCAACTACTGAGGCCCAAGTTCTCAACCCCAGGATCTCTATGGGAGGTCTCTTCCCCAAGTCTTCAACCCCAGGATCTCCATGGTAGGTCTCCTCCCCAATGTCACTTTCCAAGGACATGCCAGTTTCAAACCAATTTCTCTCTTCCCCTTTTCCAGGAGTTAAGAAGGGGCAAGGAGACATAAGGTCAAGTTAGGACTGTCTGGATGAAGGACTCTTAACCTTAGGACCACAGATTTCACATGGTCTGAACTTGAAAGGGAAATAAATTTTATTTTCACTCATCTTCAAGTGAAATTTATCATTTACTTCAATTATTTAAAAACATTTCTCTAAAAGAGATCTGTAGCATCAGTAGACTGATAAAGGGTTCCATGACACAAACAAGGTTAAGGACAGAGCCCTCTAAGCTCCAATGAATCCTCCTCTGGCACTTGGCCAAACTGTCCAAAGGCCAGAATTTCTTAGTAGGAAATAATTTAAATGTTCTCCTCCAGAGAGTGTGCTAAACACATCTGTCAGATTCTTCCTGTTTCAATGTCAGAGTTTGAATCAAGCAGCAATTCAATCAACAAATCTTTGATCAAGTGCGTGCTTTGTTTCAGGAACTATGATAAATGCTGAAGACATGAGGACAAAGGTAAAAGAGATTCTATTCTGAAGAAGCTTGCATCCTATGGGAGTGGGGATACATATGGACACCATTAAATATTTTAAAAAATGCAATGGGGGAAGACTGAAAACTCCATGAGGTGTCCTCCAATCCAAACCCATTAAAAATGCAAAGTAAATTTGGAGGGAGGAACAGTGCCACCAAAGGGAATCCTAGAAGTCCCCACCACTGGAGATTTAAATGAAGGTAGGGATTCCAAGAGGTGGAGATGAGGAGGGTAGATTTTGAAGACACAGAATAGTCCATGCAAAGCCATGGACATGGGAGACAAAATATTATCTAAAAGCATCAGCATATAGGCCAATTTTTGAAGAATTTTATAGATATATAAATTTTGTAGAATTTTATGAGAAGGGGAGTAATGTAAAAGAGAATAGTTAGCTGGAACAAGATAGTGAAAGCTTTAAAGGTCAAACATGAGTTCATGTTTTATCCTAGAGACAACAAGATGCTCCTGTTGATTTTGCAGCCAGGTTCAGACCCAGTGTGGACAGACCTATACTTTAGAAATAAAATACCTGGATGGAAACTTTATTGTCTTCTCATTTCTATGCCTCTTATTCTAGGTCAGTACTGAAATCTCTCTGATTTCTGCCTCTTGAACTCCTTAGTCTAGAGATTAATTTTTTCATTCAGCTACTCCTCCTGCCTGGCTACACATAACCCAATAGAAAAAGTATACCCTGCTAGCTTTGTCCCCTGACAACTGAATGAAAACTATGTGAAATCAAAGAGGTTCATCCAGGCTTTGGTTGTGAGATATCACCTCCCAGTTCTCACCTCAGGAACATATTTATTTCTCTGCTTTAGAACCAATGAACATTGCAGTGGCCTATGAAAGAAGGAATAATGAAAGAAAACAAAAAAAAACCACAACCACTCAATCAGAGCAAGTAATAATTTATTAAAAGTAAATTTTGAGGCAAAAGAAAATCATTGGACACTCCTTGGGTACATAATTTCTCTGTAAAGACCCTTCTACAATAGATTGTCATACCAGAGACTCTTCCCCACACACCCTTTTTTGTCTACTTTACCACAAAGCCTCTAGTAAATTTTTTTAAAGATAAAATAAGGGTAGAAATGAAATGCAAAAAGTCCTTCCAAAGCCCTTGCCTTCTGCTTATATGAAGTGTGTGATAGAGAGAAAACTTCCACAAGAATAATGTGAAAGGCAGTAGGAGTCAGTCTGCCTCCAAACCTTCAATTCTAACAACCTCAACTCTAATATTAAGGTCCTAATAAAAATGAGCTAAGTGAAGAATTAATATATCAGTGAGCAAGTAGTTTTCAAGCTTTTACTATGATTCAAGCCTGTGCTAAGCATTAGAGATATAAAACCATTAGTGGAGGAGTTTCTGCCCTCAACAAATTTCTATTTTTCTAAATTCGGAAAAAAAAATGAGAAATTCAGGCTATGGGAAACTGAGGAATAGTGAACAGTGGTAGAATGCTGGGGGGAAAGTAAAATGTAGGGAAAATAAGTGGTGGATGGTGTCCCCAAATGAGAAACAAAGTTGGACTCAGAAGAGGAAAGGATAAATCTGCCTGACTGTGTGGTCTGGTCATCCATTCCCACATACTACAATGATTCTTACAAAATGGACCATTTAAACATATCTACATTTAGGAAAACAGACATGGGACCTGGCAAAACAATCTGTCACCCTAAATTGATAGCAACTTTCATAACAGTTTGATCCTTAGAATTTTGGTAGAGGTGAGCAGAATTTGCACATATATTGAGGATGGTGTCATTTGTCTCACGGATGAAGGTGTGTCCACTGTCTTAGTCTTACAATTTTTTTTATCAAACATCTAGTCTTGCCTTGGAAGTTTGGGGTGACTGGAGGGGGTAGGCAGAGTTGCTTAAGGAGGGAAATAACTTTATCACAATTTCTTTTTTCTCCCTCTATTAATTGACCCTAGCTCTACACCCAAGAGAGACCATCATAAAACCAAAGCTGAGGTGAAGGGTAGACAAGTCAAGCTGCTACCCAGGCTGCAACATTGAGAAAAGCACAATAGAGGACACTTTATTGCTATTCTTTAGAAATAAACATTTTCAGTGTCCACAAGTTCTACTCTTTGTGGCATGTAACTATTAATACTGTGAAAAGTCAAGCCATATGTGATACTAGACAGTAACATACAGGGGTGGGGGTGGGGGAAGAAGTAACTTGTTAATTTTCCCTGGGGTATAATAAAAACCTGGTCATAGTTCTGCTTGCAAACTCTGACTCTAGGAAAAGATGTGTCTCCCCTTACACTAACATGCAAGTAAAACTACCATTTTCTCACATCCTCAGGACTGGAGTTCCCCATATAATAGAGAATTGAGGGAATCTCGTTAAGCACTCTCTACCAGATTTCTCTGCTTCTTTCCTCCTTTCTTTATCTCTTTATTATGTTCATTCCACTGCTCCCTTTGGCCACTCTCAAGTCCTCACTTTTTACCCCAAAACAGATTTGTACCACTGCCTACTGACACTGTGGATAATCCCAAATAACCCACTTTCTGGCCTAAATCCAAATGGGTTTTCTCTTCTTACCTAGTGTCTCTGTTCTGCCTTCTGCAGTAGAATCCAGTTAGCTCTAGAGCTGGGAAAGAGCCTTGTTCTCTGCTCCCTCTGTGTCTACTCCAGTCATATAGATCCAATGGGTGGTGGCTTGAAGAAAAGAAGTGAGGCCATGGTCTCAGCTTAGAGGTGGTGTAACTTGGGGGATTACTTCATCATTCATTTACCACTTTCATTCAAGAGGGAATGGAAGCCCTGAGGAGCAGTATCACTTCTGGGCCCAAGGGATCAGGGACCCCAAGGAAGAGTATAGATTGCAATCCCAAGGACTCTTCCTGTGTAAGGAACAGAATACAGACCATGAGAGCAGTGACCATACTTCTCCCCAGATCATACTATCTTGGAAGCACTGAAAACTTCCAAACCCCAGAACTAGCAAAATAGTCTGAAGCTTGGGACAGTGCCTCACCCTCCTTTCATGCAAGGTATAGAGCCTGTCTTTAACATAAAGTTTAAAGCCAAGAAGTAGTATGGGAAAATGAGCAAACAAACAACAACAACAACAACAACAAAAAACCCCTGACCATTAAAAGCTATTATACTGACAGGAAAAACCAAAACACAAACTCCAAAGGTGATGATGTCAAAACAGCCACAAGCAAAGCCTCAAAGGGAAAAAAAAATGTGAATTGCTCACAAGCCTAAAAAGAATTCCTGGAAAAGCTAAAAACCTGATTTTTAAACTCAAATAAGAGTGGTAAAGAAATGAGAGCAAGGTAATAAAATTATGAAAAGACAGCTAACAGCTTGGTAAAAGGGGCACAAAAAAACACTGAAGAAAATAATTCCTTAAAAAACTGAATTGGCCATGAGGAGAGGAGAGGAGAGGAGAGAAGAAAAGAGGACAGGAAAAAAGAGGAGAGGAGAGGAGAAAAGAAGAGAGAGAAGAAAAAAGAGGAGAGGAGAGGGAGGAAAAAAGAGAGGAGAGAAGAGGAAAGAAGAGAGGAGGAGAGAAGAGGAGAGGAAAGGAGAGGAGAGGAGAAGAGGAGTGGAGTTGCTCAATTGGAACTGGCCAGTTGGGTCCCCAGTGGGGCAGCAAGGGATGCTCACAGGTTGTGGATTGTCCTTCATTCTTGAAGAGGACCATGACATCTGGGAAATGATGCCATGACTTGCTAGCCACTTGGATGTAAGTGAGGGAGGGCTGTGCAAAGTCACCAGCCTCACTTTCTCCTCTGGAGCCATCTGGGTCCAGTGGCCAGGTATAGATCAGAACAACTGGAGATGGCACAGGCTGAAGTGGGAGACCCTCGAGCTTTTAAACTAAGGTCTTTCAGAGTTCTCACTTAGACTGAGGCAATGCCCATTCAGATATTAGGGTTGTTTAAGAGTTTCAGAGCTCCCAGATCAAAGAAAAAATACTTCAAATAGCCAAAAAGAAACCATTCAAATATCATGGAGTCATAGTCAAGATCACACAAGATTTAGAAGACTCCATATTAGTGGAGCAAAGGACTTGGAATATGATATTCCAGAAGAAAAGAGTTAGAGTTACCACAAAGAATAACTGCCTGGCAAAACTGAATAAAATCCTTCAAGTGAAAAAAATAGATATTTAATGAAATAGAGGATGTTCAAGCATTTCTGATGAAAACACCAGAGCTGAACAGAAAATTTGACATTCAAACACAAAACTCAGGTACAAAAAGGTAAACATGAAAGAGAAATTATAAGGTGCGCAATGTGGTTAAACTGTTTACATTCCTATATGAAAAGATAATACATGTAACTACTGAGAACTTTATCACTATCAGGACAGTTAGAAGGATTCTTCATAGACAGAGGGTAAAAGAGTGAGTTGATTAAGTTGAGGTGAGGTAAAGAAAATAAATAGGCTAGAAAGAGGGATGCCCTGGGATAATGAAGAAAGGAGAAGAATAATGGAGAAAATTATTTCATATGAGATAGGTCCTCAAGGAAGAGCTTTTAATAGTGGAGGGGAAATGGTGGGAGGGACAGGAAATACTTGAACCTCATTCTAAACTTAATTGGTTCAAAGAGGGAAAAAATATATATATATATATATACAAACTCAATTGGATATAAAAATCTATCTTACCCAACAAGGAAGTAGGAAGGGAAGGGGACAGGAAGAGGGGAGGACTAACAAAATACAACACTCATTTTTATTTAAAAAAAAAACACTAGAAAACATGGGAATAAATGGAGCCTTTCTTAAAATCATAAATAGTATCTATCTAAAACCAAAAGCAAACATTGTCTGTTATTTGGGCAAACTAGAAGTTTTCCTAGTAAAATCAAAAGTGAATCAAGGATGTCTGTTTTCACCACTCTATTCAATATTATGCTAAAAATGATAGCTATAGAAATAAGAAAAGAAAAAGATATTGAAGAGAATAAGAATTGGCAACAAGGAAATAAAACTATTACTCTTTGTAGACAGTATAATAGTATACTTAAAGAACCCTAGAGAATCAACTAAAAAACTAGCTGAAACAATTAAAAACTTTAGCAAAGTTGCAAGATATAAAATAAACCCACACAAATCAAAGTTAGCAATAGTCACATGAAAAATACTCTAAATCACTACTAATTAGACAAATGCAAATTAAAACAACTCTGAGTTACTACCTCATACCTATCAGATTGGCTAACATGACAAAAAAGCAAATGACAAATGCTAGAAGGAATGTTTGGGCAATTGATACACTACAACTGGTGGTGTAAACTGAGCCAACCATTTTGAAGAATGATTTGGAACTATGCCCAAAGGGCTATAAAACTATGCATTTCCTTCAACCCAGGAATACCACTACTAAGTCTGAATCTCAAAAAGATCAAAGAAAAGCAAAAAGGATCTATTCATATAAAAATATTTATAGCACTCTTTTGTGGTAGCAAAGAATCAGAAATTAAAGGGGTAAACATAAGTTGGGGAATGGCTGAACAAGTTGTAATATATAATTGTGATAGAATACAATAGTGTTTTAAGAAATGATGAGAAAGACAGTTATAGAAAAACCTGGGAAGATCTATAAGATCTGATGCAGAGTGAAGTAAGCAGAACCAGGAGAGCATTGTAAACACTAATAGCAACAGCATAAGGATGGTCAACTGTGAAGGACATAGCTACTCTGATCAAGACAATGATCCAAGACAGTTCCAAAGGATCTATGTGTGTTGGTAAGCAAAATGGCCTTTATTTTCTTTGAGTACCTCAGTGTATTTCGTTAAGCCTTACTAGGTGCTAAGCCCCAGGCCCAAACCCCTATCAGGTGTGGAACCTATGTGGGTGTGGATTGGTGATTAGGGTGGGACCCAAGGTGGGGCTGGCTAAGGAGAGGTGCTAACTGCAGCGCCATGCCCTATTAGGTGTTAAGCTAATTTATGTGGATGTGAACCTCCCAGGGTCCTAAGGGGAGGTGTCAACTAAGAAACCAATCACCAGAGCCTAAGTCCTGGTCATTCAGATGACGTTTGATGACATCTGAAGCCATATAAGAAGAGAGGACAGAGCCATTTGCACAGAGCTCTTGAGATGGTGTTGATGAGGAGACTCCGGGCAGCTGTAGCTAAGGAGCCCTCCAGCTTGTAAACCTGGATGCTGAGACTTTGTTGGACTCTGGTAACTATGTATTGGGATTTGAATCAGACAAGGTCTGTCTGTTGATGTTTGTAATTTATTTGTATTTTGTTCTGAAGTTCAGTGTGCTGGCTTTTTCCCCTGAACTAAGTGAATGATATTTGTGTGCTGAATAAAAGTAAGCTTGCCAACCCCTTAACCTTGCTTTCCTTAGTTAAGCAGATCAAAAGAACCTGTGCTGTTGGCAGCCTCCTGGGTGCCGGCCGTGGGTGGATCTTACACCCCCACAGAAGCTGCTAGCCGGGTTGTTGAAACACTATGCTGGAAAACACTATCAACCTCCAAAGGGAGAACTGATGGACTCTGAGTGCAGATTTACATATACTATTGAAACTTTATTTTTCTTGGGGGGTGGGGTGCAACATGACTAATATTGAAATATGTTTAGTATGACTTCATATGTATAATCAATATCAAGTTGCTTGCCTTTTCAAGGGGTGTTGGAGGGGCAGGAGGGAGGGAAAGAATTTGGACACCAAATTTTTAAAAATGAGCATTAAAAAGTTTTACATGTAATTAGAAAACATTAATGAAATAAAAAAAATTTTTAAAAAGACAAGAAAGATTCAAAGAGGAAGGCAAGGTTATGAGGGGCATTGAATACCAAACACAGGATTTTACATTTGATTATAGAGGTGAAAAGGAAGAACAAGAGTTTATTGGCTATAAGGGTGACATAGTCCACCTAGTGCTCTATTTAAATGACTCACAGCTGCAGGAGGATCAGCTAGAGTGGGGAGAGACTTCTGGCAGGAAATCCACCCATCAAGATATTTCAATAGTTCAAGTATGAGATGATAATAGTGGTGGTAGTGTTAGAAGAGAGAAAGGGGCAGATAGTAGAGATGTTACAAAAGTAAAATCAATAGATCATGGCAATTAATTGGATATGAGCAGGGATGAGAGAGAGTAAGAAGTTGAGGATAATTTCTAGGTTGCTAGACTATGTGCTGATAGGATAGTGATAGAACCATATCAACAGGGAAACTAGGAAGAGGAAAAATATAGAATTCAGTTTTGGACATGTTGAATTTAAGATGTCCATGAGATATCCAGGTCGAGAAGTCCAATAGGCAGTTGGAGATACAAAGCTAGAAATCACCCAAGAGGTTAGGCTAGGTAAGTAGATTTGAAAATTGTCAGCCTTGGGATGATTAGTGCAGCCATGGGAGCTGGATTAAATAATCCCCAAGATCACCAAGTGATGTAATATAGACAGAGAAGAGAAGAGGGGTAAGGCAGAGTACTTTGGGACACCCAGTACTAGGAGACATTACCACAAAGAAGATCCTGCAAAGGAAATTCAGGAGAGGTTAGATAAGTAAGAAGATGTAATAGCAAGCAAAGTGGGACTTTTTGCTGTTTTTTCTTTTGGAATACTTCTCAGCACTAAGGCAATCAAGTGCCTTTGATTGGGTCTTGCCTTTGTTTGAATCAAAAGTCTTTGATTGAATCAACAGCCTTGGATGACCTGCTTAAGTCAGAAGAAAGCCTAAGCCACATGAGTTTTAGTCACATGGCTGTGATGCCCTCTGTGGGCTGACCCTGAAGAAGTGTATATATACTCAGAGGTTAGCATTTTGCTTGGGGGACAACTCATTGGAAGAGTGTTTGTGTGATTTGGCCAGATGAGACTCTGGGTAGCCATTAAGGAGCCCCCTGACTGTGAAAACTCAGATGTTGGTGCTTCTCTCTCTGGTAACTATATATGTATTGCTATGTTGATTTGTGTTATTTCCTCTGTTTGCAATTTCTCTTTGTATTTGCTCTGAAGTTCAGGCTGCTGACTTTTTCCCCTGAACTAAGTGAATGATATATGTATGTTTAATTAAAGTGAGATTGTAAACCCCTTAAAGTTGCTTTCCTTAGAAAAGCAGATCAAAGAACCTGGGCTAGCAGCCCACCTGTGTGCTCATGTTATTGGCTTTACACCTCCACAGCAGCTGCAAGTAACATTGTTGTTACAGAAGAGAATTAGGAGAGTATTGCCAGGTAAACAGTGTCAAAGGCTGCAGAGCAATCAAGAAGAATGAAGATTGAGAAAAGGCCACTATATTTAGTAATTAAAAAGTCATTAGGAGCTTTCTATGGAAGAAGTTTCTGTGGAATGAGGTCAGAAACCAAATTTTAGAGAGTTATGAAAAGACTGAGAAGAAAGGAATTGGAAGGACCTATTATAAATGGCCTTCTGCAAGTGTTTAGCTACAAAAGGGAGTAGAGATATGGGAGGCTAGCTATTGGGAATAGATGGATGCAGTGAGGGTTTTTAAGTATGGGAAAGACATGGGCATGATTGTAGGCAGTATGGAAGCAGGATTAAATACAAAATCCTCTGTTTGGGATTCAAAGCCCTTCATAACTGAGGTCCTCCTACCATTTCATTCTCCTCACAACTTACTCCCTAACATTATACTTTGATCCAGGGACAGTGGCCCCCTTTTTGTTCCTCAAACAAGATGCTATCTCTCAGCTACAGACGTTTTCTCTGACTGTTCCCATACCAGGAATGCTCTCCCTCCTCATCTTCTCATATTGCCTTCACTTGCTTCTTTTAAGCCCCAAGTAAAGTCCTGTCTCTTACAAGAAATCCTTCTCTGGCTCTCTTAATTCCTTCTTTTCATTATTTCCCATTTACTCTCTATATAGCTTGTTTGTTCATATTTGTTTGCTTGTTATCTCTCTAATTGGATTATGAGCTCCTTGATGTCAGGAACTGTCTTTTGTCTCTTTTTGTATCCTCAGTGTTTAGCACAGTTAGAAATGTTTATTGGCTGACTGAGATTAAAATGAACAAGAAAGTGAAGATAACAGAGGCATCAATCTTCTGGAGAAAATGAATGGAATGGGATGACTTTTGTATGGAAAAGGTATTGCCAACACTTGTGAGAAAGGGATGAAGGTGGAGAGAGTGCCTGAAGGCATCTGGGGAATATGAGTTGAGAAAGAGGAGAAGAGTAAGCTCTCAGCAAATGTCTTCAGTGTGTCTGTGTGCATGTCTCTGTGTGTGTGTGTCTGTGTGTGTATGTGTGTGTGTGTGTGTGTATGAGAGAGAGAGAGAGAGAGAGAGAGAGAGGGAGGGAGGGAGGGAGGGAGGGAGTTCTCAGCTGAGAGGATGGGGAGAGGAGGAAGTTTGAGAAAGGATGAAAAATTTGAAAAAGCTGGTGTGGTGAACAGAAGAGTAATCAATCAGTTAAGAAAGTATAGTTGATGGCCCTGTTGCAGTAAGAGCCCAGTTGAAATTATGCACTACAAATCTTCAGTGGACGAGGTCAGCACCTGTTTTACAATTTTCTCCACCTTCTTTCAGTAATATGTGAATATGAGCAAAGGCTGTGGATGGTTACATAATTCATAACTGAGGTTTAGCAGGGCAAAGTGATCTATAGATGAAGGGGGCAAGAGATTCAAGAGAAGAAGACAGTATAAAATTGAACTTTCACTAAGGGGCCAAGATGTGGTAGGAAGAGGTACAGAGCCACTTCTGAGGTAAAGACATGGAAAATAAGGAAGAGTTTGGAGGCTTGGAGGTCGCCCTTTCAAACATTCAAACCCAAGTTTCCAGCCTCAGGGCCTCTGTGGGGGTTCTCCTCTTTAAACTCACTTTCCCAGAACACTCCTGCTTCACATCAAACCCTTCTCTTGAGGGGAAGAGAAGATGTATTCTGTAGGATCAGGACAGGACTCTCCAGAAGAAGGATTCTTAACCTTGGGACCAAGGATACATTTCACATGGCCTGAACTGGACAGAGAAATAAATTACATCTTCATTCTCATTCATCTCCAAGTGAAATTTAGCATTGTCTTCAATTATTTAAAAACATTGCTCTAAAGAAAGATTCATAGCTTCAGTAGACTGCCAAAGGGTTCCACGACACTAACAAGATTAGGAATGTCAGCCCTCCAAGCGGGACTGGCCTCTCCCCAAGACAACTTTAACCAAAGTGGATTATTAGTGGCCACTTAATTCCCCCAAAGAAAGTTGCTGAAGATGGAAGAATTCTAAATTTTGGCTCTAAAATCTATTCTCCTGTCAGCTTCTTCTAGAGACCTGTAAATTACCTTGAAGTTTATTAAGCTTCAAGGAGTCACTTAGAAACAGTACAGGAAGCAAGCTGGAACCAGAAGCCTTTGCCACTGCAACAAATTTCCTGTCTCCCTTACATCCTCAAACATAGAAAAAGATTTTTCTTAATATTCACTAGGGAATGAAACAAGTAACAGAGGGCATTTCTCAGCTCTGCAAAGAGAAGATCACTCACCAAGCCTTCAATGAATCCTCCTCCAGCATTTGGCCAAACTGCCCTAAGGACAGTCAAGAATTTATGGGTAAGGAACAATTTAGATTTTCTACCCCAGAGAGTGTTCATTTAAGCACAGTTGTTCAATTCTTTTTCCTGTTTCTACCTCCACCTATTTTGTTCCAGGATCTGTGAAAGGTTCTGGGAATACAATGACATAGGGGAAAAAAAGACTCTTCCAAAGAAGCTCGCATCCTGTGGGAGCAAGAAGGCTCCTAGACATCAATAAATCCCACAAATAAGCAGGGGGAAGTCTCAGCAGTCCATGAGGTGTCCTTCAATCCAAACACCTTACAAATGCAAAGTAAATTTGGAGGGAGGAACAGGTACTAGATACAGGTACTAGGTACCATCAGAAGGAAATCACGTCCCTACCATTGGAGATGTAAAAGAAGCTAGGGATTCTAAGAGGTGGGGATGAGGAGGGTAGATTTTGAAGACATGGAATAGCTTACACAAAGACATGGATGTGGGAGACAAAATATTGTCTAAAAGCATCAGCAAATGGGCCAATTTCTGTAGAACTGAGATTGTGAGAAGGGGAGCAATGTACAAGAGGACAGTTAACTGGAAGGGCTTCAAAAGTCAAACATCAGTTCATGTTTTATCCTAGAGGCAACAAGGTACTCCTCTTAGTTTTGCAGCTAGGTTCAGACCTAGCATGGACAGATCTATACTTTTAAAATATCCCCTCAACACCTGGATAGAAGCTTTATCGTCTTCTTATATCTATGCCTCTTATTCTAGGTCAATACTGAACTCTTTACTCTGATTTCTGCCTCTGGACTCCTTGGTCTAGAGATTTTTTTTTTATTCAGCTACTCTTGCTGCCTAGCTACCCACACCCAATAGAAAAAAACACCCCCTGCTAGCATTGTCCCCTGGCATTGTCTCTATCTGAAATCAAAGAAGGCTCATCCAAGCTTTGGCTATGAGGGTTAACTTCCCAGTTCTTAACTCAGGACCATATTTATCTTTCTGCCTTAGAGACAATGAATATCTCAGTGACCTGAGAAGGAAGAGATAGTGAAACAAACAAACAATCAGAAAAAAAACCAGCCACAGCCAGTCAGCCAGGACAAGTAAAAATTTATTTCAAGCAAAATTTGAGGTAAAAAACATTTCATGGTCCTTGGGTACACAATTTCTCTGTAAAGACCCTTCTGGAGTAAGTTGTCACACCAGAGGCCTTTCCCAACACCCTTTCTTTCCTTTATTTCACCACCCAATCCCCTGGTGAGATACAAAGAGAAGGAAATCAGGGAGAGATGAAATACAGAGAGCCCATACAAAAATATTGCCCTCTGATTATACAAAGGGTGGGATAAGAGAAGTGTCACACAAGCATATGAAAGGCATTAAGAATGGATCTGCTTCAAAGCCTTTCATTCTAAAAGTACCACTCTAATATCAAGGACCTCATAAACATTAAAGAAGAAATAATCAATCAATCTGCAAGTAATTATCAAGCTCTTCCTATAAACTAAGTATGTGCTAGGCATTGGAAGTCCAAAAATAAAAATGGAATCTCTGCACTCCAGGAGATTATATTCTATAGAAAAGAGGAGAAAAGTGAGAAATTCAGGCTGGGGTGGGGGTTAGAAACTAAAGAACAATGGGGAATCTCAGAGAGCAGGAAAAAAAGTAAATCTTAGGGGAAAGTCATCATGTGTATGAAGGAGGAGGATAAATCGGTCCAAGCAAACGCTTTGGTTTTCCATTGGTACAATATAGCTCGATGTTTTCAAAATGGACTTTTTGTTTGTATTTACAGTTAGGGAACTTGCTTTGTGACCTGGTATAACAATCTGTCACCTTAATTTTCTTGGGGCTTTTATGACACGTTGCAGTATAGGTACATTGTTGACTCTCAGGACTCGTACAGATGTTGAAGATGGTTCTGTTTGTATCATGGATGAATGTGTGAAAAGGCAAGCAGTAACTACCCATCATCAGCCACCTCTTCTGTATCATCATATTACAGTAATTGCTTGGATCGCCTTCGACTTTGGTCCTGGGGTAGTCTACATAGTAACCCCAGAAGTGCTCAGACTGGGAGAAGTTAGTCAGTTCCAGGAAAAAGAGCAAGAAAAGGGTCCATATCACCGCAGAAGACATCTGTCCTTAGGGAGAGAATAAAAAACAGAAGAAGGAGCATGATGTAGCAATCTGTAAATTCTGTTGGGACACCAGATACCCCATCCCTTCATACCTCAAACCCTCTCCACTGTAACTCCATTTCCTGCTTGCCTTCAATATATTCTTTTATCAATGATGTTAGATTCCTATCCCATTCATATATCACTTTTTTCATATCTTTACTCCAGATCTTCACCAATGCCGCCATCCCACTATCCTGGCCTTTAAATCTGGTCTTGATTTGAGATGTTAGAATAATTGGAGGGTGGAGGCAAAATTGCTCAAGGAAGGACCACCATTCATCATCCCTCTCTTTTTATCCCCATATTGAGAGATCATTTCCATACTGACTCTAAGTCTAAATCTAAGGATTGTCATAGAATCAAAGTTGGAGTGAAGGCTACAAAGGCTAAGCTGCTGCCCAGGCTACAACAGTCAGGGAAGGACATCAAAAGAAGCTTTTTTATTGCTACTCTTTATAAATGCACATATTTAGTATCCACCAATTCTACTCTTCATGACATTTAGCTAATGATTTTGTTAAAAAAAATCAAGTCACATGTAATATTGGACACTTACAAACTGAGGCAGGTTGGGGGAATAAGTCAATTTCCAATTTAGCACTGCGGGAGGGTGGGAGGAGGTGGCGGATAATGATGTCATGTTCCAGCTCTGCTTAGAAAATCTGACTTTAGGAAGGGAAAGGTCTCCATTTATTCTAATGTGTTTATAAAACCACCAGTTTCTAACATCTTCCTATTGATAAATAATCATATAATAGGGGGTTAAAGGGATCCTCTTAAGCCCATTTACATATTAAAAGCATTAGCAGACTCCTCTATTCCTCCTTCATTCCTTTAATATAATTGTTACACTTATCCTCTTTCCCATTCTAGTTTCCCTACTCCTCACCACTTGATCAAAAAGGGATTCTTACCATTGCCTTCCCTCCTAGGAATAACCCCAAATAACCGGTCCCATTTTAGATATTTCTCCTATCACTTACTGTCTGTGCTCTGCCTTCCGCAGATTTAAGATCCAGTTGGCCCCAGAGAGAGGAAGAAGCCTTGGTCTGTCTTCTCCCTGAGTTTGCTCCCCTTATATGCTCCCTCTGAGTGGGTAGGGCTGGACAGAGGTGTGGCCATGGCTTCAGATTAGAAGTGATGTAAGGGTAATCATTTTCAGGGGCTGTGACATACAGATGTTTTCTAAACTGAATAGGAAATCCATGGCAACTCCCCTTCAACTCAACTATCATGACACCACCCCCACCCCAACCTCTACTCACTTTGACTCCACTGCCTAAGCTTGCGAAAACTACAGAAACCAGATACTTCTGGGGAAACCATATTCTTCACCATAACTGGGCCACGGTATTATGATGTAGCTACAGAAATAAGAAACTGGAAGCAGGATGCCTTACTCGGTCAAACAGTTTTGCCTCTTTCATCTCCTCCTCTTTTGCACTCAACTCATGACGAAAAAATCAAATCCAGACCAAACACCAGAATAAATGATAGACAAAGGTTTTAGCTGAAATGAAAGAAATTTTTCACTCAAACAAGGACTGGCACAGCTACCAATCCAACCCCTTAACATTTTTCGCTCTCTTTAAGCTCTTTTGACCTCAAAACTCTCTGCACAGCCCTCTCTCTGAACCTGTTTCCCCATCTATAAAACAGTTATATTTGCCCTATCATTCTCATAGCTTTGCTATTAAAAAATACTTTATATACCTTAAAATAACCTATTCAGATGAGCTATATATTTTTGTCACTCTCACATCCCAATCCCTAATTGTGCCAGTCTCTTCTTTCTGGACGTTTTTCAGTACTTTAAGCTGTGACCTTCTGGGATTGCATGTAAGGTTACCTAAGTTCCAACCTTGGGTAAACTTATGCTTGATATGTTTACTTATTAACTTAATAATAAACTTAATAATTAATAATAACAATTAAGAAACTTAATAAGTTTATTCTACAGTAAAGTATAGGCTAAGATCAACAACTACCTTGTGCTTGTCCCAGGGAAATAAGGGACAGATTATGCACTTAATCCAAAACTGAAGCATAAAAATAGGATTGAGTCTAGGCAGAAAAGCTAAACATGGAATAATATCTTCCAAAGCTCGCCAAAAGTGGATAGACTTGTAGAACTCAACATCTCTTTCCAAGTCCTGATTCTAAAATAACATATATAGTTTATTTAATTTAGTAAATTTTTTATTTTTGTTTCAATTTTTGTGTTTTTATGTTTGTTTTTATGTTTGTGTTTATGTTTGATGTTTAATTGTAATGTTTCTTTTTGTTTAATAGTTTAGACATTGTGATGATTCCTTTTCAACAGGGTTGCTTTCTCAACTTCTACAGACACTATCACATGAATTACATTTTCTGTTGATATAAAGAAGGCTTTCCTTTTTAACAATATATTTCATGCTTCCTCACTGATAAAACTTTGTCAATTCACAATGATGATAGTTGTGAAGTGTGGTCATCCATATCCTATCTCCTTGGCTTTGCACTGGCTGTTGCTCATTTCTGAATTGTTATCCCTTCTCCTTTTTAATTCAGCTGATGGTTGATCTACAGTGTCTATCCAAGAAGATGGAATGTCTGTCTATTGATGGGCTAATTCAATGGGATGCATACCTCATTCAAGGCAATATGCAAGTCCCAAACATGTGTTCGTCTTATGGGGGTTGAAAGGATCACTGTAGAGTAGTGTATGGAGAGCTGCAGGGTGTCAAGATGTGGATTCAACTCTTGTGTCAGGTATTTATTAGCCATGTGACCCCTAACAAATAATTTAACCACCCCATGCCTCAATAATCTCATCTGTAAAATAATGTGGTTGGTTCTGAAGGCCTATAACCTTTCCATCTGAAGACCTTTTAGCTCTCACTCTATGATTCTATGATCATAACATTTCCTTCAATTATTTAAAAACATTGCTCTGAAGAGAGATCCACAGCTTCAGTAGATTGCCAAAGGGTTCCATGACACAAACAAGATTAAGGACCCCAGCCTTCTGAGAAGGACTGGCCCTCTCCCAAGATGACTTTAGTCAGATTGGACTATCTGCTGCCATTCAACACCCCTAAAGGAAGTTGCTTAAGATACAGGAATTCTAAATCATGGCTTTAAAAATATTGGAATTCTTTTAAACTCCCATCATTGCCCTATCAGCTTCTCCTAGAACCCAAAAAATTACCTGAAAGTTTTAATAAGCTTGAAGAAGTCATATATAAACACTACGGAAGGCAAGCTGGAGATGGAAGTCTTTGCCTTACATTCTTGCTGCTGCTCCAAAGTTCCAGTCTCCCTTACGTGCCCAAGCAGGCTTGAAAAATTTTTCACCATTTTCACCAGAGACTGAGGCAAGCAAGTGAGAGTAGTTCTCCATTCCATAAGGGGAATACTCTGTTTACCAAGCCAGTGAAGAATTTATGAGTAGGGAACTCTGTTTTCCACAACAAAGAATATGCATCTAAGCACATTTGTCAAATTCTCTTTGCAGGTTTCTTCATCAGTTTTTAAATTCAGTAAAACAATCCATAAAGCATTTATTAAGCAATTATTGTGTTCTGGCAATTGTGAAAGATGTAGAGGACACAAAGAAAAAGGTAAAAGTGACTCTGCTCTAAAAAAATTTGCATCCAATGAGACATATGGACATCACTAAATATGAAAAATCAGTAAGGGGAAGACTCAACAGTCCATGGGGTATCCTCCAATGCAATCCATTACAAATGTAAGGTAAATTTAGAGAAAGAAACAATATCATTAGAAGGGAATCAAGGAAGGCCCCATCATTTGGAGATTTAAGGGAAGCTAGGGATTCCAAGAGGTGGAGATGAGGAAGCTATGTTTTGAAAGCATGTGAAATATTCTATGCAAAAACATGGAGATAGAAGACAGCATCTTGCCTATAAGTATCCACAAATAGGCCAGTTTTATAGAATTGAGATTCTGAGAAGAGGAGTAATCTGCAAGGGAGCAAGTGAATGTCAACAACTCATGTTTTACCCTAAAGGCAGTAAGGTGCTTCTCTTAGTTTTTTTTTTGTTTTCTTGTTTTGGCAGGGCAATTGGGGTTAAGTGACTTGCCCAAGGTCACACAGCTAATACATGTGTCAAGTGTCTGAGGCCAGATTTGAACTTGGGTCCTCCTGACTCCAGGGCTGGTGCTCTACTCACTGCACCACCTAGCTTCCCCTGCTTCCCTTAGTTTTGCAGCCAGGCTCAGACCTAGCATGACCAGACCTATACTTTAGAAATATCCCCTCTACACCTGGATGGAAGCCTTATTACCTTCTCATTTCCAAGCCTCTTTTTCTAGGTCAGTACTGAACTCTTTGTCTCTGATTTCTGCCTCTTGGACTCCCAGGTCTATAGATTAAATTTTTCAGTCAGCTATTCTTGCTGGGCTACTCACACACAATAGAAAATGTACATCCTGCTGGCATTGTTCCCTGACAACTGAATACAAACTATCTGAAATCAAAAAAAGTTCATCCAAGTTTTGGTTGTGAGATGTCACCTCCCAGTTCTCACCTTAGGAACATATTTATCTGTCTGCTTTTGAGCCAATAAACCAGTGGGCTGTGAAGGCAGAGAGTGAAGGAAATAAATTTAAAAAAAACAGCCACATCCACTCAATCAGTATAGTTAGAAATTTCTTAAAAGTAAATTTTGGGGGAGAAATTTTTTCAACAAACCTCAGGTACATAACTTCTTAATGCTTCCAGAGCAGATTGCCCTATCTGAAACCCTTCCCAACAGTATATCTTTCCCTTATTTCATCATTCCATTCTCCAGTAAGGTAAAAAGAAGATAAATGAAATGCATAGAGTCCTTACAAAATACTTTCCTTCTGGCTACAGAAAGGAACTAATTGAAAGAGATCCCAAAAGAAAAAGTTGAAGGGAAGTTAAAGTGGGTTCGCTTCCAAGTCTGTAATTCTAACAGGCCCACTCTGACAAAGTTTCCATAAGAATTAGCTAAATGAAGAATTACTCAATTAACCAGCAAGTAACTATCAATTCTTCCTATAAACCATTTATGTGCTAACCACTGAAGATATAAAAAAAACAAAAATGGGGAAGGGGGTCCCTGCCCTCAAGGGCATTCTACCAAGTATATTCTACCAGAAAAAGGAGAAGAGTGCAAAATTTATGCAAGGGGTAGAAGCTGATAAACAGTAAGGAGTAACACTGGGAAAAAAATATAGCTGGAAGAAAAGTTGTCCCTAATGGGTGGGGTACCCAAATGGGACCCAGAAGTGTGGAGGATAAACATGATTAACTATATGGTCTTTGTGTATGTTCACGTAAACTGTCTTGATTCTTGCAAAATGGACTTTCGCCCATATTTATGGTTAAGGAAAAAATCATGTGACCTCAAATAGCAACCAGTCATTGTAAGTAGTTTGGCTTTCATGATAGTTTAGCCCATTGGAACTTTAGCAGGTCTCAAAGGAATTTGCACAGATATTGAGAATGGTGTGGTTTGTCTCTTGGATGAAGATGGTGAAAGACTTGAAGCAACTACTCTTAGTCAGCCCTCTCCACCTCATCATCACATTACAATACCGGGCTAGTTTTCCTGAGACTTTGGGTCTTGAGATAGTCCACATGATGACAGGTCAGAAGTCCTGACCCGAAAGAAATTAGTCAGTTCCAGGAAGAGAACAAGAAAAGGGTCCACATAACAGCATGAGATATGTTGGGGAAAGAAGGAAGAACAGAAACAAAAAACAAAAGTAGCAGTCTATGACTCCCCATGGAATACCCGCTCCTCATCCCTCGATAACTCTACCGCTTTCCACTGTATCTCCATTCCCATATGCCTTCACTATGTCCTGATCTCATCTGTATTCTATTCCATTGCTATCTCACTTGTATATCCTTTTCCCCAGTTTCTTCTCTCTGAATCTGCACCTCTGCCCTGTATCACTCTCCTTTATTTGTAAATCCTTTAGTATCTGTATTAAATCTGGTCTTGATTTTGGGATGATTGGAGGGTGGAGGCAAAGTTGCTCAATGATGGAGATATCATTTATCCTTTCTTCCCTTGTCTCCCTATCTTGACAAATCGCTATTATATTGATCCTAGCTCTACACCCAAGAAGTACCATCATAAAACCAAAGCTAGGATAAAGATTAGACAAGTCAAGCTGCTTTGCAGCTGCAACTTTCAGAGAAGCACATCAAAGGAAAAATTCATATGCTACTCTTTATGCTACACTTTTTTATTGCCTGTAAATGCCAATTTTCATGACATGTAGCAATAAATTTTGGAAAAGTCAATTCACATCAGATACTGAACCAGCTGGTATGTTTTAGAAGAAATGACTAACTTTCCATTTTTGCCTAGGGTGTGAAAATGTCTTGTTCAAGCTCTACTTAGACAATCTGATTCTAGGAAGGGAGAGGTCTCCACCTACTCTCACATGCATGTAAAACTACAAATTCCTAACATCCTTGGGCTGAGCAATAACCATGTAATAGGGGTTTGTGGAGATTTCTTATCATAAAAGCATTAGCAGCATAGAGTACAGGAAGGGCAATGATGGATAATACGGCTGGAAAGGTAACCAGAAACCAAACTGCAGAGAAACCTAAATGCCAGATTGAGACACCCATATCTGGTCTCAGTGACAATAGCGAGCTGTTGAAGATTTTGAAGCAAACTACCAACATGCTTGGAGTATATAGTCTGCTCTGTCTGTATTGATGTACTAGCTCAATGTCAGGGCTATCTCCAGTCATCCTGATCCATGTCTGGCCACCGGACCCAGATGGCTCTGGAGGAGAAAGTGAGGCTGGGGACTTTGCAGAGCCCTCCCTCACTAAAAGCCAATCCACTTGCAAATCATGGTATCAACTTTTCTGATGCCATGGTCCTCTTCAAGAACAAAGGACAAACAACAACAACAACTAGCTCAGTAGGGTACGCACCTCAGTCAAGGCAATGAGCAGTCTCCAAACTCCAAACACTGTGTTTTGGGCAAGATAGAGGAATCACTATGGAGCAGTGGATGTAGAGATGCACTTGGGTGTCAGGAGGATGTGGGTTCAAATCATGTTCCCGTTATTTACTAGTTACGTGATTCCTGACAAACCACATAACCATTCCATGTCTCAACATCCTCATTTAAAAAATAATGTGTATGGACCTAAAGGCCTTATAGCCTTTTTTCTCTTGGTCTTTGATCCCATGATCAGGTGGTAGGCAAATATCTTCAGAGTGACTGAGGATTTCACTATGGAGCAACTTCAGTTGTCCAGGTAGAAAGGAAACCAGCACAATGTCCTCCACAAGCAAGACCTTCTAGAGACTCTCACTAGCTATAGAAAATCCCTTTACCAATTAGATTTTCCATGAGAAATTCTCCAAGATGCTAGCACTTTGAGTATATTCCTCTCCTTAAGTTACTAACAGAATCAAAACATTCTTAATGGAACTTTCTCTATAATGCATTATGTATTTCCCTGCCTTCTTAAGCAAAAGATACAAAACATAATTCTGCCTCTTTCTGGATAAACTGGGATCATTATGGTAAACATTCACTATCATTAAGAAATTTTCATCTGAAACTATGCATACATTAGTGTAAAGAACTCCCAGAGACAGAATAAAGGCACCTTCCATCAGTGCAAGTCTTGACTCCATTAAGAGTTAAGACAAATGCATGTTGGAACAAATATATATGTGTGTATATATATGTGTGTGTGTGTGTGTGTGTGTGTGTATACACTCGTGTGTGTGTATAATAGAAAGTAATCTGATAGAGAGACCTGAGTGGGGAAGTGTAGTGGTGATGCTCATAGAAGGTTGGTGAAAGCATTCGATCTGAGTCTTGAAGAAAGCCAAGAAAGCTAAGAGGGAAAGGTGCGGCAGAATGGCATTTCAGGAATGGGAGACAGGAAGTGGAAAGGCAGGGACATGAGAAATGGGATGTATGTGGAGGAGAGTAAGATGTAAGGACCCTAGACATGTACAAAGAGCCTGAGCTCACTGAAAGTACTGCATAATTTCCCAAATCCAATTCAGAGCAATCATCTTCATTTCAATTCTGGGCCAAGTTAAATGATTCATTCACAGTGTCTGTGCAAGATGATGGACAGTCTCTCTTTATTGGAAGATTAATGCAATGGGATGCATGCATCAATCAAGGCAAGACGCAGTCTCCAAATATCCTGTTTGTTGTATGTGGAGTCTCTATAGAAGAGTGTATAGAAAGCTGCATTTGGAGTCAGAAAAATATGGCTTCAAACCCTGGCTCAGATACTTATTACCTATGTGTCCTTGGAAATATGATTTAACATTTCTCTGCCTCAATTTCCCTCATCTGTAAAATAAGGTGGAAGACCTCATGCCCATTCTGTGACAGAATGGGCCCTACTATATACCAGAATAGTCTCATGATCATACGCTAGACAAGTATCTTCAGAGTGACTGTGAACCTCATTGAGGAGTAACTGTTATGGTCCTCTAGGTAAAGGGGAAGCCAGCACAATGTCCTCCACAAGCAAAACTGTCTGGAGGATCTCTATCTATAGGAAATCCCTTTTCCAGTTAGACTTTCTATAGACTATTCCCCAAGATGTTAGCAAGCACCTTGACTGAGCACACATTCTTCCCCATGAGTTAATAACAAAGCAAAAACATTCTAATTGGAGCTCTTGCTAAAATGCATTATATTTTTTCTGCCTTCCTAAATAGAGAATACAGTACAAAATTCAGTCTCTTTTTATTGTGTTATCATTATAAGCATCTAAGATCATTTAACAATGATCTTAGGTGCTTTTTTTGTATCTGGACCTATGCTCTCATGAATGCAGGGAAATCCTCCACCTAGAAACTAAGAACTCTTCTGTAATTTATCATGCTAGAGTCCTAACTGAAACTCTGCTGTTGTTTCTGTTCTTGTTTTTCCTTCATTTTCAAAGAGGACCAATGACACTACAGGGTGATGTCTTGACTCATTCATGAATTGGACTTAAGTAAAGCAGAATTACACAAAAGTCATCAGCCTCACTCTCTCCTCCAGAGTCATAGAAGTCCAGTGGCAAGACAACAGTCAAGATGACAAGTGATGACCTAGGGTGTAGTGGATGACCTTGGCATCTTCAATGTCTGACCAAGCTCTAAGTGCTCCACAGTGTCTGCTTCAGCTGTCTTCATGACCATTGGAACAAATTGTTCTCATCCACCTATTTCATTGGGAGAGGTCTTCACATGCTTGGGTTAGATATCCCGCTAACTCACCAATGAGTTTCAGGCCCATTGTTTAAATTCAACCTGGTTTAGCTCATCTGCTGAGACAGTTTACTGGGATGTGGCTGAGGTGCATTTTACAGTTTCTTGGAGCCACAGGTGAGAGTTGAGGGCCAGGTAGACACCAAAGATGGATAAGGAGCCATGAAAAAAGCTTGGTAAGCCCTTACACCAGAGATGTTAGTCTTTCTTGAACATTTCATATGCCCCAACTACCAAACTATTCACAAATAAAAGTGGCAGCACTTTATAGCCTTTAGAAGATGATTTAAACCTTTCATTTATGATGCTTTCTCTCCCTTTTGGCAAACAAATTGCCTAAAGTTTATCTGAAATCTGTGTTTCTTTGCAAATAGATTTCAATGGTTCTGAATTAAACAAAAGGTTTTTTTTTTCGCCCTGACCACTTCAACCACCAAACTATTCATCTATAAAAGGATCATTACCTAACATTCCAGGTGATTGCTTTGTTCTTCCTTATGAAGAAGTTGATTGTCTGCTTCTTTCAGCAACCAACAGCTCATAGGAAAAAAGGCAGTACCTCACACAAGCATTCAATATTATACTTTCCAAGTAGTTCTGTTTGTTTATCACAGAGAATGAAGTTTCTACAATGAAGTCAGACGTGAGTGTGTAGTCTAGAAAGTTAAACAAAGGGAAAGTGTGGTTACACGTAAATGGAGGCAACAGAAATTTTCTAGTTCTCATTCCTCTAAAAGGTGAATTACCACAGAGAGATTAATCTGTCGAAAATATTCCACAAGAAATGTTTCAGTAGATTGTGAATTCATGTATAAAAGTTATATTAAAAATACATAATATCTTCCAATGAGTTTGCAAAAAAGAAAATGGATTGAAGTCACGGAAGATAGAAATGTACTAGCCAACTTTCAACAAAACCCTTACAATAACTGGTAGATGGAATTGAAAAATTGGTACCATGACTTAGTAAATACAACTAATATTGCACTTCTTCCATTTTGATCTACATGAGCAAGAAATTAAAATTTAATAAATTCAATCTAACTGGGGGCCAGAGAGGAGAAGGGTCGTACCTAGTATCACACAGCTAGTTAGTGGGACAGCTGGAAATACAACACAGGAAATGTCCTTCAAGATTGTGGAATCCAATGGCTTCATTTCAAGGTAAAGAAACAAAGAATCAGGGAGCTTGTGATTTATCTAAAGTCACACAACTAAAGCTTAATAAGCATTTGTTGACTTGAATAGATATGATTGAGAACTGTGTGACAGAATGGACCCTACTGTATACCAAAATGAAATATCCTATCTTCCCTACCTCCCACCTGGGGCAACTAGGCAGGAAGAACAGTCACTGGGGTAAACTTGACACTTGTCTTCCCTTTACTCCTCACCCCCAACCCACAGCACCTAAACCCCATGAGGCCGCAAAGTATGAAGAGAAATATGGCTGCTAACATCACTTGGATGAGTTGGGAGCCACTATCTAGAGTGCCTCTAGTAAAAAAAAATAGACTACCAGGCTTTATCATTTGCCCTCCAGACCCTGTAGATACTGCCATATAACCTTCTGATAAACTCTAAGGACTTAGCCACCCACTCTGCTGATACGCCTTTATATACCTTTAGTAATTCTAGGCCTTTCCATCCACTGCTACAGCTGAATTATCTTATATGTGCTATCTTCCTCAATTGGAGTATGACCTGCTTTAGAACACACACTATCTCATTGTTTATATTCTCAGGGCTTGGTACACTGTGGGCACACAACAAGAATTTAATAAATATTTTTTGATTTATTTATTCATTCACTCATTACAATCTGACTCTCACCCACATACACTGATGCCACAATCATAACTCTGGTTACTCCCTCATCCACAGAGTTGATGGTAGAGGTGCCTTATGCCTCTTTCTGGTGCTCACCTTCATTCTTAACTATATAATAGCATCAAGAAGAAAATTTTTGAGGGTAGGAAGGCTATGTCCCTTCTATAACATCCCGGCTGAAGGCTTGGTCTAGCTTGGTCCTGCCATAAAAATGACAGACAATCTCTATAATGAACATAATTGTAAAACCATGATAACATTCCAGTAAAATATTAGCTCCCTTAAGACAGATTTGTCTAACTCTTTACCTGTATTTTGTATTCTTAGAGCCTTGGATAGTGTCTGACACTTAAGAAAGACTTGTCAGATACTTGATTAATTGAACATGGAAGGACATCTACCAATAGCAGGTAACATGATAAGGACCCCATTTTCCATCATATCATCTCATGTTTTGCTTCTTATTTGCCACTAAAAAAAGTAAATCAAGCCTCAATTCCTATATACATTGAATCAAATACTCCTTCAGAAAATCAAATCAACAAAGTAGTAAATGAACAAAGAAAATTTGCAAGAAAACCAGAAGAAATTTTTAAAATTAATATAATGAAACTGAGAGCACAAGAGAAATAAAAGATTACCTTCAAAAATAAAAAAATACTGAAACTAACAGAAGACCAAATAGAGAACCAATAGTGACAAAGAAAAAATCTTGCTCCTGTTGGAAGAATTCTGTCAAACATTTAAAGAATAATATTACCAATCCTTCACAAATTAATCTCAAAAACTGAGAAATAAAGCATTCTATCAGACTCCTTTTATGAGGCAAATATAATCCTAATACCTAAACCAGGTAAGGAGAAAGCACAGAAAGAGGAATCCTAGAGAAAAGTCCTACGGGATCAGAAAAAAATATTAGTTGAAACAATTAATAGCTTCAGCAAAGTTGCAGGCTACAAAATGAGCCCTCAAAAATCAACAACATTTTTCTATTATAGTAATAACAAAATCCAAGAGTCAATAATTAAAAGGCAAATACCTTTTAAAATAACTACAAAATTCATAAAACACTTGTGAGTCAACCTACCAATGCACATATATACGTATGTGTATATAGATTCAATTACAAAGTTCTCCTTAAAGAAATAAAGAATAACTTAAAGAGCGGGAAGAATATTCAGTGCTCACAGCTGGGTCAGGTCAATATAATAAAAATGACAACATCATTAAAGTTAATTTATAGTTTTAATGCTATACTAATCAGCATAGTATAGGGATACTTTATAGAACTAGACGAAATAAAAAATTCATTTGGAGAAACCAGATTTTGAATATCAATAGAAACAATTTTTTAAAAAGGTAGGGCTGAAGAGGGAAACTCACTGCCAGACTTAAACTATATTATAAGGCAGGAGTCTTTAAAACAATTTGATGTTGGTTAAAAAGAGAGCAAATCAATGGAACAGACTAGACAAGGGAAATCAGAAACAGTGAAACTCAATAACCCAATGTTTGATAAAGTAGGAAGCATGAATTAACTAGGAAAGAACTCTATTTGATTTAAAAAAAATTCTTGGGAAACTGGAAAGCAGTCTGGTAAAAACTAGACTTAAACCAATACCTTATAACATATTCCACAATATATTCCAAATAGATATGTGATCATTAAGATTATACCGTTAAACAATTAAAAAGAAATCTATCATATACTTTCTACAGCTATGGGAAAGAACTATATTCTTGACCATAAGAAACAATGAAAATGATGAATGCAGAGAAAGATGACCAGATTCGTAGGATAAGATGCCGAGTGAAGCAGATCGAAGAAAACAATATACACATTTGTAATAATATAAAAGAAAAGAACAACAAAACAATCAAAAATTATGGTTGTAAAATTGCAAAGAACAAGCCTAGCTCCAAAGAAGAAAAGTGAGAAGGAAAGCTCACCCAGTTCCTTTGCAGGAGTTTCTTTTGAAATTGAATGAAATATATAGAGATAATGATATTAAGGGGAATATCTCAAATTTGCCATAGGGAACAGCCACAGAAAGAATTATATAGAGATTTCCAGCTTTTAATATTTCATACTAAATATTTCATTTTTTCCCTTTAGCTAGATTAATATTGAATCAGGGCCAGCCCAAAGGAACCTTGAGTTTCCTGAGTTCAGTTCAGTGGGAAAAGGAGTTGGTAGGTTGAGCAACCTCTGGTCAACAGCCCTTGGAATACTGAGGCCTTTGGGAAGGTCAATGCATAAATACTGAATACCTTCTAAGAAGACATTGGGCTTGTTGAATAGAGTTATCACCACCTGATGGCCAAAATATGTACCATACTCCCTAGCTTCTCAGTTAATGAGTTAATTAGTTGACTGATAACTTTTTCTATAGATAGCAGAACACAGGCAATCAGGGAGGTGTGGATTATTATAGCTTGTGTGTGTGTGTAATATGTACATACACAGATAAATGTATAATATATACATATAGATAGATGCATATGTCTATATACATATATACCTATACATCTATATATGCATATATCTATAGATGTATACATATACATGTATCTATATGTATATACATCTATATATACATGTATGTCTATATATACACATGTTTATATGTTTATGTATAAATATATAACACACAACTATATATTTATATATATTTATATTTACATTTATACACATATACATACACAATACCACCTGTCAAGTCAATAAAATACAATCAATATCCTCTGCTTAGAGGGAAAGAGTAGATGGCAGTGCAGGTGGGTTGAAGAAAGAATATCAGACACTAGAATAGAATACAGAGTAAATCAGAGAAAAGAACTGGAAGGCAGAAAGGGCAGACAGATTAGATAACAACTTTACAGTGAACCCAGTTCACACAGTTTTGAGACACTCTCCAACATGTTTGGCCACAGGTGATAAGATGAATGGTGGAGATAATCCAGGGTTAGATTTAGAAAAGGACTGATGGTAGCCATCTCTAGGGCAGGGGTGGGGGAGAGAAAAAAAGGAAAAAGAAAAAAAAAGAAATGTACATGATAACTTTATTATATGTTTAAAAGGAATAGAAAGGTGTACATGATAGAGTTGCAGTTTCATGTACAATTATCTTTTTATGATACTGTTTTATGGAAATGTTTATTTTATTCCATAAACTAAAATAAAATAAATTTTAAAAAAAGAAAAGGAGGAACAATATACATATAACAAAGGTACAATGAAGTCAAGGGTAGAGGCAAG
Source organism: Trichosurus vulpecula (assembly GCF_011100635.1). NCBI lineage: Eukaryota > Metazoa > Chordata > Mammalia > Diprotodontia > Phalangeridae > Trichosurus > Trichosurus vulpecula. The sequence goes on along the minus strand of NC_050580.1, from coordinate 180,418,842 downwards.
TATAAATGTAAACTAAGATTTCAGGAAAGTTTCAAAGGGTAGAAAATGAGGTCAGAGTCGTGTGATACCCCAAGAGATGAGAGAAGGGAGGAATCATTGGGGATACAGTGAGTAAAGAAATTGGGTTTAGATGAAGTGAGGTACAATGAAATAATAAGAGCTTCTGGTCAATTAGAGGAATTTCAGACTTATGGATTAGGAAGATAGAACACTGGAGATCAAGAATATGGTCATTCCTGTGTATGATTCTGGTGAAATGAAGGTGTGAATCCTAAGCTTTGAGGAGGCTGATGAAAGGGGAAGAAAGAACATCTAAAGGAACATAAACACATAAGCAGACATTGAATGGAAAAGAATATTGTGAGTAAAATACTGAATTCCATGAGAAAGAAGGAAGAATGATCTGGAAGCCAGTAGATAACTCCTATTAGAAACAGGATATGGCCATAAATCTAGTTAAATGCCTCAAAGGAGGCAAGGTTGTTTAGAAGTGGCAGTGAAAATATCTACTTTCCCTTCCAACCCAATGAGTCCAGGGGTATGATAGAGAGCCTATCCAGGACTGGAGAGGGTGGCCAGGGAAGCAGTGTTCTTTTCAGAGAGCCAGGTTTCCTTCAATCATCAAGGATGGCTCAACCCCAACATCAAACTTCAGTGCAGTGAAGAGGAAACACTACTGGATTTGGAGTCAGAAAGAGCTAAGTTTGAATCCTGCCTTAGACATTTGCTAGCTGTGTGACCATAAGCAAGTCACTTAACCTTTCCCAGCCTGTCCTCACCTATAAGTTGGTGAAAAGAATAGCATGTACCTCCCAGGGTTGTTTTGAGCATCAAATGAGATAAAATGTGTAAAGTGTTCTATAAGCCTTAAAGCATTATATAAATAGTAGCTGTTATTTTCTCACAGTCCCCAATATGAATGCTCTTCTCCAATTGTATTGTCCTACTAACTATCCCTTTCACAAATCTTACACTTTCCTCTCTTCCCATCTTGGCACACACCATTCTCTATGCTGAAAGGCATTTTCCTCAATCACTTCCTGTTGAAATATAATTCTTCAAGACCCAGCTCAAACTTCACCTCCCAAATCCTTCTGTGATCCTCCCAGATAGAAATCTTTCCTTCTTCAGACCTTGCATGGCACACATTATATGCTGTTATGCATTCTGTTGTATATATTTCTTTGTGTGTTGTATCCCTCCCCACCACACCACTCTATTGAAATCTCTAGGAGAGCAAAAACTATGCTAATCATCTTTGTACACCTAGCAGAGTGTAAACACTTAGTAAATAGTTGTTTAAATGAATGATGGAATGAAATTCCCTCACTTCTATCCCAAGGATGGCCAAGACTCTAACAAAATAAGGAAGGCTTCTGAAGAGCATAGAAACAACCTGGATAAGAATTTCAGTGAAGAAGCATCTGCCATTGTCCACATGTAACCATGCCCCTGCTCAAAAGCATTCTTTCATTCTCTAGGTATGTGTCTCTTTGTGACTGCTACATGTTTCCACTTTCTCTTCTTATGCTGTATATGTCTGTGAGAAGGGTACCTCACCTGATGATTTTTAAGCCAACAGAGCTCTCATCTGCTTCTGTGCAGCAAAAATTAACTTGGCAGTAGCATTAGTCCCCTAGGAGTCACATCCCATAACAGGCCATGCTCTGAGTGAGGTGTTATGAGAAATTATACATGGTCCAAGGCTCCATGCAGTGTTTGCTTTATCAACAAACCATGAAGGATTCATAAATCAAATGGCAAGGTATTTAATTAGGAGGAAAAGGTACCGTAAATAACAAATGAAAATCAAACAGTAAAATCATTTTATGCCCCCTTCTTTCCTACACAAAGGAATGTGATCTCCTAAGTTTCCCAAACAACCAAGGTAGGAGTTCTATGGACAACCTACAGTGGTACAAATGCCAACACCAATGACCCAAGCTCCAGCTACTGATACTCTACTTGGACTCATTCCTCAATTGTTAACATAAACCCACTCACTCCTATTCTCTCTGTCCCCAAATGTCTGAACCTCTGGTTACAGATATATTAACCCTGTTCTCAGTCCCTACATACTTGCTCCCTTACTCCCATCCCCATCAACCCTATCTCACATTCCAACCTCAGCTGTGTCCAGATCTGGCCATCACTTCCACAAGGTCTCTCTTCCACAATTAACAAACTTCTTTCACCTTAGCGTTTTTCCTTCCTCACTCCTTCCATCTTCTGGAACTCAATGAGACCTGACTCCCTCTTGATGGTACTGCACCCCAAGACACTTGGTGTACACTGCACTTTCTCTCACACCATACCCCACAACTCAGTCATTATAGCAAAGGAATTAGAATACTCCTTGCTCCCCATTCTCAGTCCCAGACATTCCCTCTACTACTATCACTCAACAACCTCTCAGCCTTTCAGATTCAGGCTATCTAAATTGTTACCTAATCCAAATATTAGTGACCATCATCCTATGAACTCAAAGAACCTTTTCCTTTTTTTCAATGAGTTCAGTGAGTAGAACCTAATTTTTTCATCTCAGCTCCTGATTTCATACTATAGCGAATTTAACACTTATGTGGATGCTCCCTCATATATCCTAAATTCCTAGTTCTTTTATCTACTCAGTTGCCATGACCTACTTGTACACTGCATCTCACCTGCACACAGAGATGTTCATACCCTTGATCTTTCCTACCATTAATCTCAAATATTTCAGTCCTATGTGCATGAACTATGGAATTCCTTCTTTTGAAAATAATCTTTTATCTTTCCATCTTTGTTTCTATGCCTTATAACCACTAAAACTGTTGTCTGTTCTCACTGTGACCTCAAATCCCACCACCACTCAGTTCTTTCCCAGGTCATCAACCCTACAAACCTCTCTTTCCTCTCTTCTCTATATCAACACTTTAGTGCATAAGTTCAAGCTTACTCTCTCTTTATACTAAAACACATTGAAATTTCTTGCCCCCTGTTCTATCACCAATTACAACTTACTAAAACTAGGGCAGGATGACTGGGGCTGTGTCCATAGGTGGCAATATAATGGTAGAGTATATGTCCTCAGATGGCAGTACACTTGGATCTGCTATTGGTTAGACCAGATTGAATAGACCTAACTAGGGTTCATGTTTCAAATTGCCAACATGATGGTAAAACACATAGAAGTCCTCCAGTGATCTATCCCAGGCAACATGATGTACCCAGCCTCAAGTACCCCTTCTGAGAGTCCTGTCTCCATGGTGACCCTCTCCCCAAACTCACTTTCCAGTGAACTCCCATGTCATGCTGTTCCCTTCTCTGCCCCTTTCTCTGACGTTGGAGGAGGGAGGGGTCAGCTGAACTATGAAGGGAAGATGCTGAAGAGGTATGATAGAACTCTCTGGAAGAAGGCTTGCCCCTCTACTGATTGTTGCCAAAGTGAACTGTCTTCTGTCTTGCCGTTTCCCCAAATGAAGTCACCCAGGACACTGCAATTCTAAGTTATGTCTCTGAAAGTAGTTGAATTCTTTTCAACTACCATCATTCCCCTGTCACCTAGTGCCAGAGCCATGCGAATTACCTTGAAGCTTCTATAATACTCAAGGAAGCATCTAACAACAGTGGTGGGGGAGGAGGGGGTAAGTGAAGCTGGAGACTTTTGCCCTGTATTCCTGTGATGGCTGCAAAGTTCCTGTCTCCTTATAATTTGAATCATCTAAATCTTGTGTATAATGTTTTTTACATATATATATATATAATCATGTTATTTCTATCCTTTATCAATTTTTTTCCTTTATAAGAAATCACATTTTCAAGGAACAGTCTAGTGTGGGCCATATTCAGACCCATATGTAAGCATATAATTATTATTTAATTGCTGTTACTGTTTAATTACTTGAAAACAGGTTTTTATGAGACAAAATCTTACAGGTGACAGATCTACAGAAACAGAGCCTGGCCTATGGAAATGGAAGCCAGGGTCATGGAAAAGATAGCCTAGTGGATTTAAGGAGTGGTCGGTATGATGGGAAAGTAAAGAAATGTAGAAACACTCCCTGAAGTCAAGGATCAACCAGTTTCATGAGAAAGGCAACATGCAAACAATAAACAATTATGCACCAAAAAGAGAGAGACAGGATAAACTGGAGCTAATCTTGGAAGGAAGAAGGCACTAGCCTTTGTCAGCTTCTTTCTCTTTGTTTCTACCTGAGTCACTGAGTGAATCAATCAGCTGAACACGGGAGGTTCATGAAAATAAAACAGTAAGTGGGACAATTTGGGGGGAAATGAGAATAATCTAAGGGGGGTAATATTTAAGAAAAAGGTAGACTGGATCTAGACAGTGAAGAGAGTCCAGCAAAGGAGTTTATATTTTATCCTAGAGGCACTAGAGAACTCCTGGAGCTTTTGGTGAAATGGTCAGATTTGTCCTAAAGGAATATCACTTTTAGCAGGTGGCAGCTAGATAGCACAGTGTATAGAATACCAGGCGTGAAGTCAGGAGGACTCATCTTCCCCAGCTCAAATCTGGTCTGAGACACTTACTAGCTGTATCTAAGCAAGTCACTTCACTCCATTTGCCTCAGTTTCTTCATCTGTAAAATGAGCTGGAGGAAGAAATGGCAAACCACTCCAGTATCTTTGCCAAGAAAACCCCAAATAGGTGAAAGGACTGAAAAACAATAAGCTGGGTGGAGGACTGATTGTCTCTGTGTCACTAAATTCTCTGGGTCAGTAAATTCTCTTTTGTCTCTAACTTCTGCCTCCAGGTCTCAAAGGCCCTGTAATTAAATTTATTGTTCTGCTTCACACCCTATCAGACTCACCAAACTCAACAGAAAGAACAGGCATTATCTCATGGAAGCTGAATGAAAGCAATCCTGAATGTCCTGAGAGAGGCTCAGGAAAGCTTTGGAAATAGTTAATCACTTCAGGAACTTTCCTACCTCAGTCTGCTTTCCAGTCTATGAGCTTTTCGATGCTATGAGAAGGAAGACAAGTGGAGAAAGAACCCATAATGGTCACAGCCACTCAACATTTTTATTGAGTATTATGTGGAAAAATTAATTCAACAAATTTGGGGCCCATAACTGCCCTGTAGAGCCAATGGTCCTTCAAGAGTTGATGGCCAGGAACCCCTCCAAAATCTGTTTTCCCCCTTACTCCACCATCCCATCTCCTAGTGAGGGAGCAAGAAGATAAAATTGAGAAGTGAAATACACAGAGTCTCTACGAAAGACTTGACCTCTGCAGAGATAGTGGATGGAGTAGTGTGGAGAACCCTACATGAAGAATACGAAGGATGGTATAACTGAAACTGTTTCCAAGCCTTTAACCAAACATCCCATTCTAATATCAAGGTCCTCTTAAAAATTATCAGTTGCAGAATCAGTGAATCAATCATCAAGCATTTAGTAAGTGCCTACTATGTGCCAGGTTCTGTGTCAAACACTGGAGAAACAAAAAAATGGAATAGTCCCTGCCCTTGAGTAGTTTACAGTGTCTCAGAATGAGGGGAATATGAGAAATTCAGAATATGGATAGGGGCTGGGAAACAGTGAGGGGTCCCAAAGCCCTGGGAATGAAGAAAAAACTCAAGAATGGGTGAGGTCCCCACATAGGATGCTGATGGGAAGGTTAAATCTAGCTATCTTAAGTGGACAGGCCCTCCTTTCCAACAAGTGGTGGTGATCCTTTGTTTCCAGACTCTCATATAAAATTGACAGTCAGGGGACAGGGAAAATGGCCTGACAAAACAATCTGTCACCTTGACTATGGGGATTTGGTAACTATTGTGTAGGAATTTGCAGGAAACTCAGGGCATAAGTTTGTAATGTTGGAAGCTCTAACATGGATAAAAGAGTGCATGTGCCACTCACAATCAACCCCCTATGTTGAATCCTCGTGTCACAATACTGATTTGGGGTTTTTTCCACTTGAACTTTGGACCAGGAGTGGTCCACATGGTACCTTCCAAAGATCTGAGCTTGGAAGAAGTTAGTCAAGGCTGGGAAGAAGAACAAGGAGAAGGTCCACTTCACAGCATAAGACATCATTCCTTCGGGAGAGAAGGAACATTGAAGAGAAGGAGCAGAGAGACGTTCACTGGCTTCCCCTGAGGCACCAGATTCTCATCCTTTTATACTTTAAACCCCCTTTATTACATCTCCATTCCCACATACCCCTACTAGGGCCTCATCTCATCTATATTATATTTTCAACCCACTCATCTATTCATTTTTCATCTTTTCTGTCCATATTTCACTCCCCAGTCCCATCCCAATGTCCTAGACTTACAAATATTTTATCAAACCTATTACCTTTGGGACTGCTATAGGAGTTCAAGGGGCTGGGGGATTTGAGTCACAGTCGCTCTAGAAAGCAGACAACTTTATTCATCTCTCTATCTTGAGAGATCAGAACAATAGTAACTCTAGCTCTTCAATCAAGCAGGGCCATCTGAAAAACAAAGCTAGGACAAAGGATAAGCATGTTCCCCTGCTGCCCAAGACAGCACAGCAGAGGATACCTGTTAATGCTACTCTATAAAGGACCATTTTTATGGTCACTAATTCTACTCTTTATGGCATTTAGGTATTAATTTTATGAGAAGTCAAGTCACATGTGATACTGGACAGTAAAACACTGGGGTAGGGGAGATAGAGGGAAATGAGTAACCTGCCAGCCTTGCCTGGGGTGTAAAGATATCTCGTCCTCACTCTAGAAAGAGAGAAAGAGAGGGCCCTTCCCCTACCTTAAAAAATAGCAGCCTCATCTTCTCTTCTTCTTCTTCCCCCTTTCCTTTATCCCTTTACTAAAGTGATTGTCCACTCTAGTGTTCCTACTCCTCATTGTTTACCCACAAGAGGAGCCATATGATACTTCCTCTCCTGTGGTTAATCCTAGATATCCAGTCCCATTCTGGGGTGATGTCCCCTCACCCAGTATCTTTGTTGTGCCTCCTGCAGATTTGGAACCCAAACGGCTCTAGAGTTGGGAAGGAGCCTTCACATCTCTCCGCTCAAATGTCAAAATGATTTTCCTAAACTGCATGTCTGATCATGTCACCCCACTACTCTATAAACTCCAATGGCTCCCTATTACCTCTGGGATCCAATATGAAACTAGTTCTATTTGGCTTCAAAAACTTCACAAGCCTTTTACAAACTAACCCTTTCCTACCTTTCTAGTCTTCTTACATTTTAGTCTCCTCCATACACAGTTGTATCCAGATATGCTCATCTTGCTGTTCCTCAGAAAGGATACTCCATCTTCCTACTCTATGCCTCTAAAATAGCTGTTCCTCATCCCTGAAATGTGTTCCCTCCTCACCTCCACCTTACAGCTTTCATTATCTTCTTCAAGACTCAGCTCAAATACGACCTTCTACAAAGGGACTTTCCCCTTCCCACCTGCTAGTGTCTTTCCTGGGAGATTACTTTCTTTTTAGACATTTGTTTTCTTCCTGTCTTCTCCAAGAGAACATTAATTCCTTCATTGGCAAGGACCTGCTTTTTTCTGTCTTTCTATGCACAAAGCTTAACACAAGATCTGGCACATACAAAACACATAATAAATGCCAGATGATTGACTGTCTGAACAATTCGCTCTGATAAGATCTAATAAGGAATTGCTTTCTCTCACAGATCTTTTTTTTTTGTAATCTGATGCATTTTACTTTATTTATTTAATAATATTATTCTAAGAAGGGATCCATACATTTCAACTGACTGCCAAAGGACTACATGATGCAGAAGAGATTAAGAATCATGGGATTCTTTTTTCAGCTGCAATGCTACTTTTTAATTTTTTTTTCACTACGAAGGGTACTCAAACAAAGGCATTTTGTAAAAACAACTCTATATGATAATGATGAACAGACATTGTTGGAGTTTATATCAATAAAATCATAAAAAGAAATCTTGGCTTGATATTTTAATCCCTAGTTTAATTAAAGATCCAAAGTTTCAGGACATGAGAAATATCCCTAAGGGGGACCAAAGTTTCTAAAAATTTTTTTAAACATTTGTTTTTAGTACTTTGAGTTCCAAATTCTCTCCCTTCTTCCCTCCCCACCCACCCTCCTTGAGAAGGCAAGCAATTCAATGTAGGCCAAACATGTATCATTATGCAAAACACTTCCACAATAGTCATGTTGTGAGAGACTAACTATATTTCCCCTCATCCTATCCTGTCCCCCTTTAATCAGTTTTCTCCCTTGACCCTGTCCCCTTTCAAAAGTGTTTGTTTTTGACAACCTCCCCCTCCCCAATCTGCCTTCCCTTCTATCATTCTCCACTCTTATTCACTTCCCCACTACTTTCCTCTGAGGTAAGATACCCAAATGAGTGTTTTTGTTATTCCCTCCTTAGGCCAAATTCAATGAGAGCAAGATTCACTTATTCACTTTCACCTGCCCCCTCTTCCCTTATAATAGACTGCTTTTTCTTGCCACTTTTATGTGAGATAATTTACCCCATTCCATCTCTCCCTTTCTCCTCCCAATATATTCCTCTCTCACCCCTTAATTCTATTTTTTTAGATATCATCTCTTCATATTAAACTCACCCTATGCCTTCTCTCTCTCTCTCTCTCTCTCTCTCTCTCTCTCTCTCTCTCTCTCTCTATATATATATATATATATATATATATATATATATACACATATATGTATATATATACATATATATGTATGTATATATATATGTATGTATGTATATATATGTGTATATATATATATACACACACACATATATATTCCCTTCAAGTACCCTTATACTGAGAAAGGTCTCATAGGTTACAAATATTATGTTTCTATGTAGGAATGTACACAAAACAGTTCAACTTCAGTAAGTCCCTTATGATTTCTCTTTCCTGTTTACCTTTTCATGTTTCTCTTGATTCTTGTGTTTGAAAGTCAATTATCTATTCAACTCTGGTATTTTCATTGAGAAGGCTTGAAAGTTCTCTATTTTATCAAAAATCCATATTTTGCCCTTGAGTATTATACTCAGTTTTGCTGTGTAGGTGATTCTTGGTCTTAATCCTAGCTCCTTTTACCTCTGAAATTTCATATTCCAAGCCCTTCAATCCCTTTCAGTAAATCTTTTCACCCCACTCTATGTTTCCCTACATATTTCAACAAAGAAAGCTGTCCCTCTCCCCCAACTTGGTTGCTTTCCCATTTCTTTTCTCAGTTTCAGTCAATAAGTCACTCAGAAAGCATTGATTAAGAGCCAACCATCTGTCAGGCATTGGGCTGAGCAGTAGAGATACAAAGAAAGACAAAAGCTTGTCCCCTCTTTCAAAGAATTCAGTCTAATAGTGATCTCTGACTCGTTTTTTTGTTCTACTTTCTGTCAGTGGTGGGGGGGGGGGAGTCGCCTATCCTAAAGTCTCTCCTATTGTTAGATATATTGTTCCTAATCCCCTTTACCTCCAGTCTCTGAAACATAGAACTATGTCCACCTCTCCACAGCTTTCCTTACATTGGTTTCTGCAAACTCTTGGATGGAGGGACTATCACAGCACACTTAGTAACTCTGACTGGGAAGCAGATCTTATATCTCTTCCAAAGGGACCTGACACCCAGGTAGGGAAAGGTCAGGAAGGACCAGTTTGCCAGGAGGCCTCAATTTAGGGAGCAGAAGGGGTTAGAAGAGTGTTGCATCACCATTGGCGCCATCTCTCAGGAACTGACAGGAACATTACTTTAAAGTTGCAAGGTCTGACTATTGAAAACTACCATAAACAAGTGGAGAATGCTATAGCAAGGAACAAATATTTTGCTGAAACTATCTAGGAATTTTACCCAATTTGATAAACTCCTTGTTATCCATTTAGGCTTTCATTATTATAATGAATCCCTTGGAGTCGGAGTTCTATGCAGTAGCTTAAAGAATTCCTTTTTTTTTTTTCTCTTTTCTCCCAGGTTTCTGGGCAGCCTCTCTGACTTCCTGAAGCTCTTCCCTAGATCAAGACTCTCTTACTGTAGTTGGACAACCTCTGGATTTGGCAGGACAGAAACAGGAGGTTTAGGGGCTGGCTGACTATGACTGATCCCTGAAGGTGGGCCATGGCCTTCTTATGTGCTGAATGGAAGCTGGGAGAGTGGGGCAGCTCTATCCAAAATGATGAGACACTGTAGAGTCCCAACAGGTAGAAAGGCATAAGGGGGAAGATCCACAACCAGCCTGAGCCTGATGTTAGTCTGATGTTCATTTAGCATAGGTGGAAGGGGAAGTTTGAAGGTCAAAAATTCATCCATAAGCATTGATTGAGAAACGACTATGTTAGCGAGATACTGTGGGAAATGTTAACAATTCAGTTGTTGTCCCTAGTTTATTCTGAGAGACAACTGCATGGAAAGAAATAGCAAGATGAGGTAATATATGATAGGGGCCAGTATTGCTATGGAGATTAGGAGAACTCTGCCTGGAACTATTACCTACTAAATTTCCTTCCCATGCTATTGTTAAATAAACTCCTTTTGTAAAATTCTCTGTGCTCTATGCTTGTCTCATTTTATTCCAATCCCAAGCCTGGACCACTGGACTGCACTGAAACTGGCTGGTCTGGCTCATAACAGAAGTTAATTTGAATTGGAAGAATAAATATGTTTTCTTTAACTTAATTGATTTAGAAATCATTTGAGAATTCTGAGGATTTGTCTAGATCAAGCTCATTTCTTTCAAATGATAATTTCTTGTCTTTATTTACAGTCTAAATATCTAGAGTTCAAACAACTGCACTAAAAACCTAAATAATATTAATAATAATGGCTTTGCTGGCTTCAAATTCCAACTAAAATCTCACTTTCTATAGAAAGCCTTTCCTGATCCTCCTTAATTCTAGTTCTTTCCCTTGGTTTATTATTTTACATGTATCCCATATCTATCTTGATTGTATATCATTGTTTGCTTGTTCTCCCTCCCATTAGACTGTCAGCTTTTGAGAACAAGGACTATCTTTTGCCATTTTTGAATCCCTAGTAGACACTTAATGAATGTTTATAGACTGATGACTGATTTTTCACTAGAATTGAAATGTTGGTTTTCCCAGAGGGGAAAATAGATATGATTGATGTCAGGTGATTATTCAACAGATAAGAAGAAATATACATCTTTTCAACTGTGCATGGCACCTCTATGAACATTGATCGTGTCTTAGGATATTATAAACAAACCTCACAAACAAATGTATAAAAACAGAGGTACCGTACATAATCCTTTTTATCACAATATAATTAAAATTATTTTGAAGGGCCACTGAAAAAATATTCAAATATTAAAAGCTGCTAGAAAATAAATAACTTAATCCCAAATAATTTTTGGTTCAAAGAATAAATAATAAAAATGAAAATTTCATTTAAAAAAGATAATCCTAAGGAAAAATGTTATATCTCTAAACACTTCTAACAAAAAAGAAAAGGAACATATCAGTAAACTGAGAAGGTAACTAAAAATACTAGATGGCCAACAAAATTTTAAATTCCAAATTAAATGCCAAAATATAAATCCTGAAAATTAAAGAAAAAATTAGCAAATTTGAAAACAAACACTTAGTTAATAAAAGTAGAGTTGAATTAAAAAAAATGAAATCATCGGCTAATTTGATTAAAAAGAAGAAGAAAATCAAACCACCAGTATCAAAAAGTAGAAAAGGAGAATTTACAACAAATGAACAAGAAGTGTATTGTTAGAAATTATTTTGCCCAACTATATACCAATAAGGTCATCATTTTAAATGAAATAAATGAATATTTTCACAACAATATGATACTGGGAACAAGCCATAAATGAATGTCCAAAGAAGAAAACTCCAGGACAGATTCCAGCGAATTCTATCAAACATGCCAGAAGGGACAGACACATCTGAAATGACTGAACAACAATAACAACAACCAATACAATTGCCTATTACTGCTGCACATGTGAATTACTGCAGGATGATTATGCTTATTTTTTTGTTTTGCTGTATTTTGTGTTTTGCTTCTGCCATATTGATGCCTGTTTGTTGTTTTGCACACACATCACTGCTAGCAATTAACTTGCATTTTATATATAAGCCAATAGAGGGTGTTGTGGTTGCAGCTGGCTAGCTTTCCTTTGTGGGCCAAGTTTCCTGCTTTTGTTTAATTGCTTTGTCCTACAGACATGCATGTACTTTTGATATGTGCATGTGATATGTACCGTGTTTCATTAGGCATGTTTTCACCATAGTATCCTGCTACATTATGCTTTGTTTATTGCAATATATACTGTACTTTGTGCTATTAATGTGCATGTATTTATTTTAGTTTTAATAGTTTTGTAAGTTGGTTACATGGGATGCTGAGAAAATCACCCTTCTTGTTTTAAAGGGCTGATGCTTCTGTTTATACTGTATAGTTACAGGTTTTGGAATTCTCCCAGGTGATCTTTGCAAGGGACTGCAAAGAGTTCAAATCTGGGGAGAAATGTAACCCCAGGACCAAAGCTCAATGGTATAGGATGCTCTTCTTATTGGTAGATATCAATGCTCTGCATGGCAAGAGGGGTGTGGAGAGAAGGAGCAGAATTAGGAAAAAGAGAGTAGGAAAAGAAGAGCTCCACTCTCTCCAAATCTCTTCACTCTGTAAGAAATTAGTAAAAATTGGAGAAAGTTAAGTTTTGAAGGAAGTGTCAGCTTGAACAAAGAAGGGAATAAAAATTAATTAAGCTAGGTGGACCCTGCCAATCAAAGAAGGGCTAATGGTTTTCTGAAAACAACAAAACCAGGATGTTAGGAACATGGGCTTAAACCAGCCAGATAACAGTCAGGGTTGAACAGAGAACAGGGTCAAATTGGTATTATACATGCTTAATTGGCTAATTGAGTATTACCTCACACACCCACAGGGAGGAGTTGTCTGCCATTTTGAACATGGGACATATGTTGGGGGTGGGGGGAACATACCCAGGAGTTGCATGTGAGGGGCATATAGGGAAGATTGTAACCCAGAAAGGAGCAGACCAATCTCTTCTCTGAAGGGACTTACTGAGATGATGCTGCATCAATCTGCAGTGGTCTAACACTATAAATATGATCTCATTTTTTTAGGCAGTACTCCCTCTTCCTGAAGAGTGGCTGAGTCCACTTCTGGCCAGGAACATGAGCACAACTCCCTTGGATGCCTCAATAATAATAAATTGTCCTTGATACTTAAATCTCTGTGCCAAGCGTAATTCTAACAACTCTTTTCACTCTCTTCTGGCTCTTCACTCTCTTCAGATCTCTCTTCTGTCTCTTGAGAGTAGCAGTGGCTTCAGGTGCCTCTGGCTTCCAGCTTTGAGAGAAAAGGTTGGTGCCAATCCAACTTCTGCTTCCTGAGGGCAGGACAAGACTCTGGAAAGAAGCCAACATAAGAACTAGCAATTTTGGTCACATCTCTATACTTAGCTTGCTACAAGAGAGACATTAAGAAATTTTCCTTTGGATAAAATCTGGGACTCTTTCTCTTTTGGTTGAACTGACTTACCTTAGTCCCAATGAGAGAGTGCCATCACTCTGTATTGTCTAGATTACATTCTGCTGTGTGCTCTTTGTCTGATTTCTGAGCAATCTACTTGGAGAAATAGATTTCTTTGCCACTTATTATGTGTTTTCATTATGACATTTGGGGGGAAGGAAGTGAAGTCTTGCATATATAGTTTGGGTCTTCCTTTCCTCATTATGAAATAGTGAACAGAAGTTTAGCTTCAACCTGAAAATCATATCCCCTAAACCTCTACTCCACGAATGAGCAGATAGATATAATTCTAGCCCAATACCCATACTCTCTGAAGGAGAGATAAGAGGTCAAGCATCTGGCCCCAACTTCCTTCTTCCCTTCCTAGCAGGAAACAAAGTCTTCCTTTGTGTTGGCAACCAAAAATGGGCTCCTTAGCACTTAGTCAACAAGTGCCCTTGACTAGTTTGGCTTTTTCCCCTGAACTGAATGCTGTTTGTTGGACTGGAGTAAGCTTGTCGGCCCCTTCACCTTGCTTCCCTTGCTTAAGCTGATGGAAAGAACCTGTGCTTTCCCCAGCGTACCTTACACCCCCGCAGAAGCCAGATGGTTAAAAGCAGCTTCTGTTGGAGCCACAGCCACAGCCACAGCCACAGCCGAAGCAGGAGCTGCCAGTAGCAGAGCTGACCTACGGGAGGAAGCTGAACAAGGACTTGAGTCCAGTGGGTAATCTTTTTACCATAGAGGGGGAAGCATGATTTTGTTTTACACCATCATGCTTCTCTGTAGCCTCCTGGTTACTCTTGTAAGGCGTACTTATTGGGCCTGGAAGCTTTTGATCAATATGTCAAAATGGGGATGCTGGTTCATGGGTTGGTTACTGTGGAGCCTAAATATATGCTTTGATTCTTCTGCCTCTTATCTTGAGAATTTCTTATATCCAGTGGTTCCGAACCTTTCAGACATATATATGATCCTCTTTGAGATTATAAACTCTGCCCTCCTAATACACCCTTGGAGAAGGCAAAAGGCTGTTGCGGGGTGGCAGGGGAGGAGGGGGGTGGCAGTAGAAGCATTTAGAGATGTCTGCTCCTTTCAAACTACACAAAACATCCATTTCTCATGTGGAAGACACCTTTGCTATGCTATTTTTCTTTCAATTTAGAGTGCAAGACAGAAAAGTTTTTTTTCTGTACTTTGTTACAAGCCTTCCATTGGAAAATCATCATTGATATGCAGATGAATGTATCTCTGTAGGACACATGTGCTTCTGAATACAAGGCATTTCCCACAGTTACTTAGTAAACAGAAACCATATAGTCATGCAGGTCAAGTATTGCTCTTAGAGGCAGTTGGTTGTGACTTTCTACTCTCCTAGTATGCCATTAGCCTCAATGTCAGAGGCAGGGTAAACTGCTTTTGTCTTCTGATTGGCTTTTCAGGAAAACTAGGATAAAAGAAGATAAAATACATCTACACTTGAACGGGAGGCTTATTCTAAAATGGTATTTGTCAGGTCCAGAAAGAGAAAAATATAGTCATCTTTCTCTGCAATCACACTCAAAATAGATCTATAGATACACTTGCTGCCTTCCCTAGATACACTACAAGACTGCACTTTTGTTAATGTGTTCCTAGCACCCAGCATGAGGTGGCACATAGGTTCTTAGTAAGTACTTACTGGTTGAATGTTTCCTTGATGAAAGCAACTCTTCTCATTCTTCCAACCGAGGTATTATATGAGCATATTTCTGGGTCATCTCAGTTTCCTAAATATTTAGTCTCCAAATAATAGAGTCATTTACTCCTCTAAATTATCTCTCCCATCTAACAAGTAGACTTTCCATGAGACCACCTTATCTGGATTCTGGAGCTATAATATTTGTCACCAAATCCTCTCACCTTGGCTTCAGGATCATGCCACTATTAAAACCTCCCTTTGGGAAAACCCCCAACTGATTGGAAAGAGAAGATAATCTATTTCCTGCTCCTTATGCCCCAGCTTCTTTTCTCTTTTAGACCTTTTTGCAATAATTAGTAACAAACTTGGTGCAATAAATAGAAAACTAGTGGGGAAACCATGAAGACCTGGAATCAAGTTCAATCTCTGACACACAATGACTATGAGGCCCTGGGCAAGTCACTTAACTTCTTAGTGGTCTAGGCAACTCTCTAAGCCAATAAATTGCAGAGAAGTTGAGGTGGAAGGAGTTCCTTCATTGGTAGAGTTCCCTATTTGTTAGTTCCTATGCTAAAGAAATCATAGGTGAAATCATCCCTTTGCTTATGACAGAAGATTCCCCACAGTTGTATGCAAAAAGGCCTTCATTGAAATCAGCACAACACATCTAGTTCAGTCCAGCTCTTGCAGTACAGCTCATAGATGATAAGCCTATTTCTCACTTACATCTGTGGAATATTAGTCAGCCAAGACACCGTTAACAGGATTTCTACTGAGCCAGTTTCTAACCTGAGAATGCTCCCAGTGGCACAAAGCAAGACTAGAGACAGGAGTGCCAGGAATCAAGTAATTTAATTAATCAATTTCAGAGTGAGGAATGTTCTCTTAGCTGAAGTAAAAGCACAGGTTACATACCTAAATCACAAGTGGGGAAGGAGGAGGGAAGGTGGACTACAAACAGACATTTAGTGGTTTCCCACAAGAAACCTATCAATCTCACAATGCAGCAGTTCTGGAGTCAAGTGTTTGGGGGTCAGGACCACTCCTTCCACAGTACAGAACCAGAGTTCTGTGATGGGAACAGGTTCTACAATCTTTGATTCACTTCACTTAAGATCCAGTGATTGTGAATGTTGTTGGAGTTTGCATTAATCAGTTTAAGCTGCATTGTGAGCTCTGACTCCCAAGCCAGAGTGGCAGCTCTCAGGAAAACAAATTATTATTATATTCATTACACATATCATATGGATTAGTATGAAAATTACGAATTCCCTTCTCAACATTATTTCTTCCATTCTCAGGATTAGACAGCCAGATAGATTTTACATAGATTGATAGATAGATTCAACATAGATTTAAATAGATTGAGAAGTAGATGGGCAGTTAGAAAAGCAATTTTAAAATATTTCATTTTTTCCCAAATTAGATGTAAAAATAACTTTAACATTCATTTTAAGTTCCAAATTCTATCCTTCCATCGCCCTTTTTTGCCCCCCCCAAGACATCAAGTAATGTGATCTAGGTTATAGATTTGCAATAATGTAAAACATATTTCCATGTTAGTCATTTTGTAGAAGGAAACTTGAAGAAGGAAGGAAGCAAGGAGGGAAGGAAGCAAGGAAAGAAGAAGAAAAATAGTATACTTCGGTCTGTATTCAGATGCCATTAGTTCTTTCTATGGTGGTGGATAGCATTTTTATCATGAATCCTTTGAGATTCTCTTGGATTATTGTGTTACAGAGAAAAGTCATTCACTGTTGCTCATCATGCAGTATTGCTGTTACTGTGTACAATGTTCTCTTGGTTCTGTTTCCTTCACTCTGCATGAGTTCATATGAGTCTTTCCAGGTTTAGAAAAGCAATTATTGAGCAATTACTAGGTACCAGTCACTGAGGGTAAAAGTATAAACAAGGAGGATAATCCCTGCCCTCAAGGAGCTTACATTTTAAAGAGGGAAAACCTTAATGCAGGAAATATGGGGGAGAGGTACCCAGAATCAGAATATCCAGAGGTGGAAAAAGATATTGCTGAAGAATGAAAAAAGAATGGAAGCAGCAGAGTGAAGAGATGGCAAGAAGCCAGAATGAAAGCATACTTATCTATCTCCTCCTTTACCCTCTATTTGGATCTAAAGTGTTAAGTAAGATGGGAAAGGTGAAGAAATAGTGAGGAGTGAGAGAGATAGAGTATTCCATTCCACATCACTGCTGGGGTGGAGAATAAGAGAGGTCAATGTCATCTATAAGCATCAGGCTAAAGATAAAACCTCCCAGAAAGGTAAGCTCAGCCCCATAAAAACCTTTTCCACAAGAATTCCTGATAAACTCGTGGGGAAGATAGGATTACTGAGATTTGTGCAGGAAAAAAAAGCAAGAGAGCAGATTTCCATAGTGCACCTTGAAGCAAAAGGGCAAAACACAAAGAGATTAGAAATCAATGAGATACAGGTATGAGGTATCGCCCCTAAGTGCTATCCAAATGCACAGGAAGCAAACTTTTTGAACTGCTGTCTGCTGGCTTGGGGGGATCGCAGGCAACAACAAAGTATGCCTGTTTAGATCCTCCACTGTAGCGGCAGTTGGGATTAGTTCCACCGGTCAATTGACAGTCTGTGATGGGAACAGCTGTTGTACTATTATAGCAGTTCTTATCCACTCCATTCTTACAGGTGATGTTGGACCCGGAACAAACCATGATGACATTGTTAAGTGGGTAGTCCAGGAAGCTGTTGAAGCGTTTGCACAGATGGAGATGCCGATTGAGTCGTCTCATCTCATTGTTGCAATATACATTGTCACTGGGGGCCCTAGTCTTGGGATACTGCACATGCTGCTCATTGAACCACTGAGCTGGAGTGAAACCACGAGGAATCCCTTCAGTGACCAAGAACATAGTCACACAAAGTCCCAGCAGCAACAGGTGGGAAGTTGCCATCAGAGTGAGCTGTCTCTCCTGTAGAGGTTTAGTAAACAGAAGGATAAAGAACATGAAGAAGAGGGAACAAAATATCCACTTGCCCTAACAGTCCATTTGCTATGTGACTCCCAAGGTACTATATTACTATCCTCTGTCATCCCTGTCTCTCCATTTGGTCAGTTGACCATCAATTTGATCACCCTGTATGCAGAGCATCATCTGAGGCAGTGTAGGGAGAATTAATGGGAAAAGGTAGACAAGATTATAAAGAAGCTACTGCAAAGCAGAAAGAGGGCATCACTTAAAACGAGACTACAGACCCCTTTTTACTTCAGGATGTCTCTTCTTTTCTCTCTTAATTGTGATGGCATATGTTCCAGAGGTGCTTAAAAGCTAGGCCCTTTCTGCCTACTGATGTCAAGAGGTCTTGTTGGACATTAGTTGGATTCCCCCCCCCACCTCAAATTCTCCAGATACCAAGACAGAATGTAAGTGTTCTGTAGACCATATTCTAGGTAGACCACATCTGGAATATGATGTTTAATTCTGGGTTCCCTAACTTAGGGAATAGAAGAGCAAGATGGAGAACATCCAGAGCAGGGCAACTGTGGCTGTGAAGGATGATGAGTTCATGTCACATTGGAGAGACAGGTCATGGGGTCAGAAATATAAAACTGAATGGGACCTCAGAAAGCGCCATTTAGACCATCCCCTTGGTCAGGGGAGACATGACAGCTGTACTCAAGTATTTCAAGTTTTGTAAGATGGAAGAAGTATTAAACTTTGGCTCCAAAGGGAAGAATAAATAGAAATGGATAGAAGTTGAAAATAAGCGGATTCAGGCTCAATGGCAGCAACAATTAAAATTATCTAAAAGTCAAATGGGCTGCCTCAGAAAATACTGGTTTAGCTCTAACTGGAGATCTTCAAGCAAGTACTGGATGACCTTTTGTTATATATATTAAATTCGGATCTTCTTTGGTGGTCTGAATAGGACTAGTTGATCCAGAAGCCTCTTCCAACTCTAAAATTCATTGATTATCTGATAACTCCCAACATGGAAATGGATATGAAAATTTGTTGTCTACTGTGTCATAAAAATGGAATGCCACCAAGACTTTCCCCCATGAACTGTCCTTCTTTCTGAACTTTTGTACCTGATGTTTTGAATCTGACTGTTGGCTTCATGCTTCTCTCCATATTCCCTTCATATTTCTTGGACTTGTGTTCCAAGGTGCCAAGATCTCTTTGGATGAGGATTCTTTTAACCAGAGTTGTTAATGTTCCCTCCCAGGCTTGGTAACCCACTATTCCAAATTTAATAAGCATGTCACTGCTTTTCATACTCATCTCCACCTGCTTTTTTCTGTGGCCTCCTTCAAGATTTGTTTCAAACCCCACCTTCTGTAAGAGGCCTTTCCCAGTCCTCTCCTTCTCACACCCAATACGCCACTGCTGGTACTCTCCCTTTGAGATTGCCTTCCATTTATGCTGGACATATTCTAAATGAACATACGTATTTTTATGATGTCTCTCTCATGGGAACATGAGCTCTTGAAGGATAGAGATCCTGCCTCTCTGCCTTTCTTTCTATTCTCAGTGCTTTGTACAATACCTGTCATACAGTAAGAACTTAATAAATGTTTGTTGACTGACTGGAACAGTACATTCTTTCCCATAGTGGACCTGAATAAAGCCTTTTAATTTTTTGTAAAGTCTTGGCTAGTAACTTGAAGGAAATTGTAAAATAAAACCTAAAAATCACAGGACTGGTGCCTTATAAAAGATGAAGATTGTGTCCTAAATCATCTTGACTCTAGTACTAGATTAGCATGGCTTCCTGGGGTACATACTACCCATTTTTATATAAGAAATATTGAGGCTTGACATTTCTAAGCCAGTGATGACGGTTCCGGAGAGGGCCAGAGCATGATGACTCTGTACCAGCAAGAACAACCAATGCTTACCTCTTTTATTTTTTAAAGATGGAATCCTTTCATATTCTTCCCACCAAGTTCAGGTATTAAGGTGTTCCTAAGTGCCATTTTTCCTACCTACTTCACTGTCTCCACATAATGGAGACAACATATGTCTGATTATTCTTTTCTCCCAAGAGGTTTTCACTTTAAAACTGGCTTGTGGTTAATGGTACCACAAAATTACAGTAGTGACAGGTACAAAAATCAAAACATAATCCAACAGTGGTAAGGGAATCATTGTGCTGTTTTCTCTTCACAGGAAGTTTAATTGCCTAGGGGGTAGAGGAGGGTAGAACATATATCTTACAAAAATTTTAAAAGTATTACCAAAGTATGTATGAATAGATCATTATTCTAAACTGATGATGTACAATGAAGTCATATGATAAAATGGGCAAAAATCCTGGTTTGACATCAGAGAATATATATGCAAATCCTGCATCTGCTTCCTGCCACCTAAGTTGAATTTGTTCAGGTCACTTAAACCTCTCAGACTCAGTTTCTCCATCTGTCACATTATTAAGTTGAACTAAATGCCATCTAATGTACCTTCCAGTTCCAAGTCTGATACTTGGATGCTACAAGTTCTATATGTTCT
Organism: Trichosurus vulpecula; assembly: GCF_011100635.1. NCBI lineage: Eukaryota > Metazoa > Chordata > Mammalia > Diprotodontia > Phalangeridae > Trichosurus > Trichosurus vulpecula. The sequence goes on along the minus strand of NC_050580.1, from coordinate 180,398,211 downwards.
GAGGGCATGCACAATAAAAGTAATTAGGTTTTGGGAAGGGAAGGGGCAATTATCAGGAGCCCTTTCTTAGTGACATCCTGAAAAATATTTCATATCATTATAATACCATAGTCCTTTTTAGCATTCTTAGTCCTACCTCCAAATGATTCCTGAGATAATTTCCTTCAAAACAAGTCTTGAAATGTAGACAAAGATTTCTGTCAAGAGACAGCTATGGTGGGTGGCAGTGGGGAGGGAGGAATGCTGAGCTGGGCAACAGAAAATCCAGATTCATTTCTTGGCTCTGTCCGTAGCTATAGTATGATGAGCAAGTCATGGAAACTATCTGCTGAAAATGGCTATTGTACAGGTAAAGAACTGTAAACGTTGTGTTAATGAGGACCATTGGCAACATGATCACTCTCATTTGTGTAGGCCCACTGGTCATTGAAAAACCAGACATTACATTTGATTGTGATGGACTTTGCCAGACTCTAACTATTTTTGATAAAAACATTTTAAAAATGAAATAATTATGATGTGACATAAGCAAAAGTATTTATAGTAGTTCATTCTACCTGTTCGGTCTTAGAAGAAGCATAGCAATCATTCTCTAAATCAAAAACATTATGTAATTGCATAAGGCATATTCATTAGTTGAACAAACCGGGATCTATGCAACTCTGACCTGGAAGACGTTTCTAGACCACTTAAAGTCCTTCAAAATTGGACTCCAACCTCAAAAACTGTACCAATTGCACATTTCCCACCCTCAAATGCTCTACATTCTGGCCAAATTATCCTATTTGCTATTCCTCCTATATGACATGCCATCTCCCATCTCCATGCATTTGCAGAGGCTGTTCCCCATACCTGTAGTACATTCCCTCCTCACTTTTACTTCTTAAAGAACTTTGCTGGGGCACTGGATAAAACATTGGACTTTGGGTCACGCAGACTTAGTTCAAACATTACCTCAGATGCTCACTAGCTGTGTGACCCAGGATAAGTCTCTGGACTCCAATGACCTTATCTGCAAAATTAGGATAATAATACCACCAACTTCACAGGATTATGAGCTAACATATAAAGCACTGTGCAAACCTGAATGCTCCATATAATTTCTAGTTATTGTTATCATAATTATTATTATAATCTCTTGCATCTTTCAAGGCTTAGCTCAATTTCTAGCTCTCATACATGTCCCTTTCAGACTCCTCCTGAAAGACAACAGTTGAATGCTGAATGCAAATTGAATATCATTTTCTCATTTTATTTTTCTTCCTTTTTTTGAAATATGGCTAATATGGAAAAGTGTTTTCCATGATTTTACATGCATAATATCATATTGCTTGCCATCTAAGGAGTGGGGGAGAGAAAGGAGGGACAGAGAGAATATGGAACTCAAAGTTTAAAATTAAGCAAGTAATAAATTTGTGTTTAAAAAGAAGTTCAAACCAGAGTTTATCTTCTCTTTCATACCCCCATCCCAAAATGTATGCCTCTTCTGAAATCCCATATTTCTATAGGAGACATCATTGTCCTTTCATCTCCTAAGCTTGAAATCTCAATTATTCTTTATTCTTTACTTTCCTTCACACTCCATATCCAATCAATTAATAAATCTAGTCATTTCCACTTCTACACATCTCTCACATCTGGCACTTTCTTACCAATTACATGACTACTACCTTAGTTCAGGCCCTCATCACCTCTCTCCAGTGTTATTTCAATGGCCTCCCTGCCTTAAGTCTTTCCTCTTTCCAATAGGTCTTCCACACAGGAGCCAAAGTGGTTTTCCTTAGAAACAGTTCTGACCATGTAATTTCCTTATGCAATAAATTCTGTTGTTTTATTGCCCCTAAGATCAAGTATAAATAAAAAAGAGGAAAAAAGAATGTTCAGAAGGAATTACATAAAAGTAGGACAATTTTGAAAGTAATATTTATAAAATGAGTGAAATTTTGAAAGTATGAATGTTTTATATACTTTTAAAAATGGTGAGAAATGCAGATTCATGACTTCATACAGAATGAAATGTCCTGCTGTGTGTATGGCGATATTCTCTCTCTCTCTCTCTCTCTCTCTCTCTCTCTCTCTCTCTCTCTCTCTCTCTCTCTCTCTCTCTCCCCCCCCAACCTCTGTCTGATGTCTAAGTTGAGAATAAACAAAACTAGAAATGAAAAGTGTTCAACGTACTGTTGATCAAAGATAGTTTCCAGAAATACACTGATAAAAAGGAGCAATAATTGAAGGAGGAAGCAGCTTCCAGCAGAGGACCCACAAGCAGCAGAAATGAGATCCAACTCAAAACAAATGAGATCCAGATGAAAACAAAGCTAATCTGGACAGTTGAGAGCCATGCTTCCGAAAGGAGCAGACCCTGAGAGCCTAGCTGAGCAACCCATGTAGTGTTTCTAAAGAGGGAGATTTGTGATGAATCCGTAAGGAAAGAAAAGACCAGGTCTGACTACATCCTCAAAAGAAAGACTAGCAAATGATATCCTCACTGATGAATTATACAAACATGTAGAAACAACAAATAATTAAATACAATATTAACCATTCACCACAAAAATTCATGGAATGCAGATAATAATTCCTCAGAGGAAAATTTCTATCTATGAATACTTACGTTTGCAAACAGTTTTAAATATCAAGGGACTGAGCAAATAATTTAAAAGACTAGTGTTTAACATGAAAATGTTTTACATAATAGCACATGTATACCTTATATAAGATTGCTTACCATCTCAAGGAGGGGGGGAGACAGGGGAAGGGAAAGATAGAATTTGGAACTCAGAACATAAAAAAGCAACAAATGTTCAAGAAAGGTTTATGAATGTAATTGGGGAAAAATAAAATATTATTTAAAAAAAGACTAAGCCTAAAAAAGATTGGGTAGTTGTTTGGTTTCTTTGGTTCTTAGTTTTTAGGTTTGTGTTGGTTTGGTTTTTGCCTGAAACCCTCCATCAGTAACTGTTAGCAAGGCTGCAGTCACACCCAAATGTGTTAGGGCCAGTCCTCTTTTCACCCAGTGATCCATATTGGCAGTACCCACTAGTCATCCTGGCAACCTCTTGGAAGTCAAATGGTACTAAATAGATACCCCAGATTTTGCTCAGCAGAGAAAGAAGAGCATTTAAAGAGGACTACTGAGTACATCTCACAGAGACCATACACAAAACCTCTCCAAGATGATAGAACCTGCTGGAAATTATGATCTGCTAATATAGTCTTCAAGAGATTCCCTGCATATCATGATGCATCATTATGGAATTTGAAGGGGAAAGGCATTAAATGAGAGCAAGGAGACAGGGGCAACCAGAACCACCTGTTTTTTCAATGTTTTGGTAATCATTCTGCTCTGTAATTCTCATTGCTAGTTGTGTTCTCATATATCTATGTAACAATAATCACAGCACAGACCCAGAAATAAGCCATATCTACTTTCCTTGGAACAATCTAGCTAATTACAAAGAGACTGACGACCAGAAAGCTGGCCACTAGGTGATTAGTCATTTACTACTAGCAAGTCAAGAAGGAAAGAAAAAAGACAAAATCATCATCCTTCCTGTGAAGCCCACTTCTCCCTCTGCAGTTAGGATGATAGGGTGGTGAGAGAGTGGTTATTAAGAATTACAAATTTCAGTTTACATTCCCACATGGGAAGATGATATTTGTAACTCATAAGACCTTTCTCATTATTAGAGTATTTAGAAGGAGTCTAAATAGATGATATTTAATTAGATAGATACATAGATGTCTCAGGTATAAATTGAATATGAAGGGATGATATCTAAAAAATAAAATTAAGGCATAAGAAAGGAATGTACTCAGAGAAAGAGAAAGGGGGAGGTAGAATGGTGCAAATTATCTGACATAAAAGAGGCAAGAAAAAGCTTTTACAAAGGAAGGGAAGAAGGGGAAGGGAAATTAGTAAACCTTACTCTCAACAGAATTGGCTCAAAGAGGGAATAGCATACATACCCAAATGGGTATACAATTCCATCTTACCCTATAGCAAAGTAGGGGGGAAGGGGATAATAAAAGATGGGGTGATAGAAGGGGGCAAATTGAGAAAGTTAGAAGTCAGAAGCAATACACTTTTGAGGAGGGACAAGGTAAAAGGAGAGAGAGAACAGAATAAGGTGGGACAGAGACACAGGCTTTGATAAAGGTTATGTTTTCTTTCCCATGACTATTACAAAAAGTGGTTTGCAAGACTTCACATGTATAACCTATATTGAATTGTTTGCCTTCCCAATGAGAAGATGGTATGGGGAGGAAGGGAGAAAATTTGGAATTCAAAGTTTTAAAAATGAATGTTAAAAATTGTTTTTACACGTAACTGGGGAAGAATAAAATACTAAAAAAAGAATTACAGATTTCTGATAGTATATACAATTAAATTTAAATGTTAGCACTGCAAGTGTGAGATCCTTATCTAGGTACTAGGTATCCTTTCCCTACCTTCTCCCTTGCTATGCAGGACTCCTTTAGACTAGAGCCAAAATGAAATCATTCCTCAGTAATATGAGGTTGGGATAGAATTGAAACCCTGGGAGCTAGGTTCTCCTACTAAGGAGAGAGGCAACCCCAAAGCTGTAAAACCAGAGTGAAGGTTACAGATCTTGTCCAGCAACCTATTTATGCATTGCTAGTTGTTGCATGAGAAATGAAACCAAGACAAAAGGAAGTTGCTGTAAAAGAAAGGATGGTGAAGATGGCGGAATAAGCAAGATCTCTGGATATCTTCCCCAATCCAACAACCCAAATAATCAACGAAGGCACCAGATCTAGAGATAATAAAACTTTAACACAAAGAGAGAAGACAAAGGGAACCAACTCTACAAAAATATTAAAGTTTTCTAAGCTGAAGTAAGAGTGTAAGAATGATTCAAAACTTTCACCACCACCCCCCTCCTCTTTTCTGCTTCAGACCCACATCCTGAACAACTATACCAGTTTCTTTTTGGAGGATTAATATTGTTTCTATCATTTCCCCCCTGGCATTTAGCTAGTCTTACTGTTTGTAGCCTTCCTCCAGGAGCAACATACTCACCTAACCCTACTGAGGAAGGTAAATAACTGAGTGGGAGGCCCAGCAACAGATCCAATCCTTGTGGACTGAAGGGGTGAATTTGAAATCCAGCTTCAGTTGGTCCAATGGAGTCCTTAATATGGCCCAAAAGAAGCTAATCAAACACCCTCCATTGCCCAACCTAAAGTGAACTTTGAAATTATCTGATCCTGGTGGTTGGGGCAGTAGAAAATAGAGAAATTGTGGTTAGAAGGGGAACAGGAAGTATAGCCACCAGATCCAATGACACTTTAACAGAAGGCCAACAGAGAGAGTTTAGCAATGTCACCAACTATGTCTGGGGAGAGGCCAGAGATTGAGGAAAATCATCAGTAAAATGTGGTAGTATCCTTCTTATCATAAGGCAAATAAGGGAAGCAAAAGAGTTCTAAAAGGCCAACTCACAAAAGTCAGAGGATAAGATATATCCCTCAGAAGAAAAAAGGAGATTCACAAAGACATGAGAAAAATGAGAAATGAGAAAGGAAAAAAAAGAAAGTGAGGAAGAGAGGGAGGCATAGAGGAAGCAAGGAAAGGAAAGAGGAAGTGAAACCTATGTAATTTAAAAAAATGGATAAGGAAAACTAAGTGCAGAGACCATGTACAGATTTAATAGAAATGGGAGAAAATCAATATAAAATATTTAAATGGAGGAAAGTACATAATAATAATTACAATCTTAAATAATAATGGATTAAATAAGAAAAAACAAAATGTACTACATAGAGGAAACACATTAAAAATAAGGACATATACAGATTTTAAATAAGGGACTAAAACAAACTTTGCTATAGCTAATGATACTCTGGAAAAGAGAAGATGAAATTTGACTAAAGGTAAAAATATGAGCACAGTTAAAGAGGGAAGCTACATTATTCTTTTTTTAAAAAAAGAACCACAGAAACTGAAAAAATATAATTCTTAAATATATATGCAACAAAGTACATTGGGTATGCAAATTACTAAGAAGAAAAGCTAATAGCATTACAAAAGACATAAATAGCAACAATAATTGTAGAACACTCTAATGTTCTTTCAGAGTTCAAAAAATCTAACAGATAAACCAAAAGGAAAGCATAGAGATGAACAGGCTGTTGGAAAAATTAGATTTAAGAAATGTATGGTGCTAGGAATTGACTGGTAGTGATAGTGATGAAAAAGAAGAGTGTCAATTAAACATCAAAAGTTATAGAGAAGACCAAAGGAGGAAGAACAGGAGGGAGCACAGACAAACAGAACAGTGTGGCTATTAGAGTGTGAAATTGAAATACACCTTAAAAATAATCCATCTTTAATAGTAACTCATGGTTTCTTATAAAATCCTCTTTCTGTTCTTTTTTGTACATTGAAGTGTTTGTGTTTATTGATGTTTTTGAAATTCATAATAAAAAACAAATTATTTTAAAAGTCTTATCATATCTTATGAATGAATACATTGAAGAATATACATATTTCACAATATTCATTGGTAACTATTTAAAAAAACTGATTATGTGTTAGATCAAAAGGAAATCAAAAATGCAAATGCAGAAATATTAAATAAATCTATTACAGACCATATACCTCAATAAAACTAGCTGTTAGCACAGAGAATATAAGCCAGATACAAACTTAAACGGAGACAACATAACAATCTTAAACATTCTTTTTAAAAATGAGTTAATCAAAGGACAAAGAAAACAATGAATAAGTATGTGAAAGAAAATGTCAACCTCAAACATTTTTACCAGATAAAGCAGGTCCCCCCATACACATAAAAAATTTATATTTCTGAAGACATTGGAATAGGGACTAGATCTGTGATTTCACAGGTATAGGGAATACAAGTTGAGTAAATTATGTCTATTCATACAGGTCAGACCTTCTCTGCAATTCATAGACTTGGAGAGTTAGTCAGGATGCTAAGAGGTGAAGAGATTTTCCCAGGGTTTCACAGCTGGTGCATAAAGGGCAGGACTTGAACTTATGTTTTCTTGACTCTGAAGCCAGCTCTCTATCCACTATGCCTTTACAGTTTTTCCCTGAAAAATATATAAAACTCATACAAAAAACAAAAATAAATGAACTGAGAAAACAATATTTAAAAGCTAACAAATCAACAAATTAACAAGTCATAAAAACTCAGAAGAAGAAGTCATGTAGAATCATTTTCTAACATGATATTAAAAACTGATAGGAAAATCAAATTTCCAAAATGAAAAATTAACCTTCAAAAGTAAGCAACATTTCTCCATAATAATATGAAAATTCAGGAAGCAATAATAGAAAGGGAAATCTCATTCAAAATAACAACAAAATGCATAAAGTAGCTGGGGATCAATCAACCAAAGCACACAAAATACTTTTATAAATTAAATTACAAAATGCTAATTAAAGAAATAAAGAAAATGTAAATACCTGGAGAAAGATTCAGTGCTCACTGTTGTGTCATACCATTACAATAAAAATGACAAAATTACCAAAGCTATTTTACAGTGTTAATGCTATCCCAATTATATTATTTAATTAGTTTATTTTTAGTTCACAACATTAGTTCCATAAGTTTTTGAGTTCCAAATTTTCTCTCCCTCTCTCTCCTCCACCCTCCCAACCCCCTCCCCAAGATAGTATGCAATCCTATATAGGTTCTACATACACATTCACATTAATCACATTTTTACAATAGTCTTGTTGCAAGGAAGAATTTTAACCAATGGAATGAACCGTGAGAGTGAAGAAACAAAGCCAAAAAGAGGGAGCAAATAGTTTGCTTCAATCTGTATTCAGACTCCATAATTCTTTCTCTGCATGTGGATAGCATTTTCCAACATTAGTCATTTGGTGTTATCTTAGAACCTTGCATTTCTGAGAAGAGCCAAGTCTTTCAAAGTTAGTCATCATACAATACGTCTGTAGCTGTGTACAATGTTCTCCTGGTTCTGCTCCCCTCACTTAACTTGAGTTCATATAAGTCTTTCCAGGTTTTTTTGAAATACATCTGCTCATTATTTCTTATAGCACAATGGTATTCCATTACAACCATATACCACAACTTGTTTAGCTATTTCCCAATTGATGAGCTTCCCCTCAATCTCCAATTCTTTGCCTCCACAAAAAGAGCTGCTCTAAATATTTTTGTACATGTCAGTCTTTTCCCACTTTTATGATCTCTTTGGGGTACAGTCCTAGAAGTGGTACTGCTGAATCAAAGGGTATAAATATTATTATAGTCCTTTGGGCATAGCTCCAAATTACTCTCCAGAATGGTTGGATCAGTTCACAACTCCACCGACAATGCATTAATGTTCCAAACCAATCATATTATTAAAGGGATACTTTATAAGATTTGATAAAATAACTTCACAATTCATTTTAAAAAAACAAAAGATATATAATAGGAAAGAAATTGTAAAAATAGGTAGAAGGGACAAAGTGGGTATAGCACCTCCAGATCTTAAACTATCTTATAAATCAGCAGTCATCAAAAATGTCCGGTATTTGTCAAAAAATAGAGAAGTAGCTCAATGGAACATACTAGACAATGGAACTCAATCTGGCAATTGTGCAACTAGATAAAAAATAATAAGAAAATTCACCTAGAAAAACAAAAGAACAAGTATTTAAATTAAATAACAGAGAAAATGGGAAGGAGGAGGACCTAGAATTACCGGCTCTTAAACAACACTGTAAAGTAGTTATCAAAACTATGTGACAATAGTTAAATAATCAAAAAGTTTATTAGTGGAAGAAATTAGGCTCAAGAGAACCTAGAAGCAGGCTTCCATGAATTCAAAGACTCTAACTACTAGAGCAAAGAATCTCTATTCACCAGAAATTGCTGAGAAAACTAAAAGACATTCTAATGCAAATTAAGTTTAGACAAGTATTTCTCTATGTAAAAAAAATAAGATTCAAATAGACACATGACTTAGACATAAAAAAATCATATCATATATGAAAGGAACAAAGAAGTTGATATCGTTCACACTTATGGACAGGGGAAGAGTTCTTGACCAGACAAAAGGCTTTCTTGTTGTTCAGTCATTTTTCAGCCACGTCTGACCCCTTGTGGCCCCATTTGGGGTTTTCTTATCAAAGATACTGCAATGGTTTGCCATTTCCTTCTCCTGCTCATTTTACAGATGAAGAAACTGAGGCAAACACAGTTAAGTGACTTGCCTGGGGTCACATAACTAATAAGTGTCTGTGGCCTGATTTGAACACAGGAAGATGAGTCTTCCTCACTCCAGGCCTGACACTCTATCCACTGTATCACCTAGCTATCCCATGCGTGCAAATAATTATGTACTAACAAGTCAGCAAAAGGAGGCTTACAGAGATAAAAAGGACAATTTTGACTGTGGGAAAACAAAAAGATTTTACACAAATAAAATCAATGCAATCAGAATTTTGAAGAAAAATTTAACTGGAAAAAATCTTTGTAACAAATTTCTCTGATAAAGTCTAGTATCCATGATGTATAGGGAATTGATGCAAATATGTAAGAAGAGTTCTTTATTTCCCACTAGGTAACTGGTCAAAGTTTATGAGCAGGCAGTATTCCAACAACTATCATTAAACATATGACAAGAACCCACAAAACTGTTGGTAAGACTGGAAAATAGTACGGCAGAAACTAGGCATATACTGATATCTTATGCTGCATACCAAGATAAGATCAAAATGGGTACATGATTTAGACATTAAGGATGATAGTGTAAGCAAATTAGGAGAGCAAGAAATAGATTGCCTGTCAGATCTACAGAGAATGGAAGACTTTATGACCAAATAACAGATAGGGAACATTATGAAATGCACAATTGATTACTTCAATTACATTAAATTTTAGAAGTTTTGCATAAACAAAGCCAATGCAACCTAGAGTAGAAAGGAAGCAAAAAGCTGGGAAACAATTTTTGCAACCAATGTCCCTACTAAAGGCATTTCTAAAATATATAGAAAGCTAAGTCAAATATATAAGAATATAAGTCATTCACAACTGATAAATGGTCAAAGGATGTGCATAGGCAGTTTTCAGAGGAAAAAATTAAAGCTATCTATAGCCATATGAAAAATACTCTGAATCACTATTGATTAGAGAAATGCACATTAAAACAACTCAGCTACCACCTCACACCTATCAGATTGGCTAATATGACAAAAGAGGAAAATAATAAATGTTGGAGAAGATGTGAGAAAATTGTAACACTGATGCATTGCTGGTGGAGTTGTGAACTGATCCAACAATTCTGGAGAGCAATTTGGAACTATGCCCAAAGAGCTATAAAACTGTGCATACCCTTTGATCCAGAAATAGCACTATTAGGTCTATATCCCAAAGAGATCTTACAAAATGGAAACAGATGCACATGTACAAAAATATTTATACCAGTTCTTTTTGTGGTGGCAAAGAATTAGAAATTGAGGGGATGCCCATCAATTGAGGAATATTATTGCTCCACAACAAATGAAGAGCAGGCAGATTTCAGAAAAAAACCTGGAAATACTTGGATGAACTGATGCTCAGTGAAGTGAGCAGAACTAGGAGCACAATGTACACAGTAACAGAAACATTGTGCCACAACCAACTTTGATAGACTTAGCTCATCTCAGTAACACAGTGATCTAAGACACTTCCAAAAGACTCATAATGGAAAATGGTATCCACATCCAGAGAAAGAAGTATGGAGTCTGGATGCAGATTGAAGGGAGCTATTCTCTTTTTTATTTGCTTTTTCTTTCTTTTGTTTTTTTTTTTCCCTTCTGTTCTGATTCTTCTTTCACAACATCACTAATGTGGAAATATGTTTAATACTATTTTACCTGTATAGCCTATATCAGACCATATGGGTGCAGGGTAAAAGATGGAAAATTTGGAACTCAAAATCTTATAAAAGAGAATGTTGAAAACTCAAAATAAATAAGAAAAAATAAAATTAAGAAAAAATGTTACATGTCACTAATAAAAGACATGAAAATTGAGACAATTCGGAGGTTCTGGCTCATATACATAAAACTGTAAAATAAGACAAAGAAGGAAAATGACAATCATTGGAGGAGCTATAGGAGGGCCACTCCTAGAAACTAGAACAAAACTGGATTCCCATGAACCTTTGCCATCCCTTCATCCTTCCCCCAACTCTGGGCCACCTAGAGGAAGCCAGGTGACATGAACTATATGACTTCTCAAGTCTCTTGTATGAGCTGAGTGTCATCACCTACAATATTTCTGATGAGATGGATGATGACCATGCCTAACCATTTGTTCTCCAACTGGGTCTTTATTTGCTTTAGTTCTTACATTATCACCTGCTGCTATACCCTTCAGCCCCCTCTCCACCCCATCTCCACTTCCAACATTGTCACCAGACCTGCTGGTACTTCCTTCTAAAATTTCTAGGCCTATACCTCTGTCCTACTAGCAAACTCTTAAGACTTCTAGGTCTTGCCCTCTACTCTGCAGCTGAAATTTATGATAGATATATTGTCTCCTCCAATTAGAGTACAAGCTCAATTTTAGCTGAGACTTGAAGAACATCAGGGAAGCCAGGAAGCAGAAATGAGGAAGGAGCAAATACTAGGTGTGAAAGACAGCACCTGAAAAGGCATCTAGTCTGGACTTGGGATGTCTTTTGTGAGGACTAGAGAGGAGGCCAGTGTTACTGGGTCGTGGAGCACCTGGAGGATAGCACAGTATAAGAATACTGGAGAGGTAGGAAGCATCCAGGTTTTGAAGGGCTTTAAAAGATAAATGGGATTTTTGTTATTCTTATTATTTCATCTTAGAGATGATAGGGGGCCACATGTATTTAATGAGTGGAAGTGGAGAGGGATGACAAATTCAGACCTTTACTCAGGAAAATCATTTTGGCCTCTGAGTGGAAGATGGAATGGGATGGAAAGAGTCTTGAGAAAAGGAAACCAAGGAGGAGGCTATTGTCAATATTCATCTGTGAGGTAATGAGGGCCTCTAAGAGGGTGGCAACTGTGTCAGAGAAGAGAAGGTGTTATAGATGAGAGATGTTGTAAAGATATAATTGACAAAATTTGGCAGTAACTTGATATGGGAAGGGGAGGGAGGGAGGAAATGAGAGGATAGGGGAAATGAGGGGGAGGGGGAGAGGAAGGGAGAGAAATATAGGGAGACAGAGCGTGAAAGAGAAGGGGGGCAGGTTAAGGATGTCACTTAGGTTGCAAATCTGGGAACTAGGAGGATGGTGATATCCTTGACAGTAATAGGGAAGTTCAGAAAAAGGGAGGGTTTTGGGGGGAGAAATATAATGAGTTCTGTTTTGGATATGCTGTTAAGATGGCTATGGGACATCCAGTTTGAGATGTGCAATAGGCAGTTATAGATGTGAGACTAGAGGTCAAGAGAGAGGTAAGAAGCTAGAGAAATAATTTGATCTCAGAATCACTCCCATTGAATTAACAATTGAATCCATGGGAGCTCATGAGATCACCAACCAAGATATTACAAAAGAAGAAGAGAAAATGACCCGGGACAGAGCACTGGGAGGCACCTACAGTAAGCAGGTATGGCTTGAATGGAGATCCAGCAAATGAGGCTGAGAAGAAAAGGTCAGACAAGTATGAGAGAGAAACGTTAGAAAACCCTAAAAAAGGAGAGAGTATCAAGAATATGGTGGTCAGCTGTCTTGAAGACAGAAGAGTGGTCAAAAAAGATGAGGACAGAGAACAGACTTAGTTGTTTAATATCATCAAACCAATACCAAAGAGGAAGGCAGGAAAGGAGTGAATAAGGATTTGTACAGCAAATACTACATGCCAGGTAATGTGCTAGGCACTTTACAAATAGTATCTCATTTGCTTGGTGCACAGACTTTTTCCAGTTAAGTGTTTCTTTTCTAATTCCAGTTGTTTAGATTTTATTTGCATATAAAGCTTTTCAATTTTATGTAATCAAAGGAAGGATAAATGTAAAATGACAACTTAGCAGCTTTGTAAACATTTCTTTACATCTAAACACAGTTTTAATATTAGCTTCCAAGTTGCCTGTGCTACTAGCGAGAAGTTATTACTGAATTCTGTCCTAATCATTATATTATTGCAGTCCATGATTCTTTTAAGATTAGCATTCCTTTTTTTATGAGGAGTAAATCATTTGTCTTAAACCCTTTTATGTATGTACATTGCATATCTTTCAAATCCCCCATTTGGGGAGCCCCTTAGGCTTTCAAGCCACAACTATTACTATCATTACTAATGTTCCCCCAGAAGCTGGGGTTTGGGCAATATGATAATAACTGAAAACGAGAAGCCCACTTCCCCTTCTAAGTCAAGCTTCCCCAAAGCTGAACCTGAGCTAATTGCAATGTCTAGGTAAATAACAGGCAGTGATAAAAGTCAGTGTCTAGTCCTATGGGCCCTAGCTTGCAGGTACCTCTACCTTCTATGCCAGAAAGAAATGGGAAACTAAGACACAGAGAAATGAAGTGACTTGTACATAATCAATTACTGGATCCAGGACTAGAAATCATGTCTGCTGGTAACAATTTCAGTGTCCTGTCCATGGTCTCTATACTCTGCCATGCTGCTTCCTACTCATTGTATCACCCATATAGGCTGACCATGGGGTTGAGGCACAAAGATTTTCGATAGAAATATTCATTGAATTGCGTCTCTTTGTGTAATGTCCAGCTCCTAGGAAGTTATTTTCAATTAGCCAAACAGGTAATTCTTTTATTTCAGGTAAACATACCCTTTTGCCTTACTTTGTCTTGGGATAAACACCTTCTTGTGTGATAACTAGGTTTGACTTTTGAGGAGGTGTATTTGTGGCAATGATTCATGTATGATAGTTTCACTCCTATGGTTCACTTAAAGCTATATCTGATTGCCAGGAGGTGTTTATTATTAATTCATTTTTCTAACTACTTTGACAAAAGCACATATCCTCTGTGAAAAGGATCTTAAATCATTCTTTTAGCCAATGTAAATTTAACCTTCCTATAGATTTCTGAAAGAGCAAACTGTTGTATTGTTGTTCTTATTCTACATATGAAGAGACTAAAAAATTAATCTAAAATACTTTCTCAGCCTTTTTTAAAAATTTAGCCTTCTGGATTCAATCTAGGATACCTACAGGCATCTTCAACTTTATTTCTCCGTAGCTTTTCTTACTGTGATTATGGAACTAAGCTGCTCTATCCTGACCTAAATCATTCTTCCTCTCTTAATTACATGAAATATGCTAAGTACTTTCACCTCGATAGACTTGCTCAAGACAACAAAAACATGTACTTTTAGAATCAAGCCCATGGCAGCTAGCTGGTGCAGTGGAAAGAGCAGCTGCACCTGGATTCAGGAGGACCCATATTCAAATCTGGCCTCAGACTCAGTAGCTGTGCGATCCTGGACAAGCCACTTGACCCTGATTGCTTTAAAAAAAATAGAATCAAGCCCCAGCCTATCAGATATACATGTAAGGAGGGCATAAAGTCAGGGAGGAGGGACGTTATCTACTGGACGGACAGTATTTACCTTCTCAAGATTTCTCCTTCCACCTAAACTTTGGTAAAGAGGCTTGTGGGTAGGAGAACCTAGAAAGGGGTCCACTGACTTCTCATGACCAGGCCATCACTAACCTTTCATGCAGCCATGGTGGTATAGCAGAGAAAAGTTGAGTCCAAACATATTTGATTTTCTCAGAGATATAAAAATTGAAATCAAACATTGAAAAAGTTTCTGGCAGCAATATCAAAAATAGTTAAAGCTAAAAGAAAGTAACATAACCTGACAAATGCTTTAGTATTAAATTTTGAAGGCAAAGATGTTTGTTTGATTACCTGTTTCAGCAAATTGGAAAGAGTTTTTCATATTTCAGTGTCAGGGGAGAAACACATCTAAAGTGAAATTGTAATAAACTGAACCCTGGTTACACCATGAAGAAGAAGAAGAAGAAGAAGAAGAAGAAGAAGAAGAAGAAGAAGAAGAAGAAGAAGAAGAAGAAGAAGAAGAAGAAGAAGAAGAAGAAGAAGAAGAAGAAGAAGAAGAAGAAGAAGAAGAAGAAGAAGAAGAAGAAGAAGAAGAAGGAAGAAAAAAAGAAAGAAAGAAAGAAATGAAAAACCTAGAAGTCAAGCAAGCAAAAGGAACTAGGATGCCAAGCAAGGGAGGAAACACAAACAAGTGATCTCAGGTGGTCCAGGAAATGTCACATCAGTATGGAGGAAAATTTAAGGCATATGACATTCTGAAACTTGAAAATTGCTGTTCATTACTGACCCAGAGAAAGCAGGGAGGAGGACACTGAATCTGCTTCCTTTCTTTTTCTTCCATCTTCCCATTTCTCCACATTGGGGAAATTGAGATTCCTTGGTGCTAGTTAATAAATTGATGTCAGACATCCTACTTCCCTTTAAATAATTGCTTTAATTTCTTATATTTTTAATCTGTAACAAAAATGTTGACCTACATAACCAGAGTTTTCACTATACTTGACATAGTGCTCAAGGATCTAGATGAAAGGAAAAGTGTAATGGGGAGGACCCTCCTTTCTGAAGATGAGGGACATCTTGCCTCTTTAAGTTAAACTTCAGGTTCAGAGACATAGGGTAGGTGGGGGGGGATTATAAAAGACTATTATAAGATTGGCAAAGATTTTTTTTAATTTATTTTTTATTTTCAGTTTACAACACTCAGTTCCACAGGTTTTTGAGTTCAAGTTTTCTCCCCCTCCCTATCCTAGCCCTCCCTCCCTATACAGCATGAAGTCTGATATAGGTTCTATATATACCTTCACATTAAACTTATTTACACAATAGTCAAGATGTAAAGAAGAATTATAACCAATGGAATGAACCATGAGAAAGAAGAAACAAATCCAAAAAAGAATGGGAAAAAATGAGAGCAAATAGTTTGCCTCAATCTGCATTCAGCTTCTGTAATTCTTTCTCTGGATGTGGATAGCTTTTTCCATCATGAGTATTTTAGAACTGTCTTTGAACCTTGTATTGCTGAGAAGAGCCAAGTCTATCAAAGTTAGTTGTCACAAATACCGTATGTCTGTAATCATGTATAATGTTCTCCTGGTTCTGCTCCCCTCACTCAGCATCAGATCAAATAAGCCTTTCTTTTCTTATAGCACAATAGTATTCCATTGCATTCATATCGCACAAATTGTATAGCCAATTCTTTGCCACCACAAGAAAAGCTGCTATAGATATTTTTGTACATACTTTTCCCTTTCTCACTTGTGTGATCTCTTTGGGATACAACCCCAGAAGTGGTATTGCTGGGTCAAAGGGTGTGCACATTTTTATAGCCCTTTGGGCATAGTTCCAAAAAGCTCTCCAGAATGGCTGGATCACTTCACAACTATACCAAAAATGTAATAGCTTTTCTATTTTCCCACATCTTCTCCAGCATTTATCATTTTCCTGGTTTTGAAGGGCTTTAAAAGATAAATGGGATTTTTGTTATTCTTATTATTTCATCTTAGAGATGATAGGGGGCCACCCGTATTTAATGAGTGGAAGTGGAGAGGGATGACAAATTCAGACCTTTACTCAGGAAAATCATTTTGGCCGCTGAGTGGAAGATGGAATGGGATGGAAAGAGTCTTGAGAAAAGGAAACCAAGGAGGAGGCTATTGTCAATATTCATCTGTGAGGTAATGAGGGCCTCTAAGAGGGTGGCAACTGTGTCAGAGAAGAGAAGGTGTTATAGATGAGAGATGTTGTAAAGATATAATTGACAAAATTTGGCAATAACTTGATATGGGATGGGGAGGGAGGGAGGAAATGAGAGGATAGGGAAAATGAGGGGGAGGGGAGAGGAAGGGAGAGAAATATAGGGAGACAGAGCGTGAAAGAGAAGGGGGGCAGGTTAAGGATGTCACTTAGGTTGCAAATCTGGGAACTAGGAGGATGGTGATATCCTTGACAGTAATAGGGAAGTTCAGAAAAAGGGAGGGTTTTGGGGGGAGAAATATAATGAGTTCTGTTTTGGATATTCTGTTAAGATGGCTATGGGACATCCAGTTTGAGATGTGCAATAGGCAGTTATAGATGTGAGACTAGAGGTCAAGAGAGAGGTAAGAAGCTAGAGCAATAATTTGATCTCAGAATCACTTCCATTGAATTAATAATTGAATCCATGGGAGCTCATGAGATCACCAACCAAGATATTACAAAAGAAGAAGAGAAAATGACCCGGGACAGAACACTGAGAGGCACCTACAGTAAGCAGGTATGGCTTGAATGGAGATCCAGCAAATGAGGCTGAGAAGAAAAGGTCAGACAAGTATGAGAGAGAAACGTTAGAAAACCCTAAAAAAGGAGAGAGTATCAAGAATATGGTGGTCAGCTGTCTTGAAGACAGAAGAGTGGTCAAAAAAGATGAGGACAGAGAACAGACTTAGTTGTTTAATATCATCAAATCAATACCAAAGAGGAAGGCAGGAAAGGAGTGAATAAGGATTTGTACAGCAAATACTACATGCCAGGTAATGTGCTAGGCACTTTACAAATAGTATCTCATTTGCTTGGTGCACAGACTTTTTCCAGTTAAGTGTTTCTTTTCTAATTCCAGTTGTTTAGATTTTATTTGCATATAAAGCTTTCCAATTTTATGTAATCAAAGGAAGGATAAATGTAAAATGACAACTTAGCAGCTTTGTAAACATTTCTTTACATCTAAACACAGTTTTAATATTAGCTTCCAAGTTGCCTGTGCTACTAGCGAGAAGTTATTACTGAATTCTGTCCTAATCATTATATTATTGCAGTCCATGATTCTTTTAAGATTAGCATTCCTTTTTTTATGAGGAGTAAATCATTTGTCTTAAACCCTTTTATGTATGTACATTGCATATCTTTCAAATCCCCCATTTGGGGAGCCCCTTAGGCTTTCAAGCCACAACTATTACTATCATTACTAATGTTCCCCCAGAAGCTGGGGTTTGGGCAATATGATAATAACTGAAAACGAGAAGCCCACTTCCCCTTCTAAGTCAAGCTTCCCCAAAGCTGAACCTGAGCTAATTGCAATGTCTAGGTAAATAACAGGCAGTGATAAAAGTCAGTGTCTAGTCCTATGGGCCCTAGCTTACAGGTACCTCTACCTTCTATGCCAGAAAGAAATGGGAAACTAAGACACAGAGAAATGAAGTGACTTGTACATAATCAATTACTGGATCCAGGACTAGAAATCATGTCTGCTGGTAACAATTTCAGTGTCCTGTCCATGGTCTCTATACTCTGCCATGCTGCTTCCTACTCATTGTATCATCCATGTAGGCTGACCATGGGGTTGAGGCACAAAGATTTTCGATAGAAATATTCATTGAATTGCGTCTGTTTGTGTAAAGCTCAGCTTCTAGGAAGTTGTTTTCAAGCAGCCAAACAGGTTATTCTTTTATTTCAGCTAAATATACCCTTTCGCCTTACTTTGTCTTGGGATAAACACCTTCTTGTGTGATAACTAGGTTTGACTTTTGAGGAGGTGTATTTGTGGCAATGATTCATGTATGATAGTTTCACTCTTATGGTTCACTCAAAGCTATATCTGATTGCCAGGAGATGTTTATTATTAATTCATTTTTCTAATTACAGTGACAAAGGCACATATCCTCTGTGAAAAGGATCTTAAATTATTCTTTTAGCCAAAGTAAATTCAATCTTCCCATAGATTATTGAAAGAGCAAACTGTTGTATTGTTGTTCTTATTCTACATATGAAGAGACTAAAATATTAATCTAAAACACTTTCTCAGCCTTTTTTAAAATTTAGTCTTCTGGATTCAATCTAGAATACCAACAGGCATCTTCAACTTTATTTCTCCATAGCTTTTCTTATTGTGATTATGGAACTAGACTGGTCTATCCTGACCTAAATCATTCTTCCTCTCTTAATTACATGAAATATGCTAAGTGCTTTCATCTCAGTAGACTTGCTCAAGCCAACAAAAACATGTACTTTTAGAATCAAGTCCATGGCAGCTAGCTGGTACAGCAGAAAGAGCAGCTAGCCCTGGATTCAGGAGGACGCATGTTCAAATCTGGCCTCAGACGTGCATTAGCTGTGTGATCCTGGACAAATCACTTAATCCTGATTGCCTTAAAAAATACATATAATCAAACCCCAGTCTATCAGATATACATGTAAGGATGGCACAGAGTTGTGGAGTAGGGACTTTATCTACTCCATGCATAGTGTTCACCTTTTCAAGCTTGCTCTTTCTACCTAATTTTTGGTAAACAGGCTTATAGCTAGAAGAACCTAGAAAGGGTTCTGACTTCTTATGACCAGGCCATCATTAGCCTTTCAAACAGCCATGATGGTATATTGGAAAAAAGTGAGCCAGGGACTCGGAAAGCAGCTGATGCTGGAGCTCTGGAAGCACTCTCAGGAGTTTTCTGCTCTGCCACAGCCACCACCGCAGCACCTCTGCCACCCCCAGGGCTGTTGGCTGGACCACACTGAACTCAATTCTGCAGTTTCCCACTAACCTGCTCTTTGGCCTTTGTGGGTTGAGAAGTCTAGTAACTGCCACAGCTCAATGATTCATCGTCCTAAGGCCTTTTCCTGTCTGTCCTGGCCTGGAAAATTTGGAACTCCAAATCTTATAAAAGTGAATATTGAAAACTATAAATAAATAAGAAAAAAAATTAAGAAAAAATGTTACATGTCAGTAATAAAAGACATGAAAATTGAGACAGCTCCAAGATTCTGGCTCACACACATAAAATGGGAAAATAAGACAAAAAAAAGAAAATGACAATTGTTGGAGGAGCTGTAGGAAGGCCACTCCTAGAAACTAGAACAAAACTGGATTCCCATGAACCTTTGCCATCCCTTCATCCTTCCCCCAACTCTGGGCCACCTAGAGGAAGCCTGGTGACATGAACTATATGACTTCTCAAGTCTCTTGTATGAGCTGAGTGTCATCACCTACAATATATGTGATGACATGTATGATGACCATGCCTAACCATCTGTTCTCCCACTGTGTCTTTATTTCCTTTAGTTCTTATCATATCGCCTGCTGCTATACCCTTCAGTCCCCTCTCCACCCCACCTCCACTCCCAACATTGTCACCAGACCTGCTGGTACTTCCTTCTAAAATTTCTAGGCCTATACATCTGTCCTACTAGCAAACTCTTAAGACTTCTAGGTCTTGCAGCTGAAATTTATTATAGATATATTGTCTCTTCCAATTACAGTACAAGCTCCATAAAAACAGCAACTGGCTCACCTATTCCTATTTGTTTGTATGCCCAGTACTTAGTGGTGTACATGGCACATAGTAAGTGCTTAATAAATGTTTTTTCATTCAATAACGTGAATGTTATATAAGACAAAAACAGTCCATGCCCTCAAGGAGATTCCAGGCTAGTGTAGAGAGATAAAGAGTAAACTATATACAAACAAGAAGGGGGACAGAAGTGTTTATTTATGTGCCAGGCACTGTGTCAAATGCGTCACAAATATAATCTCATCAGATCTTCAGCACAACCCTGGGAGGAAGGGTTATATCTTATTATCTCCATTTTGCAGTTGAAGAAACTAAAGCAAACAAAGGTTAAGTGATTTGCCTAATGTCACATAGCTGGTCAGTGTCTGAGGCTGGATTTGAACTGAGGTCTTCCTCACTCCAGTCCCAGTCCTCTATCCCCGGTACTACTTAGCTCCCTTGAAAACAAGATATATGCAGGATACATTGGAAATAATACCAGAAGGAAAGTACTAACATTAGAGAGGACCAAGAAAGGATTCTTAAAGAAGGTTCAATTTTAGCTGAGACTTGAAGATCAAGTCAGGGAAGGCAGTAGAAATGAGGAAGGAGCAAACGCTAGCGGTGAAAGACAGCAGCTGAAAAGACATCTAGTCTGGATGTGGGATGTCTTTTATGAGGAATAGGGAGGAGGCCAGTGCTACTGGGTCATGGAGTACCTGGAGGGGAGCAAAGTATAACAATATTGGAGAGGTAGGAAGGGTCCAGGCTTTGAAGGGCTTTAAAAGCCAAATGGGATTTTTGTTATTCTTATTATTTAATCTTAGAGATGATAGGGAGTCATATGTATTTAATGAGTGGAAGTGGAGAGGGATGACAAATTCAGACCTTTACTTAGGAAAATCATTTTGGTAGCTGAGTGGAAAGATGGACTGGGATGAGAAAAGGAAACCAAGCAAGAGGCTATCATTGCCATACATTTGTGAGGTAATGGGGGCCTCTAAGAGGTGGCAACTGTGTCAGAAAAGAGAAGGTGGTATAGATGGGAGATGTTGTAAAGATATAATTGACAAAATTTAGCAATAACTTGATATGGGATGGGGAGGGAGGGAAGAAATGAGAGGGTGGGGGAAATGAGGGGTTGGAGGAGGAAGAGGTATAAAGGGACAGAGAGAATGAAAGAGAAGGGAGAGTTAAGGATGTCACTTAGGTTGCAAATTTGGGAAACTGGGAGGATGGTGATATCCTTGACAGTAATAGGGAAGTTCAGAAAAAGGGAAGGTTTGGGGGAGAAATATAATGAGTTCTGTTTTGGACATTTTGTTAAGATTTCTATGGGATGTCCAGTTTGAGATGTGCAATAGGTAGTTATAGATGTGAGACTAGAGGTCAAGAGAGAAGTAAGAAACTAGAAAAATAGATCGGAGAATCACCAGCATTGAAATACAATTGAATCCATGGGAGTTCATGAGATCATCAATCAAGATATTACATGAGAAGAGAAAATGACCCAGGACAGAACATTGGGAGCCACCTACAGTAAGCAGGTATGGCTTGAATGGAGATCCAACAAATGAGGCTGAGAAGAAAAGGTCAGACAAGTATGAGAGAGAAACATTAGAAAACCCTAAGAAAGGAGAGAGTATCAAGAATATGGTGGTCAGCTGTCTTGAAGACAGAAGAGTGGTCAAAAAAGATGAGGACAGAGAACAGAGAAGCCTGGGACAGAGCTCCCTAAGCCCCAGAAGCAAAAATTCACTTTAAAGCCAGGAAAAAGTTATCCAATATCAAGAAGCACTCAAGGAAACCCAGGATCATTGATTCTTTTTATGGTGGCAGAGAAGATCAAAATACCAATTAGGAAGAGGACAGCATAGACACTACACCCACATCTGAAACCTCAAAAGGGAATGTGAATTGGTCTCAAGCCCAAAAAGCATTCCTGGAAGAGCTCAAGGAGAATTTTAAAAACCAAATTAGAGAGGTAAAAGAAAGAAATGGAGAAAAAATTCACTGTTGAGAAAAAATCTTTAAAAGGTAAAAAAATAATAACTGATCATATCAACAACAAAACTTACAGAAACCATATGATTATCTCAATAGATGCAGAAAGAGCATTTGAAAAACACAACACCAATTCCTATTAAAAACACTAAAAAGCATAGAAATAAGTGCAGCCTTCCTTAAAATTATAGTGTCTTTCTAAAGCCATCAGCACCATTATAATCAATGGAGATTAGCTAGATGCAATCTAAATATGATGAGGGTGAAACAATGATGTCCATTATCACCACTATTATTCAATTGGGTATCAGAATTGTTAGCTGTAGCAAAAAGAGAAGAAAAAGAAATTAGAATAGGCAAAGAAGAAACTAAATTATCACTTTTTGTGGATGACATGATGATTTACTTAGAGAATCCTAGAGAATCAAGTAAAAAAAAAGTACTTGAAATAATAAACAACTTTAGCAAAGTTGCAGGATATAAAATGAACCCATATAAATCCTTGGCATTCCTATACATTACTAATAAAGCCCAACAGCAAGAGATAGAAAGAGAAATTCCATTTAAAGTTATTATAGACACTATAAAATATTTGGGAGTCTACCTGCCAAGACAAACCCAGGGCATATATGAACATAATTATGAAACATTTTTAGCACAAATAAAGTCAGATCTAAATAAATGGAAAAACATCAGTTGCTCATGGTTAGGACAAGCTAATATGATAAAAAATGAAAATTTTATCTAATTTAATTAACTTATTCAGTGCCATACCAATCAAACTACCAAAAAATTATTCTACAGAGCTGGATAAAATGATATCAAAATCCATCTGGAATAGTGAAAGGTCCAGAATAGCAAGGGAAATAATGAAAAGAAATGCTAGGGAAGGTGACCTAGGCATCCCAGATATTAAACTGTTCTATAAAGCAGCAGTCACCAGAACTACTTGGTACTGGCTAAGAAACAGAGTGGTGGATCAGTGGAATAGGTTAGATATACAGGACACAGTAGTCAATGACTATAGAAATCTGCTCTTTGATAAACCCAAAGAATCCAGCTTCTGGGTTAAGAATTCACTATTTCATAAAAAAAACTGCTGGGAAAATTGGAAAATAGTGTGGCAAAAACTGGGCATAGACCAGTATCTTATGTCATACACCAAAATAAAGTCAAAATGGATTCATTATCTAAGAATGAAGCCTGATACTAGAAGCATTTGTGGGAGCAAGGAATAGTTTACCTCTCAGATTTGTGGGAGAGGGAAGAATTCATGACCCAACAAGACAGAGAGAGCATTACAAAATGAAAGATGGATAATTTTGATTATGTTAAATTGAAAAGTTTTTGTATAAGCAAAACCAATGTGACAAAAATTAGGAGGGA
The DNA here is from genome assembly GCF_011100635.1 of Trichosurus vulpecula. Classification (NCBI taxonomy): domain Eukaryota; kingdom Metazoa; phylum Chordata; class Mammalia; order Diprotodontia; family Phalangeridae; genus Trichosurus; species Trichosurus vulpecula. The sequence goes on along the minus strand of NC_050580.1, from coordinate 180,374,584 downwards.
AGCAGAAAATTAGGAAAAAATCTTTATAACCAAGTCCTCTGATAAAAGCCTCATATCTAAAATATACAGGGAACTGAGCCAAATTTATAGGAATACAAGTCATTGCCCAATTGAGAAATGGTCAAAAGATATGAACACGCAGTTTTCAGAGGAAGAAATTAAAGATGTCTATAAACACATGAAAAAATGTTCTAAATCACTATTGACTAGAGAAATGCAAATCAAAACAACACTTAGGTACCACATTTCACCTGTCAGATTGGTTAACATGACAAAATAGGAAAATGATAAATGCTGTAGCGCATGTGGGAAAATTGGAACACTGTTACATTGTTGGTGGACTTGTGAACAAATCCAGTCATTCTCAAGAGCAATTTGGAACTATGCACAAAGGGCTAGAAAAATGTGCATAACCTTTCACCCAGCAAGACCTTTTCTAGGCCTGTATCCCAAAGAGATCACACAAGTGGGAAAGATACCCTTGTGTACAAAAATATTTATAGCAGCTCTATTTGTTGTTGCCAAGAATTGAAAATCAAGGGGATGCCCATCAACTGGGGAATGGCTAAACAAGTTGTGGTAAATGAATGTAATGGAATACTATTGTGCTATAAAAAATGGGGAAGATATGGACTTCATAATAACCTGGAAAGACCTACATGATCTGATGCTGATTGAGCAGAGCAGAACCAGGAGAACATTGTACACAACCACAGATATATTGCTTCTGTGATGATTAACTTTGATAGACTTGGATCTTCTCAGCAATACAAGGTTCAAAGACAACTCCAAAAGACTCATGATGGAAAGAGCTACCTACATCCAGAGAAAGAATTGTGGATTCTGAGTGCAGATTGAGGCAAACTATTTGATCTCTTTTTATTGTTTTGTTTCTTCTTTCTCATGATTCATTCCATTAGTCATAATTCTTCTTTACAACTTAACTATTGTGCACATAAATTTAATGCGAAGGTATATGTAGAACATGTGTTGGACTCCATGCCATCTTGGGGGGGAGGGGGAAGAGGAGGGAGGAAAAGAAGATTTCAAGCTCGAAAACATGCGGAGCTGAGTGTTGTAAACTAAAAATAGAAAATCTTAATAAAAAAAAGAAGATGGACTTGCTATGTTCCAATTGATGACACTGGAAAATGTCAAATGGTGGTGAAGATTTTAGACGAAGTCAATTAAAGCTAAAAAGCACTAAGAAATAAAAAAGAAAGCTATGTCATACCCATAGATACCTTCAGCAATGAAAATGTTTATTATTTATTTAAATTAAAGATGTGTCTCATGGCATAGAAATTAAATATGCAAAAGAAAAGTTAACAAAAGTGAAAAGAATTAGCTAGAAAATAGTAATGATGGGAGATTTTAATAACCCACTAATGAATATTTAAAGAAACTAAAATATGAATGATAAAGAAGATAAAGATTTGAAGAGAGTATTGAAAAACTGAATTTTATAAATATGTGGAAAAAGCTAAATGGAAAAGTGGGGATTTTTTTCAAATATAACAGGATGTGTTAAAAATGTATCTTATCATAAGACAGAACAAAATTCCACATAAATTCCAGGAGGCAGAAATAAACTGTACATGTACAAATCATAACACAATAGAATAGTATTCAACAGGGAAAAATACAAGGCAAAGATTTGAAATCAGAGTTCCTAAGTTCAAATCTTAGCTACTTTTTACCTATGTGACCTTGACTTCTCTTTCTTTGGGCCTCAATTTCTTCATCTGTCAATTAATGCAGCTGGACTCTCTAAGGTTCCAATCAGACCTAAATTCTATACCCAAAAACACAATGCACTTCCTTATCAGGTAGTAAGCATCTATCAGATGCTTTATTTGATGATGCAGATCATCAAATAAAGGCTACATGAAAACCTATCAAAAGTGATTTGTCTTAGGGAGAGGTTGGAGTTGCTGAATGACTCTTAATGTACCTGTCAGTTTGGGTATTACATGAGTCTATATGTCTGTGTTTTCTTCTTAAACACTTCAAATATAATACCATACTGCCCTTTGCCAAAGACTGCTAATTGTTGGCTATTCAGTGTGAACAAACAACATTTTCCTAAGAAAAGTAATGAAATAGTTAAAATTTGTCTTTGTCATCTCTCCTTTGAGTTCTTTACCTTTAGCACACAGGACCTTTATGTTTTGTTTTTTTTTAAGTACGGTTATTTTAACAATAATGGCTTTCACTTCTACAGTACTTTAAGGTTTTCATAGCTCTTTTTGTCCAACAACCATCTGCGGTAAGTTGAACCAAGGATCTAGTGTGTCCAATATTTTTCTTCTTTGCTCCTTCCTCCTTCTCTCTTCATCAAAACTTAACTTTAAATAGGGCTAAGATTATTAAGTACCCCAAGCGATTTGACAGGGAACAAGGTCCACATGGGATAAAGTGATTTATGTGAACATGTACCTTGCTAACGTGTCAACCATCCAATCAACATGACCTCTTCTTCTTCAACTTCAATAATTCAGAAATGTTCATAAATTTACTAGTGTGAATATTCCCTACACTGATGTAGATTCTTCCACCTTAGTAAATGGTAGAGTGAAGACCCAATTACTTGCAACAATGAATGTTGTGAAGTAGTTACATGTATTTGAATTTGCATTATTTGAATTACAATTATAAAAAAATATCATAATTGATTCTAGTTCGATGGAAATGCAGTGCTAATTCAAATAATGCAACCATTTCACAGAATATTTGCCATAATTGTGACCTAGCTCTGTCTCATGAGATCATAGATTTATATTTGGAAGCTAACTTAAAGGCTATCAAATCCAACTCCTTCATTTCACAGATTAGGAAACTGAGATGGACATTTTCCCAACTGGTAAGTATCTGAGGCAGGATTCATACCCAGGTATTCCTGACTCCAAGTCCGTCAATCTTGCCATCTCACCATAATCAGAATTTATCACTTGGTAGCCACCTGTTGCTAAGTAGACCCTCCAAAGCTGTGTAATCTAGTCCTTTTTGGTTGATGTGCCATTCTTCATCAGTGATTTACTTGATTGTTTCCAGTATGATAAGAGAGCTCAAAGTCTGCATTCCGGTAACATAACTTTCTAGACTCAGGGTCAGCTCAATGACTCAATGAGGCATCAGAATTAGTTTAGCCTTTTAGTGGAGAATCATAATGAACTAATGCATTGAAAAAGTACATGTTCCCTTGAGGACCTATGAAAATGTCAGGTGTCTGGAAAGATATTTCTGGTTCTGGAGACTTTGGATAATGCTTGAATACAATCACCTAGTCTACTTGCCTTGGGCTTCTGGCAAGCTATTTTACTTTCATTTTTCTAGACTTTGTTGTCTTCACATGTAAATGAGAAGGCTGGCCTAGATGAATTTTGAAGTCCTTTCTATGCCCACAAGATCATGATTTAGATGAAAAGGAGGGCTGTTCAGTCTCAACTTTTTGTTATACTTTGTTGATGGCTGAACTGAGGTACCAAATTGGGGGTGGAAGATAATCTTTAATGTGTCCAAAATAACTGTGTGCTTGAAAAAACCAACAGTGTCATCCTCAGGTAGGACCCTAGCAAGTACATTCAAGGCTCAGAATGACACCTGTACATCACTGCTGCCCAGTTTACACAGTCTTGAAAGTTCTTGTTGCAACAATCTGGCTAGCAGCTGCTGTGGGAGTGTAAAACCAACAACAATCAGCACACAGAACCTGTAAGCCCAGATTTCTTTTGATCTGCTTATTAAGGAAAGCAACATTAAGGGCTTAACAATCTTATTTTAATCCAGCAAACAAATATCATTCACTTAGTTCAGGGGAAAAACCAGGACCCCGAACTTCAGAGCAAACAAACAAATTACAAACGTCAACAGACAGACTTTGTCTGATTCAAATCTCAATGCACAGTTACCAGGGTTTAACAAAGTCCAAGCATCCAGATTTTCTCCAAAGCTGGGGAGCTCATAACAATGACTGGGCTAGAGTCACGTGCCACTCCTGCTGTAGCTCAGAGCTCTGAAAAAAGAAAGCCAACCTCTGTTTTTTTATATCCTGTTCAGAGTCAAAGGTGAGACACACATGCGACTCACCCATGTGACCTAAAGTAGTCAAAAATGCAACTTAAACCCACGTGGTCTAAAAGCCTCTGGTGTCACAAACATGTCACTCAAACCCATGTAAACTAGGCTTTCCCTCAAGGCAAGGAGGTCATCAAAGACTCGTAATTTAGTCAAGGAAAGAAAGGCCAAACTCTTCAAGGGCACTTGGTTGAACAAGTGCTAAGAGCCCATCTTGATTCCCAATACAGTTCTGCAGGAAATTATTATGTAGCTCCAATCTTTCCTTTTACAGACAAAGAAACAGATGCAAAGAGGTTGCAATCACATAGAATGAGTGAGTGCTGTCAATTAATTCCATCAATACATGCTGATGGACTTCCATTGTCTCTTGAAAACAAATTCCTTAGGCTCCCTTTGTGGCTTTAATTAATCTTTCTTGCTTTGTCTCACAGCACAACGACTCTCCCTTATCTATGTTGCGATAAAAACTGGATTGCTTTTGATATTTCTAAAATACACCCTGCAATTTCCTGCTTCTGTGACAGGGCTTTTTACTACTCTGGAATGGCAACATCCTTCTTTCCCTCTCCCCTCCATCCCCCATCCACCACCTCTCCCCTTTCCCTCTCATTGGCATCTAATACATCCTTCAAGACCCAGTTCAAATGTCTTCTATTCTGTGAAACCTCCTCTTATTCCTGCAGCTAGTCATATCTCTTGAGCAGTAGCATTTTATATGCTTCTTATAAACTTATGATACTATAATTTGTATTTTATTTATCTGTGTACATGTCCCATCTCCTTCTATTCTCATGGGAATATAGGATGAGAGATAAAGAGCTGGAAGTAGTCCTTAGAGGTCAACTAGTCCAACCCTCTCTTTTCACATATGAGGAAATTAAGTCTTAAATAGATTAGTGACTTGCCCAAGGTCACACAGGTTGAAGGATCCTAGAGATGGGGCTGGTGGAGAAATCACAAGACATCTAGTCCAACTCCTCATTTTACAGAGAAGGAAACTGAAGACAAGAGAAAATGAGTGAACTGCCCAAAGACACACAGCTAGTAAATAACAGATCTGGGATTCAAATCCAGACTATAAGGTCAATGCTCTTTCCGTGTACTACATGGCATTGACTGTAAGCATTTAACCCAAACACATTTAAACACATGCACATCTTCAAGCCTTGAAGTGAAAGAAAGAACATTGTCTTCAGTGAAAAGAGGAACTGTCAATTCATGAAGACATTGGGAGAGCCAATTTGAAGAAAAATTCTCTTCTGTCCTAATCATTTTGCCTTCTTTCCCAACCAACCTAAGTCTCTCTCCCACCTTTATATCTCCCAGGGAGAAAGACTTGATAAGAACTGGCTGCAGCCTTTTTCTTTATGAAGGTCTGTTCCCTACACCAGCTTTATTAGGCCAAAGACCCAAAGAATGAATTTCTGTCCTGGTGTCTGAAATCCCTCCTTCAATTTCCTAGCCTCTCAATCCTCTCTACCTTTGGTGCCTGGTGGTGAAGGTAAGGGGTTTGTGTGTGGAGGAGGAAATAGGTTAGGGAGGAGGGCAATGTGGTGGTTCACATTCTCTCCATTGTTAAGCAATAAACTTCAGCAAATTCATTCAGTGTTTAATCCTTGGGATGGACAAGAAAACATAAGCCCAGGTGGCCAAAGGCTTCAAATGCCTCAGCTTGTGGCATAAGTAGAGACAGGCACCTAATTTGAAATTTTATTTTTCACCTTGGTGTCCTCCAGGATCACAGGTGATCGATTCAGGCCACAGTGGAGCTCTACATAGCTATAGCTTCTGGTGCCTCTATAGTCTTGACCAGACTACAACTGCTCACAGGTAAGGATTTTAAAAGGTTTCTTACTCCACATTCGCACATTCTCATACTGAGCTAACCCATCCTTACAGCACATGTCTTCTGTCTGGCTCCAACTGGCATAGATCTAGGTATGGGAGGCTTTGCCCTTCAGAGATTCCATGGCACCCATAAGACCTTCACAGCTCAACTGGCTGAAATCCAGGTCCAGGCTGAGATGGTGTTGCTTGAAGAAATCTGGCTAGGCTAGGTCTTCAGAGCATCCAGGAAGCACCCACAGAGGGAGCAGTATCAATAAGACAGGGCCTGTGCCCTTCAGAACAGATGCCATGTTAACCATCAGGGCCTCCTGCAACTTTTCAAAATAAGAGAATCATACAGCAGACCAGAATAGCCTCCTGGGAAATCATTCCATTGGACCCTTCCTAGCCTCCTTCAGTCCTTCTCTCATACCCCCAACCCTGTATCTGTAATTACTTTCCCCTTCAATGATAACTTCTTAATGTATTAGGGGTATAAGTATGCTTTACTCCCACTCCCAGCTGAATAGCTGCCCTATGTTACCACATAAAGCACACACACACACACAAAAAAAAACAGAAACGCACCTTCGTAAGTTGTGTTTGCACACAAAGCATAGAATAGAAAAAGACTGACAATTTTGGGTGGTTGAGAAAAAGGGTAGAGAAAGAGTAGGATACAATTTTTTAGAAAGAAAAAAAAAAGAGATGACAGAATTGCAGATGCTGAGGAGTCTCTCTCAATGCCTGTTCTTCCATTCTACAAGTAATGAATGAGAAGTGGATTGGCTGGGTTTCCATATAGACTGAGCCGGTTAATAAACTAGACATACCAGTGAGTAGTCAGAGGGAAGAATCAAATATCCATTTCACCAATAAAGTAGTAAGAGAGGAAAAGCAGTGAGTGATGAGATGCCCAGGTCCTGAGTCCCTACCTGAAAAGAAACTAGTGTATTGGAAGGTTTGGCCAGAAGGTGAACAACCTGGAAGATGCCTACTAGCACCCTAAGGGAGCAACTGAGGAGTAGGTCTGACTCTAATTTCCTGATTTGTGTTCCTGGAACTCCCTAGTTTGACATATGCCTATAGCTTCTTTGGAGCTATTCCCCAAGAAGCTGTGGATGAGCCCATCTGTGCAGAAGTTGTTTTAATGCACTTCATTCTATTCCTTTTGCTTCTATGTTTCTGGTAAAGAACTGCATATGGTTTAACCATGTCAAAGTGACTCTTACTGACACACAGAATAAAGAACCAAAGAATAAAGAGCCAAAGTCTCCTGGTAGCTTGGGGCATGAATCACAAGAGTCTAATTATATAAACAAGCACACCCACACCCTTAAACTACAAAAATTGCTATAATCCACAAAATGGCCAGCACTAGGGGACTGGGGTAGCCATCTCTCTGAGAGCAACAGAGAGCTTAATGGCCATTCCACAGTACTCTCTGGTGTTGGGTGAAGGTCATAGCTTGTATGAGCATGAGATTACCAGAATCTGCTCCTTATTATTCAACAAAATCAGACAGTGAGAAGCAATACCCCTAGTAGCTCAAATAAAAAGTATGAACTTAAGTGAATATAAATGTTTAAAAGACTTTACATGTTGTTATCTAATCCCAGTGAAATCAATATAAGCCTGAAAGCTAATACAAATAATATTGTCCTCTTTTTTTTTCTTTTTAGTTTTAGTTTACAACACACAGTTCCACATAATTTTGAGTTCCAGATTTTCTCCCCTCCCTCCCCCCTCCCTCCCCAAGATGGCATGGAATCTCATATAACTACCACGTATAACTTTGCATTGAATTAATTTATATACTAGTCAAGTTGTGGAGAAGAACCATGACCAATGGAATGAATCATGAGAAAGAAGAAACAGAACCAAAAAAAAAAAACCCCAAAAACAAAAACAAAAGAGAAGAAAAAAAGGCAAGCATGGAAGTATGCCTCAATCTGCATTAAAACTTTATAGTTCTTTCTCCGGATGTAGATAGCATTCTCCATCGTGAGTCCTTTGGAGTTGTCCTTGCACCTTGTGTTGCTGAGAAGAGCGACGTTTGTCAGGGTTGGTCCTCACGGAATCCATATATCTGTGGTTGTGTACAATGATCTCCTGGCTCTGCTCCGCTCACTCAGCATTATGTAGTGTAGGTTTTTCCAGGTTGTTATGAAGTCCGTATCATCCCCATTTCTTATGGCACAATAGTATTCCATTACCTTCATATACCACAGCTTGTTCAGCCATTCCCCAATTGATGGGCATCCCTTTGATTTCCAATTCTTGGCTACCACAAAAAGAGCCGCTATAAATATTTTTGTGCATATGGGTCCTTTTTCCGCTTGTGTGATTTCTTTGGGATACAACCCTAGAAGTGGTATTGTTGGGTCAAAGGGTATGAACATTCCTGTGGCCCTTTGGGCGTAGTTCTAAATTGCTCTCCAAAATGGCTGGATCACCTCACAACTCCACCAGCAATGTAACAATGTTCCAATTTTCCCACATCCTCTCCAGCATCTATCATTTTCCTGTTTTGTTATTTTAGCCAATCTGACAGGAGAGATGTGGTATCTAAGAGTTGTTTTGATTTGCATTTCTCTAATCAGTAGTGATTTAGAGCATTTTTTCATATGCCTATAGATATCTTTAATTTCTTCCTCTGAAAACTGCCTGTTCATATCGTTTGACCATTTCTCAATTGGGGAATGGCTTGTATTCCTATATATTTGGCTCAGTTCCCTGTATATTTTAGAAATGAGGCCTTTATCAGAGATACTAGTTGTAAAGATTTTCTCCCAATTTTCTGCTTCCCTCCTAATTTTTGTTGCATTGGCTTTTTTGGACAAAAACCTTTCAATTTAACATAATCAAAATTATCCATTTTGCATTTCGTAATGCTCTCTAACTCTTGTTGGGACATGAATTCTTTTCTTTTCCATAAATCTGATAAGTAAGCTATTCCTTGCTCTCCCAAATTACTTATTTTATAGACGAGAAAAAGCTCAAACTTCCCCAAAGTACATAGCAATTAAGTGGCAAAAACATTGAGTATAAGAGCTGAAAGGAACTTTAAATTAAATTATCTAGTCCAGGGGTGGGGGATCCATTGTTTTGAGGCCATATGTGTCCTCTAGGCCCTCAAGGGTGGCCCTTTGACTGAATCCAAACATCACAGAACAAATCCCCTTAATAAAAGGATTCATTCTGTAAAACTTGGTCTCAGGCAAAAGGCTACACCCAAGGACCTAGAGGGCCACAGCTTCCCCATCCAAATCTAGTCCAATCCATCTCTTAAAGAGGGAGAAATTGAAGTTCAAAGAGATTAAGTACTTTGTTCAAGGTAACATAACCAGCTCATAAATGGCAAGATTTGAACTTGAAACAAGGTCTCTTATTGCCCCTGTTCAGGGAACTGGAACTAGAACCAAAGGTATCAGAGGCCTGTACTTTAGCCCACTATACTACATTTTCCCCCTTAGATAACTAATTTAGAAATGAAAAAGTTAATTACATCAAAAAGGAGTCTTAGATGGACTGAAAATAACGTAAACCTTAAACACATTTGTGAAAGTGATGAAGTCAATCTCTGGAACCATATGTTCAGTTTCTATTGCTTTTTTCCCTCTATTCAATCATACATCAGTCACCCAACACTCCACTCCCTTGCTTTTTCCTCTCTATCAATAATCAAAACCTCTGGGTCGGAGCTAACAAGGTAGAGAGGCAGAAAGCAGGAAGCTTTCACCTAAAAATTCTTTCAAACAGATCTAGAAAATGCACCAGGCCAAATCCTGATGGGGAAATCCAAGAAAAAGGTCACAGCAGATTATTTTCCAAAGTCAGGTCAGCATTGGGAGACAGACAATTCTGTAGATGCTGAAAATACAGTCAGTCCAGGAGCACGCTGTACTTAGAACAAGAAGGGGCTGTGAAATGGGTCAAGAGGAAGTTCCAGACTCATATTGGAGCACCACCAGACTCATACTGAAGCACTGTGACAGGGATAGGTACCAGCCAGTGACTTTGTTGCTCACTGCCTAGTTCTGGGTCACGAATTCACAATGGACTGAGGAGACTACTGTGGCGATGATGTTCCCAGACTGGGACTCCATGAGCAGTGTACCAAGAAAGAAGAACATTTAGAAGCCAGCAACAGCACTGTGGCTAGCCCAGACTACAGAGGAATAAGCAGGGCAAGGATCCAAGACCGAAGGGGAGTCTATAATTCTGCCACTCTGAATCAAAAGAGCCTTCCAGCTAGCTGATGAGGCCTGAGTGAGTAGCATTCTACTGTTTCTGAGACTCAAATTCAGGCCAGGAGTTTGAAAAGCTCAGAAGGGGTGGGGAAAGGTGGGTGTGGGAAGTCAGAAATCAGATTTTGCCATGTATCAGACTCTTTTGGGAACTCTTAAAACATAAAGGTCCCCAGCATGTCCCTGAGATCCTGTAATAACACAAAATGCAATCCCCAAGAAAGTAACAATGGGACCACCCCAGACCTTGCCTCCAGAAGTAAAGAGAGGAGAGGCTTAACATCGGGTCTGAAGTTAGAAAGTAGGATAGAAGACTAAGCAAATAAAAAAAAAAATCTTACCATAAAGAGATATTGTCTTGGCAAAGAAACTCAAAACATTAATTCAGAAGAAGATAATGCCTCCAAAACACCTATAAGCAAATCCTTGGAAAAAAAATACAACATAGTTTGGGTACGTACTGAACAAGAATTCCTGGAAGTGATTAACCTAGTTTTTTTTAAGAGTTATAAAATAGTTCATCATGTAATGAGAGTGCTTGAGCAAAAAAGGTGAAAAAAAAAAAGAAAGCTATAGAAGAAAGAACTAGAAAGGGAAATTAAAAGTTTAGCAAAAGAGGTACAAAACCTTGTCCTTAGGAACACAGAAACCACTTTCTGAGAACATACCTGACAAAGCAAAGTTTTTCATGTGGAAAGTAGATGGTCCTGCCCTGATAGCAGAATCATCAGGGTTTCAGTATATCTTTTTTACCCCACTCTATATTTCCCTACATATTTCAACAAAGAAAGCTGTCCCTCTCCCCCAACTTGGTTGCTTTCCCATTTCTTTTCTCAGTTTTAGTCAATAAGTCACTCAGAAAGCATTGATTAAGGGCCAACCACCTGTAAGGCATTGGGCTAAGCAGTAGAGATACAAAGAAAGACTTAAGCTTGTCCCCTCTTTCAAAGAATTCAGTCTAATAGTGATCTCTGACTTGTTTTTTTGTTCTACTTTCTGTCAGTGAGGGGGTCGCCTATCCTAAAGTCTCTCCTACTGTGAGATGTATTGTTCCCAATCCCCTTTACCTCCAGTCTCTGAAACATAGAACTATGTCCACCTCTCCACAGCTTTCCTTACACTGGTTTCTACAAGCTCTTGGATGGAGGGACTATCACAGCACACTTAGTAGCTCTGCCTGGGAAACAGATCTTATAACTCTTCCAAAGGGATGTGACACCCAGGCAGGGAAAAGTCAGGAAGGACTAGTTTGCCAGGAGGCCTCAATTTAGGGAGCAGAAGGGGTTAGAAGAGTATTGCATCACCACTGGCACCATCTCTCAGGAACTGACAGGAACATTATTTTAAAGTTGCAAGGTCTGACTATTGAAAACTACCATAAACAAGTGGAGAATGCTATAGCAATGAACAAATATTTTGCTGAAATGATCTAGGAATTTTACCCAATTTGATAAACTCCTTGTTATCCATTTAGGCTTTCATTATTATAATGAATCCCTTGGAGTCGGAGTTCTATGCAGTAGCTTAAAGAATTCCTTTTTTTTTTTTCTCTTTTCTCCCAGGTTTCTGGGCAGCCTCTCTGTCTTCCTGAAGCTCTTCCATAGATCAAGACCCTCTGACTGTAGTTGGACAACCTCTGGATTTGGCAGGACAGAAACAGGAGGTTTAGGGGCTGGCTGACTATGACTGATCCCTGAAGGTGGGCCATGGCCTTCTTATGTGCTGAATGGAAGCTGGGGAGTGGGGCAGCTCTATTCAAAATGATGAGACACTGTAGAGTGCCAACAGGTAGAAAGGCATAAGGGGGTAGATCTACAACTAACCTGAGCCTGATGTTAGTCTGATGTTCATTTAGCATAGGTGGAAGGGGAATTGAAGGTCAAAAATTCATCCATAAGCATTGATTGAGAAACGACTATGTTAGTGAGATACTGTGGGAATGTTAACAATTCAGTTGTTGTCCCTAGTTTATTCTGAGAGACAACTGCATGGAAAGAATAACAAGATGAGGTAATATATGATAAGGACCAGTATGCTATGGAGATTAGGAGAACTCTGCCTGGAACTATTACCTACTAAATTTCCTGTCCTTGCTATTGTTAAATAAACTCCTTTTGTAAAATTCTCTGTGCTCTATGATTGTTTTATTTTATTCCAATCCCAAGCCTGGACCACTGGACTACACTGAACTGGCTGGTCTGGCTCATAACAGAAGTTAATTTGAATTGGAAGAATAATATGTTTTCTTTAACTTAATTGATTAGAAATCATTTGAGAATTCTGAGGATTTGTCTAGATCAAGCTCATTTCTTTCAAATGATAATTTCTTGTCTTTATTTACAGTCTAATATCTAGAGTTCAAACAACTGCACTAAAAACCTAAATATATTAATAATAATGGCTTTGCTGGCTTCAAATTCCAACTAAAATCTCACTTTCTATAGAAAGCCTTTCATGATCCTCCTTAATTCTAGTTCTTTCCCTTGGTTATTATTTTACATGTATCCCATATCTATCTTGATTGTATCATTGTTTGCTTGTTCTCCTGCCCATTAGACTGTCAGCTTTTGAGAGCAGGGCCTGCCTTCTGCCATTTTGTATCCCTAGTAGACAATTAATGAATGTTTATTGACAGATGACCTGATTTTTCACTAGAATTAAATGTTGGGTTCCCAGAGGGAAAAATAGATATGAGTGATGTCTGGTGATTATTCAACAGATAAAAAGAAATATACATCTTTTCTACTGTGCATGGCACTTCTATGAACATTAATCATGTCTTAAGATATTGAAAACAAACTCACAACCAAATGTATAAAACAGAAGTACCTTACATATCCTTTTTATCCACAATATAATTAAAATTATTTGAAGGGCCACTGAAAAAATATTCAAATATTAAAAGTGCTAGAGAATAAATAACTTAATCCCAAATAATTTGGGTCAGAGAATAAATAATAAAAATTAAAAATTCATTAAAAAAAACAATGGGACACTATTCCAAAATCTTTGCGATACAGCTGACATAATCCTAAGGAAAAATGTTATATCTCTAAACAATTCTAACAAAAAAGAAAAGGAACATATCAGTAAACTGGGAAGGTAACTAAAAATACTAGATGGCCAACAAAATTTTAAATTCCAAATTAAATGCCAAAATATAAATCCTGAAAATTAAAGGAGAAAGTAGCAAAGTTAAAACAAACAGTTAATAAAAGTAGAGTTAGATTAAAAAATGAAATCATTAGCTAATTCGATTTAAAAAGAGAAAATCAAACCACCAGTATCAAAAAATAGAAAAGGAGAATTTACAACAAATGAACAAGAAGTATATTGTTAGAAATAATTTTGCCCAACTATATGCCAAAAAGATCATCAATTTAAATGAAATAAATGAATATTTTCTCAATAATATAATACTGGGAACAAGCCATAAATGAACTTGCAAAGAAGAAAAGTCCAGGACAGATTCAATTGAATTCAATCAAACATGCCAGAAGGGACAGACACATCTGAAATGACCGAAAAACGATGACAACAACAACCAATACAATTGCCTATCACTGCTGCATATGTGAATTACCGCAGCATGATTGTGCTTATTTTTTATTTTGCTGTTGCTTCTTTCACTGTATTTTGTGTTTTGTTTCTGCCATATTGTGCCTGTTGTTGTTGTGCATACACATCACTGCTAGCAATTAACTTGTATTTTATATATAGGCCAATAGAGGGTGTTATTGTTGCAGCTGGCTAGCTTTGCTTTGTGGGCCAAGTTTACTGCTTTTGTTTAAATGCTTTGTCCTATGGACAAGCATGTACTTTTGAAATGTGTATATGATGTATTCTGTATGTCATTAGGCATGTTTTTTACCATAGTAGCCTACCACGTTATGCTTTGTTTATTGTAATATATAGTGTACTTTGTGCTATTAATGTGCATGTATTTATTTTAGTTTTAATAGTTTTGTAAGTTGGTTACATGGGATGTCAAGAAAATCACCCTTGTTGTTTTAAAGGGCTGATGCTTCTGTTTATATTGTATAGTTACAGGTTTTGGAATTCTCCCAGGTGATGTTTGCAAAGGACTGCAAAGAGTTCAAATCTGGGGAGAAATGTAACCCAAGGACCAAAGCTCAATGGTATAGGATGTTCTTCTTATTGGTAGAAATCAATGCCCTGCATGGCAAGACAGGTCTGGAGAGAAGGAGCAGATTTAGGAAAAAGAGAGTGGGAAAAAAAGAGCTCCTCTTTCTCCAATCTCTTCACTCTGTAAGACATTAGTAAAAGTTAGAGAAAGTTAAGTTTTGAAGGAAGTGTCAGCTTGAACAAAGAAGGGAATAAAAATTAGATTGCCCCAAGAGAGACATTAGGAAATTTTCTTTTGGATAAAATCTGGGACTCTTTCTCTTTTGGTTGAACCAACTTACTTATTCCCAATGAGAAAGTGCCATCACTCTGTATTGTCTAGATTACATTCTCCTGTGTGTACTTTGTCTGATTTCTGAGGAATCCACTTGGAGAAATAGATTTCTTTGCCACTTAATATGTATGTTCATTGTGACATTTGAGGAGAAGGAAGTAAAGTCTTGGATATAAAGCTTGGGTCTTACTTTCTCCATTAAGAAATACTGAACAGAAGCTTAGCTTCAACCTGAAAATCATATCCCCCTAGACCTCTACTCCATGAAGGAGCAGATAGATATAATTCTAGCCCAATACCCATACTCTCTGAAGGAGAGATGAGAGGTCAAGCATCTGGCCCCAACTTACTTCTTCCCTTCCTAGCAGGAAACAAAGTCTCCCTTGGAGAAGGCAAAAGGCTGTTGGGGGTGGGGGCGCAGTAGAAGCATTTAGAGACATCTGCTCCTTTCAAACTACACAAAACACCCATTTCTCATGTGGAAGACAGCCTTGCTATGCCATTTTTCTTTCAAATTAGAGTGCAGGACAGAAAAGTTTTTTTCTGTACTTTGTTATAAGCCTTCCCGGGGAAAATCATCATTGATACACCAAGGAAGGTTTCTCTGTAGGACACATGTGCTTCTGAATACAAGGCATTTCCCACACTTACTTAGTAAACAGAAACCATGTAGTCATGCAGGTCAAGTGTTGCTCTAGAGGCAGTTGGTTGTGACTTTCTACTCTCCTAGAGTGCCATTAGCCTCAAGGTCAGAGGCAGGGTAAACTACTTTTGTCTTCTGATTGGCTTTTCAGGAAAACTAGGATAAAAGAAGATAAAATACATCTACACTTGAACGGGAGGCTTACTCTAAAATGGTATTTGTCAGGTTCAGAAAGAAAGAAATATAGTCATCTCCATTCTCTGCAATCAAACTCAAAATAGATCTATAGATACACTTGCTGCCTTCCCTAGATACACTACAAGACTGCACTCTTGTAATTGTGTTCCTAGCACCTAGCATGAGGTGGCACATAGGTTCTTAGTAAGTACTTACTGGTTGAATGTTTCCTTGATGAAAGCAACTCTTCTCATTCTTCCAACCGAGGTATTATATGAGCAAATTTCTGGGTCGTCTCAGTTTTCTAAATATTTAGTCTCCAAATAGTAGAGTCATTTACTCCTCTCAATTATCCCTCCCACCTAACAAGTAACCCTTCCATGAGGCCACCTTGTCTGGATTCTGGAGCCATAATGTTTGTCAACAATTTCTCTCACCTTGGCTTCAGGGTCATGCCACTATTAAAACCTCCTTTTGGGAAACCTCCAACTCATTGGAAAGAGAAGATAATCTATTTCCTGCTCCTTATCCCTGATTCCCACCTTAGCCAAGCCCCTTTCCTCCTTGGTATAGCACCAATGCCCCAGCTTCTTTTCTCTTTTAGACCTTTTTGCAATAATTAGTAACAAAATTGGTGCAATGGGTAGAAAACTAATGTGGAAACCATGAAGACCTGGAATCAAGTTCAATCTCTGACACACAATGACTATGAGGCCCTGGGCAAGTCACTTAACTTCTTAATGATCTAGGCAACTCTCTAGCATATAATTGCAGAGAAGGTGAGGTGGAGGGAGTTCCTTCATTGGCAGAGGGAGTTACCTTAACCAGGAGTTAGTTGCCTATGCTAAAGAAATCATAGGTGAAATCATCCCTTTGCTTATGACAGAAGATTCCCCACAGTTGTATGCAAAACGGACTTTATTGAAATCAGCATAACACATCTGGCTCAGTCCAGCTCTTGCAGTACAGCTCATAGAGGATATGCCTATTACTCACTTTCATCTGTGGTATATTAATCAGCCAAGACACTGTTAGGAGGATTCTACTGAGCCAGTCTCTAACCTGATAATGCTCCCAGTGGCACAAAGCAGGAACAGGAGTGCAGTAATGAAGTAGTTTAATTAATCAATTTCAGAGTGAGGGATGTTCTCTTAGCTGAAGTAAAAGCCATGTTATATATCTAAATCACAAGTGGGGAAGGAGGAGAGAAGGTGGACTACAAACAACATTTAGTGGTTTCCACAAGAAACCTATCAATCCCACCATACAACAGTTCTGGAGTTCAGTGTTTGGGGGTCAGGACCACTCCTCCCAGAGTACAGAACCAGAGTTCGTTATGGGAACAGGTTCTACAATCTTTGATTCACTTCACTTAAGATCCAGTGATCCTGAGTGTTGTTGGAGTTGCACTAATCAGTTTAAGCTGACTTGTGAGCTCTGAGAGGCCAGAGAGGCAGCTCTCAGGAAAACAAATTCTTATTATATTCATTACACATATCATACGGATTAGTATGAAAGTTATGAATTCCCTCCCAACATTATTTCTTCATTCTCAGGATAGACAGCCAGATAGATTTACATAGATTGACAAATAGATTCAACATAGATTTAAATAGATTGATAAGTAGATGGGCAGGTAGAAAAGCATTTTAAAATATTTCATTTTTTCAAATAGATGTAAAAAATAATTTTAACATTAATTCAATTCCAAATTCTATCCTTCCATCACCCTTTCTTTGCCCCACCTTGAGATATCAGTAATGTGATCTAGGTTATAGATTTGCAATAATGTAAACAATTTCCATGTTAGTCATTTTGTAGAAGGAACTTGAGAAGGAAGGAAGGAAGAAAGGAAGGAAAGAAGGAAGGAAGGAAGGAAGGAAGGAAGGAAGGAAGGAAGGACGGAAGGGAGGAAGGAAGGAAGGAAGGAAAGAAGGAAGGAAGGAAGGGAGGAAGGAAGGAAGGAGGGAAGGAGGGAAGGAAGGAAGGAAGGAAGGAGGGAAGGAGGGAAGGAAGGAAGAAGGGAAGGAGGGAAGGAAAGAAGAAAAATAGTATACTTGGTCTGTATTCAGATGCCATCAGTTCTTTCTATGGTGGTGGATAGCATTTTTATCATGGTTCTTTGAGATTGTCTTGGATTATTGTGTTACACACTGTTGCTCATCATACAGTATTGCTGTTACTGTGTACAATGTTCTCTTGGTTCTGTTTCCTTCACTCTGCAGCAGTCCTATGAGTCTTCCAGGTTTAGAAAAGCAATTATTGAGCAATTTACTAGGTACCACTCACTGAGGATAAAGGTATAAGCAAGGAAGATAATCCCTGCCCTCAAGGAGATTACATTTTAAAGAGGGAAAACCTTAATGCAGGAAATATGGGGGAGTTGTACCCAGAATCAGAATATCCAAGGTGGAAAAAGATATTGCTGAAGAATGAAAAAAGAGTGGAAGCAGCAGAGTGAAGACATGGCAAGAAGCTAGAATAAAAGCATACTTATCGACCTCCTCCCTTTCCCTCTATTTGGATCTAAGGTGTTAAGTAGATGAGAAAGGTGAAGAAATAGGGAGGAGTGAGAGAAATAGAGTATTCTATTCCACATCATTGCTGGGTGGAGAATAAGAGAGGTCAATTTCCATCTATAAGCATCAGGCTAAAGAGTAATAGGAGAGTCTCATGCCCTGGTAAGCCACCCAGAAAGGTAAGCTCAGCCCCATAAAACCTTTTTTCACAAGATTCCTGATAAACTCATGGGGAAGATAGGATTGCTGAGATTTGTGCAGGAAAAAAGCAAGAGAGATTTCCATAGTGCATCATGAAGCAAAAGGGCAAAACACTGGGAGATTAGAACTCAAGGAGATACGAGTATGGGGTATGGCTCCTAAGTGCTAACTATCCAAAGCAGGGAGGAGGACACACTGAATCTGCATTCCTTCTTTTTCTTGCATCTTCCCTTTTCTCCACCTTGAGGAATTGAGACTCCTTGGTGCTATTTAATAAATTGATGTCAGACACCCTACTTTCCTTTAAATAACTGCTTTAATTTCTATTACTTTTAACCTGTTTAAAAAATGTTGACCTACATAACCAGAGTTTTTACTGTACTTACATAGTCTTGCGTTGGTAAGCAAAATGGGCTCTAGCACTCAGTTCAACCAAGTGGCCCTTGAAGAGTCTGGCTTTTGTTTCCTTTGATTAATTCAGTGTATTTCATTGAGTTTTACTAGGTGCTAAGCCCCAGGCCCAAACCCCTATTAGGTGCTAAGCCTATGTGGGTGTGAAGCTCCCAGCGTACTAAGGGAAGGTGCTAACTCAAGAGCCAATCATAGGAGCCTAAGTTCTGGTCATTCAGATGACGTTTGATGATGTCTGAAATGGTATAAGAAGAGAAGACAGAGCTATTTGTGCAGGGCTCTCACTCTTGGTGGTGCACGCTGAAGTGGAGACTCTGGGCAGCTGTAGCTAAGAGCCCTCCAGCTCATAAACCCGTATATTGGGACTTTGTTAAACTCTGGTGACTATGTATTGGGATTTGAAGACAAGGTCTGTCTGTTGATGTTTGCAATTTTTTATATTGCTCTGAAGTTCAGGGTGCTGGCTTTTCTCCCAGAACTAAGTGAGTGATACTGTATGCTGGATTAAAATAATCTTGTTAATCCCTTAACACTGTTTTCCTTACCAAAGGAGAGCAAAAGAACCCGGGCTTTTGCAGTGTGCAGGCAGCGTAATTGTTGTTGGGCTTGTGTTGGTCTTTCACCCCTACAACAGCTGCTAACCCGGATTTTTGAAACAGTGCTCAAGGATCTAGATAAAAGGAAGAGTGTAATGGGGAGGACCCTCCTTTCTGAACATGAGGGACATCTTGGCTATTTAAGTTAAACTTCAGGTTCAGAGACATCAGGGTAAGGTGGGGGGATTATAGACGACTATTCTAAGGTTGCCAAAGTAATTTTTAATTTATTTTTTATTATCAGTTTACAACACTCAGTTCCAC